>NC_058133.1:41471990-41530599 GCF_016433145.1 Gracilinanus agilis | reverse complement strand
TCAATTTCTTTTTCTGATATGGGATTATTTAGGTATTCTATTTCTTCTGTTGTTAATCTAGGCAGTTTATATTTTTGTAAAAATTTTGTAAATATTCATCCATATCTCCTAAATTGTTATATTTATTGCCATATAATTGGGCAAAATAGTTTTTAATGATTGCCTTAATTTCCTCTTCATTAGAGGTGAGGTTTCCCTTTTCATCTTTGATACTGTCAATTTGGTTTTCTTCTTTCCTTTTTTTATTAGATTGACTAGTACTTTGTCTATTTTATCTGTTTTTTAAAGTACCAGCTTCTAGTCTTATTTATTAATTCAATAGTTCTTTTACTTTTGATTTTATTAATTTCTCCCTTGATTTTTAGTATTTCTTTTAATTTAGTTTCCATCTGGGGATTTTTAATTTGCTCGCTTTCTAATTTTTTGAGTTGCATGCCCAATTCATTAATCTCTGCCCTCCCTAATTTGTTAATATATGCACTCAAGGATATAAATTTCCCCCTGAGTACTGCCTTGGCTGCATCCCACAGAGTTTGGTAGGATGTCTCATCATTGTCATTTTCTTCAATGAAATTATTGATTGTTTCTATGATTCCTTCTTTGACAAATTGGTTTTGGAGAATCATATTATTTAATTTCCAATTAGTTTTTGATTTTCCTGTCCAGGTGCCCTTACTAATTATTATTTTTATTGCATTATGATCTGAGAAGGTTACATTTATTATTTCTGCTCTTTTGCATTTGTTTGCAATGATTCTATGCCCTATAACATGGTCAATCTTTGTGAATGTGCCATGTGCAGCTGAAAAGAAGGTGTATTCCTTTTTGCCCCTATTTATTTTCCTCCACATATCAATTAAATCTAATTTTTCTAGGACTTCATTCACCTCTCTTACCTCTTTCTTATTTATTTTTCAGTTTGATTAATCTAGATCTGACAGAGGAATATTTAGATCTCCCACTAGTATGGTTTTACTATCTATTTCCTTCTTGAGCTCTACCAGTTTCTCCTTTATGAATTTGGGTGCTATGCCACTTGGTGCATACATATTGAGCAGTGTTATTTCCTCCTTGTTTATACTGCCTTTAATCAGGATGTAATGACCTTCCCTGTCTTTTTAAATCATATCTATTTTTACTTTGGCTTTGTCAGAAATCATAATAGCCACTCCTGCCTTCTTTTTCTCATTTGACACCCAAAAGATTTTGCTCAAACCCTAAACTTTAAACTTGTGTATGTCCACCCGCCTCATATGTGTTTCTTGTAGACAACATATGGTGGGATTTTGGTTTCTAATCCACTCTGCTATTTGCTTCTGTTTTATGAGAGAGTTCATCCCATTCACAGAGTTATAATCATCAGTTGTGCATTTGCTGACATTTTCGAATCCTCCCCTCCTCCTACCCCCTTTTTCCTTATACTTTTTCCTTTTAAATCAGTGGTTTGTTATTGAGCCGCTATCCCTTATCCCCTCCCTTGATTAACTTCCCTTTCTACCCCTCCCTTATTTTCCCCCCTCTTTTTGTTTTCAAAGGCCTTATGAATTCCCTCCCTCTTCTCCCCTCCCTTTTTTTGACCTCCCCACTCCCCTGCTCCCCTTGGTTTATCCCTTCTAACTTTCTCAGAAGGGTTAGATAAGAGTTTTATGTCCCAATGGGTAGTATAGCTACTCTTCCTTCTCCAGGTTGATTACACTAAGAGTAAGGTTTGATTATTACCTCTTAATGCTCTCTTCCTCTCCTTCTTATAATAGTATTTGTCCCCTCTCCCTCCCATGCCCTCTTTGTGTGTAATAGAATATCTTGTTTTCTTATTCACTCGAGTTTCTCTTGGTGTCCCCTGCTATTCAGACATCAATTATTTTTAAAAGCCTCACATATTTAAAAAGATTTGGAGCCCTTTTTTCTAGTAGGAAAAGAACTAGAAGTGAAATAGATGACTCATGATTAGGGAATAACTAACAAGTTGTGGTACATGAATGTAATGGACTATTATTATATTTTAAGAATCAATGACTATGGGGGCAACTAGTTTGGTTCTGTGAATTGAGAGACCCAGAGAGGGGGCAACTAGTTTGGTTCTGTGAATTGAGAGACCCAGAGAGAGGAAGTTCTGGGTTCAAATTTGGCATCAGACACTTCCTAGCTGTGTGACCCAAGGCAAGTCACTGAATTCCCAATTTCTTTGCCTTTACTGCTCTTCTGCCTTGGAACCAATATTTATTATTGATTCTTAGACAGAAGGTAAAGGTTTAAAAAAAACAGTGAATATAATGAGCATAGAGACATGAGCCCAAGATATATCAAATGATGCAAAGTAAATGGAACCAGCAGAAGATACCACAGTAATGTAAATATAAAGTAAAAAAAAAATACTAAGTAATGGCAGCTAATTGATATAACATTGTTACAACCAAGCTTAGCCTCAAATAAAAGCGATATGAATAGGAATGTTTTTCTCAATTTTGCAGAGGCAGATGGTTATAATGTCTGATCTTATCAATGTCTTGACTAGTTTTGTTGAACTGTTTGTTTGTTTTTCCTTTCTCCTCCTTTATTATAAAGGATGACTCTCTGGAATGGGGAGGAGAAGAAATATGCTGGGAATTTTAGCTGTTGTAAGACCAGTTCTTTTTTTTTTGGTGAAGGTTAGTCTGGTTTCACTTTAGGGCCACTAGAAGGCTACTTTTGGGGTTATCACTGGTTTAGCTTCCTTGATATCTGAGACACGACAAAAGGACCAGAGTAGGGCGAATTGATGTTGGAGATCTTAATGGAATTCCCATTTCCCTGTGGGGTTGCTTTTCTGACCTAGTACTGTTGATTGCTTTGGGGATGGTGGGTGCAGAGTGGAATGGTGTTTTATTTTAATTCAATTAGGAATTATATACTTTTAAATCTTATTTTAAATAAAGTTGTATTTATTGCATTTTATAGACCATAAGGGTCTCATTGCTTTCTAATCCTGAGCCTAAATCACTGGACTCCCCTGAGCCATACATGATCAAGAAGAGTAGATAACATAAAAATATGTAAATCTAAAAAAAACTGACTCTTTTCATTCAACAGACTTTGGTTTAGTCTACTTTCTTAACATTTTCTTGATCACTTTCTGGAGTCTAAATAATCAACACAAAATAATAAATCAATCCTTAATCTTTAAGGTTTTCTGACTTCTGTGGTATAATGGAACACACTGAAAATTTAACAATGGACCAGAACATGGCTTTATCAAACACACACCTACATGATCACTACGCATCTCTCTTTTGCCATATGAGTTACTGGAAGTTTTGGTTCATGGGGGTTGTGGTTACTGGTTGAGTATTGTTAGGGTCAGAAATATTTATTACTTTGTTGGCTTTAGAGGGATGAATTTGGGCCCCTACAATTCTCAAAGACTGTCTTCTAAAATCTGAAATGCCTGAAACTTTTTTTGATGAGAGAACAATTTGATAAAATTGACAAAATGATAGACTCTTGAAACATTCAAGTAATGGCGGAATTAGAAACAAGAATGTGGTCAGCAAACAACTATAAAACAGCACATCTATACTACCTTCTTCTATTCCTTTGCAAATGACAATCCTTCATTCCCAAAATGCCCTTTTCCCAACCTCTGCCTCTTTTAATTCCTAACTTCCTTAAACTTTTAAATCATGAAGTATCTCCTCTAGGAAAATTTTCCTAGTCACTTTTGTTGTTAATAATTTTTCTCTTTTAAAAAAAATCCAGTTTTTCTCTGTATGTGTATGTATTAGTCAGTTGGTCAATTAGTATTTCATTAAGGACCAAGATGGGCCAGGTAATGGGCTCAGTGCTGAAGATACGTAAAAAGAGAAAAATCAGTCTCAGGAAGTCCTCATAGTCTAATGTGGGAGAGACAATGTACAAACATAAGTATCAAATGTATATACAAGATATATATATATATATATATGATAAATTGAAGATAATTTCAGAGCGGAAACACTGAGGTTAAGGAGGCTTGGGAATGTCTTTTTGCAGAAAGGACGTTATTTGAGATGAAGGAAGTCAGGGAAGGTAGGATAGAGAAATGAGGGAGAGTATTCCATGCACAGGAGACAACGAGTGAAAAGACTGTGATGGCAGATAGTATCTTGTGGGAGAAACAACAGGGTGGCCAATGTCAAAGGGTCATATAAGCATTAGACAGATGAGTAGGAGAACCAGGAAAAAAAACAGTGCCAGGAAAACTTAAAGCAAAGACAGTAGAAAGGAAAAGAATGTGATCCACAGCATCAAAAGCTCCAGAGAGGACTGAGAAAAAGCCATCAGATTTGGCAAGTAGGAGGTCTCTGGTAACTAGGGAGAGAGCAATTTTGGTTGAGTGATGAATCTGGAAACCCAACTACAATGACCTGAGAAGAAAGAGAGAGGAAAAAAGGAGAAGTACCTATTATACATGACCTTCTTAAGAATATTAGTCACAAAAGGGAGGAGAGTCATAGGATTTTATACACACACATATATACACATACACTCATTTATGCATAGATATATGGTATACATAAATATGATATAAATAATGATGTGTACACATATATTTATGTATAGACACACACATATTTGTTTACATATTGTATCCCTTCAGTAGAATATAAGTTCCCTAAGGACAAGGACTCCTTCATTGTTGTCCAATACCTAAGACAGAACCTTGAATATAGAAGGCATATAATTAAGAATTATTAGATTATGTAGTAGCTTACAAAGGAGCACTTGCTTACATATTTTCTTGAGCTGGAGGATGTGATTTTGCCTTCCTCTCTATTCCTAGGTCTTAGGAGATAGCAAGAATTTAAATAAATAATTGTTGAATGAATGATCGACTGGCTGGTCTCTAGAGTTTCACAAATATTGGCTTCATCTCCCCAGGGACCTTGGGAGTCCTTTGAAAATGAGTAGTATGTCTTGTGGTGCTTTGGTGTCTCTTAAAACAAACAGCACTGGATAAAAATATAGCTGATGTCTTAATAAATATATTGATTGATTTTTTTAAAGAAACACCATCAAGATGACAGAAAAAAGGAAATTACTTGAGATGCTATTGATAATATAGTGAACTCCTGATAATATATTGATAAAATATTGAATTACTGACAGTCACTGATAGAATTAAGGACTTGAGATACTAATCAGAGCCACCCAAAAGCAGACAGAAGTAAAAGACCAGTTTGAATCCTGGTCTTTAGTTGGAAGTCCCCATGTAAGATGGTGTGCCAACATGATAGCTATTCTCTGATCATAAATAGATATACTTCTCAAGACCAGCATGAAGCTACATCATTTTGACAGTGGCCAAAAAACATGCAAATGAACAAACAATACTCTCTGAAAAGGGAGAGAAAGAAGCTAGTGGGAGATATTTATGAGGAAACATTAAAATAGTGAAATGTACATAGCTGGATCAAATGAAGATATTGGAGGGGGATTCCAGCTACAAAATAATTGATGGGTTATAAATGCCAAGAAGAGACTCATTGAGAAGTAGCTTTGCTGTTGGTAATGGGATGGCATTCAGCTAAAGCAAAGATAAGATGATATTAAGAAGAAGAGAAGGAAAAAATCCTCTGATCAGACCCATTATCTTGCTTTCCTGGGGAGGATGTGAAGGAAATCCCCACACTTCAGTCATTTCAAAGTGAACAGTATCCATCCAGTTCTGGGAATAGATGAACTGATGAGAGAGAGTGAGGGAGAGAAAAAAGTACTCTGTTGGCAGAAGATGCCCTAACATTGACCTTATAGGTCTTTCCTCTTTCTCCTTCTTGATTCGATTAATTTATATGATTTAATCCAAACAGGGAAAACTGTGCCAGGCCAGGGCTATGAGCCAGATGTTGCCATCAGCTGCAACAGTCTCCATACTACTCCTTGATGTGGGGCTTTGGTCTTGGGTCATATCTGTGGGGTTAGAGTTCAGGTTGTATCCTACTGAGACAAAGCAATGAAGAGACTCTTGTCTGTAAATAGTAATGTTGGCCTCATTAAGGAATGGGGGGAAATTATCATTTTAAAATGGGGTGGACTTATGGGTTAAGATGGTGGCAGAGCAGAGGCAGGGCAACTCTCTCTCCTTACCAATGGATATAGAGTACCTCCAAAGGACAAAAAACAAATCCAGATGAAAGATGGGACCCCACAATAGAGCACAGTATCTAAGGTACACGGGATTTGGGCATTTCCACGCTATAAGAGGGGGGGGTAGCTCCCATCAAAACATGAGCTGATCACCCCTACCCTACCCCACCCGCAGTACCAGAGGCAGAGGCTGTGCTCCAGAGTTAGAGCCAGCAGGGGCACAAAATCTAGTTCCTTGGCAGCTAACTGGCACCACTAGGAGCTTGCTCTTGAGAGCAGCAAGACCTGAGACCCCAGGTGGCTGGAAAACTCAGACCTTGGACACAGGAGTGGAGTTGAGAGAGGCAGCAGCAGGGCCCAGCAAGCTCAAACTCAGGGGAAAATCTCAGGTGGTGGAGCAAGCCTGGGCCAATTTCTGGGCTCTGGGCAGCTGGCTAGGACCATGGAGGCTTGACCTTGAAAACAACTAGACCAGAGACCCCAGGAGGCTGGAAAACCCAGACCTTGGACACTGGAGTGGGGCTGAGAGAGGCAGCAGCAGCACCCAGCACAGTCAGACTTAGGGGAAAACCCTAGGTAGAGGAATAAACTTGGGGCAATTCCTGGGCTCTGGGCAGATGGCTAGGAACATGGGGGCTTGACCCTGAAAACAGCTATACCAGAGACCCCAGTAGGGTCCCCAGAGAAGCTAGGAGACTCACAAAGTAGCCTCAGGAAAAAACTGCTTCCTAATTTCATACAAAGAGAATTACATTGCCTTACTCAGCCTTCTGGCAGATAAACCACAATGATGCCAAGCAAAGCCTAAGAAATAAACAAGAAGACCAAGAGAAAAACTCTAACACTTGATTACTTCTGCAGAGAAAAAACCCAGAAAACAGAGGAAGACAAACAATTAAAGACATCCAAACCTTCCCAAAAACATGAAAATGGTTCACAAGATCTTGAAGAGTTCAAATATGAGATCATGAGAAAGATGGAAGAAATCTGGCAAGAAAATAACAGTTTAAAAGGCAGAATTTCACAATTAGAAAGTGAGGCTCTGAAACCAAATGAATTGATAAGCAATTTGAAGACCAGAAATGACCAGCTGGAAGCCTTGGAGAACCAGATAGACCAGATTGAAAAGGAAAACCAAAAGATTTTAGCCAAAAACCAGTCTCTAAAGGCTAGAATTGGACAATTAGAAGCCAATGATCTCACAAGACAACAAGAATTAATAAAGCAAAGTCAAAAGACTGACAAAATAGAAGGAAACATGAAATATCTCAATAAGAAGTTAATAGACCAAGAAAACAGGTCTAGAAGAGACAGTTTGAGAATCATTGGTCTTCCTGAAAAAGCAGAAATTAATAGAAATTTGGACTTCATACTAAAAGAAATTATTCAGCAAAACTGCACTGAATTTCTACAACAAGAGGGCAATATAGACATTGAAAGGAAAGACAACCCCCAGGAATATAATAGTCAAATTCAAGAGCTTCCAAGTAAAAGAAAAATATTACAAGAAGCCAGAAAGAGACAATCCAGATATCAAGGAGCACCAATCAGGATCACACAGGATCTAGCAGCCTCCACATTAAAAGACCACAAGGCTTGGAATATGATATTCAGAAAGGCAAGAGAACTGGGTCTACAACCAAGGATCACCTACCCATCAACTCTGACTTTATATTTCCAGGGGAAAGTATAGGCATTCAACAAGATAGAAGATTTCTGAGTATTTGCACAGAAAAGACCAGGACTAAATGGAAAGTTCGATATCCAACCACAAAAACCAAGAGAAACATGGAAAGGTAAATAAGAGAGGGGAAAGACAGAAAACTCTTATTTTTAAATTTGCCTCTTTAAGGCCTTTAATAAGATCAAATTATTTGTATTCCTATATGGAGAAATGTTATGTGTAATTTTCAAAAACTGTATTCACTATTATAGTAATTAGAAGAATTATTTTTCTAGGGAGAGGTTGGAGCACTAAATGGTCTAAGATGATAAGGGGGTGGATGGGAAAGAGGGGGGGGTGAATGGTAGGTGGCACCAAGAGAAACTTGAATAAATAAGAAAAATAGGATATTCTATACCACACAAAAAAGAGCATGGGAAGGGGAAGGGATAAATACTATTATAAGAAGGAGAGGAAGAGAGCATTAGGAGGTAGTATTTAAACCTTACTCTCAGTGGAACTAATCCTGAGAGGGAAGAGTAGCTACATCTATCGGGATATAGAATTCTAACTAACCCTACTAAGAAAGTCAGAAGGGATTAACCAAGGGGAGCAGGGGAGTGGGGAGGTCAAAAACAGGAAGGGAGGAGGGGGGGAGGGAATTCATTAGGCCTTAAAAAATAAAAAGAGGGAAATAATAAGGGAGGGGGTGGAAAGGGAAGTAAATCAAGGGAGGAGAGAAGGGGGACTGGTCTAAAACAAACCACTGGTTTAAAAGGAAATAGTGTAAGAAGAAGGAGTAGAACTAGGAGAGGATACCAAAATGTTGGGGAATACATAACTGATAATTATAACTCTGAATGTGAATGGGATGAACTCACCCCAAAAACGGAAGCAAATAACAGAGTGGATTAGAAACCAAAATCCTACCATATGTTGTCTATAAGAAACACATATGAGGTAGGTGGACATACACAGGTGAAAAGGTCAAGGGCTGGAGCAAAATCTTTTTAGATACAGTGAAACACAGTGGTCCATCTCTCTTTGAACTAGGTTTTGGGGATTGCCAACTAGAAGTCTTAAGTCTTTGGCTGCCAGAAGCCACATTTTAATGCATGACACAGGGCCCATGTTTTTCTTTTCCTTCTTTTTAATCAAGGGCATGTTGCAAATATTAAATTAAATTAATTTGCCAATTGCCTTGTACTGCCTGCTGCTTAAGAAATATCCCAACCTAAGAGAGAGAGAAAAAAAAACTTTGGCATGTGACAAAAGAATTTTAGAACTGAGACCTCAGCTGTGATCTAATTAAACAATGAGAGTTGACAAAATAGTCAGTGCTGTCTGTTAATGACCTCCTGGGGCAGTTAAACATACCAAGGCGAAAAAGAACGGACTGGGAAGGTCATCTTCTTCCCTCTGAGAAAGATTCTTAGAGGATCAGAGCCTGATTGAATCTCACTTTAGTTTGTGCCTGAGACACCCAGGCACACACGAATCCCTGAGGCGAGACTGTCTGGCTCAAGGTTCCCCAAACAAAACTTACCCAACAATGCAGAGAAAGCCATTCCCTAAGCAGGAATAGAACAATGCAGAAATGCTTTACGTGTGTTCTTAAAAATAATTTCCCCACATACATGTTAAAGAAAAGTCTGTGGCTAGAAATGATGGTGATGATGATGATACGGGAATCGAAATACTGCTCTTCAGTTTGCAAAATACTTCACATAATATCCAAAATAACCATATATAAAGTACGTAGTTCATCCAATCCTTACTACAATCCTGTGAGATAGGTGCTGTTATTATCCCCTCTTGCTAGAAGGAGAAAGTATTTTGGGAAATATTAGGTGAGTTGCCCAAGGTCACACAGTTAACTTGGTGTCTGAGGCAAGACTGGAACCTAAATCCAACCCTCCATCTATTACATTATGGTGGTATATTTATGTTGGTCCCTATATCTGTCTGCTTCTTGTAGTTCCTACTTCCGATGGTCTATTAAAACTCCAGGAGGTCCAGGATAAAACATAAGTCACCATAATTAGTAATAAAGAAGGAATCATCAATCTATATCTATGTATGCATATATATTTACATACACAATTCTATCATCTTTCTCTGTGTCTGTACCTGTTTCTCCATCTCTCTTTGTCTTTCTACCTCTCTTTGTTGGTCTGTCTTTCTCCTCCTATGGAATCAAACCTCACTGTTGGTAATGACATGTGGAAACATCTGTCCAGATCTTGAAAAACTTGCTGGTCCCAGATAGCTTTTCTTAAACCATTTAATAACACATTTACAGATAATATTTGTAGAAACATAATAAAACAGAGGATGAGAACTATTCCATTCAACTCAGTTCAGTTCAGCTCAGATATTTTTTAATCTCCTACTATTTGCAAAGACTAGTGCTAGGCACTGGGGACACAAAAGCAGGAAAAAAATGGAGCTTGAATTCTGAGGGGTGTTATATGTGTGTGCAGTGATAAATGAGGTAATTTGAGGAGGGAAGAAAGCACTAACAACTGAGAATTATGGTGGGGGAAAGGGTCAGGAAATCAATCATTCAAGAGTTTATTAAGCACCTATTATACCAGACACTGTGCCAAGTGCTGGGGAATACCAACACACACACACACACACACACACACAAAAAAAAACCCAAGTTCTAAAAAGCTTTTGGCCTCAAGGAACTTACATTCTATGGGAAGAGACAATATGAACACCTACGTTTGTGCATCAGGCTCCTTAGGGGAGGGGGTACCCCACTAGAGCTTTAGAGGGTATACTTCTTTAAGTTTCTGCCAGGCTTAGATAAAGAATAAACACATTCCAGCTGTTGGCTGAGCAACTTGTAGAAACATACCAAAGTTGAGATTGGGAAATAATGACTTAGTTTGATTAAAATGAAGAGAGCAGGCAGGAGGGAGGAGAGTGCAGTCGGTGGACCTGAGTTTCTATTCCAGATCTGTTTTCTGACCTTGGGCAAATAATTTGATCTTTCTGGGTCTCAGTTTCCTCATTTGCAGAACAAAAGTATTGGATTTGATAACCTGTAAAATCCTTCCCAGCTCTAAAACTTTAAATTAATCAATCATTATATATGTTTCTTCATGTATATATAAAACTCTCCCAGGACAACGAAAATAGTGGTTTTTCAGTCATTTCAGTCATGCCTGCCTCTTTGTGATTCCATTTAAGGTTTTCTTGGCACAGATATTAGAGTGGTTGGATAATTCCTTCTCCAGCTCACTTTAATGATGAGGAAACTAAGGCAAACAGGGTAAAGTGACTTTCCCAGGGTCATATAGCCAATAAGTTCCTGAAATTATATTTTAACTTAGGGAGATGTCTTCTTGACTTCACAAAACCCTGGTAATGTAATGTATTTCTGAATTTTAGGTTTTCTTTATCTTTATTCTCTCATTGTTGGGAGCAACAAGGATATTCTCTCCATCATAATCATCAACAAAAGTGTTTATAGTCTTGCAACTACTTTGTGTGACACCATCAAAATACTATGTCAACCTGTAAATAATTAAGGCTGTATTTAAGATTGGGAGGGGGAACTACACTGAGGAGGTTTTTTGGTTCAAACTAAACGGATTCACAGGCTTAATCTGCCTCATCAGGATTTCTTCACCTTCTCGTCCTCTAAAACACTGAGATTTCTTTTTAAGTTTTTTAATGCAGCAAACATTATCCTACCTGCCACTTCCATTGGGATTTCTGCATGGCTTAGTCTAATTACTCTGGATGCTAGACCTTGCATGCTATGAACAACTTCAAAGAAAAAAAAAGACTAGAAAAAGGGAGTTTTTCAGGCACAATATCAAGGAGACAAGATAGCGTTTTGTTCTTGGGCTATGATGGACAAATCAAATGGATAATCTATTAGAATGATGGATGGGGCAAATTTTAATATAAAACATCAGGTGTGGTGAATTTCTTCAAGAGTATCTTTGAAATTCCTCAGGCTTTATTTGGTCCAACATGAATAGGTAAAGTTTAAAAGTTTTCCCTGTTTAAAAAAATAGTGGGGTGGGGAAAATCTGATTACCTTTGATTGTCAACTCTGGTCAAATGTTGGTTCAGAGCAATGGTTTCAGAAGGAAGTTCCTACCTCCAGGCCATATGATATCTTAAGCACAGTGGTTGTTTCTTGTCCAGCAAGGATTGGTTACTAGGAGCCTATTTTCTATTTTCTGGAAAACCAAATAAGCTTACTGCAAAACATCTTTTTTTTTTAAACCCTTTCCTTCAATCTTAGAATAAATTCTATGTGTTGGTTCCAGGACATGAATGGTAAGGGCTAGGCGTGGGTCATATAGCAAGGAAGTGACTTGTCCAGGGTCATATAGCAAGGAAGTGTCTAGGACCTCTCCTCTCTAGTCCTGACTCTCAATCCACTGTTCCACCTAACTGCCTCCAAAATATTTTCACAATTAAAACAATATATATCCTTCCTTCTATTTTTTTTCCCGGTGAGAAATTTTCACCCCTTTCTGCCCTCTTTATTCCTATAAATAAAACCATACAATCCTAAATTAAATGAAAAGATCATGGGATCCTAGAACAAAAGGTAGAAAAAGGGACCTCCAAGGACATGTAGTTTGGTCCTGTCATTTTCATTTTGTTCAGTCATTTTTCAGACATGTCTGACCCATTTGGGGTTTCCTTGCCAAAGATAGTGTTTTTCATTTCCTTCTCCAGATCATTTTACAAAGGAGGAAACTGAGTTAAGTGACTTGCCCAAAGTCATACAACTATTAAATGTCTGGAGCCAGATTTGAACTCATGAAAATGAGTCTTCCTTATATCGAGTTAGCTACTCCATCCACTATACCTCTTAGCAACCTTCCATTTCACAACTAAATGAAGCAATGACCAGTTATGCAAACTGCTAGTCACCAAATGTTTATTAAACCTCGATTACAAGCCAGGAACTATGTTAAGTGCTGAGGATATAGAAAAATGCAAAACCATGGTTCTTGCTCTCATATAGATCATATTGCTTTAGGGGCAGAGAGTCAAGATACTCATAAAAATATTTGTAGCATAAAAGGAAGGGAATCTAAGAAGAAAGGCACGACCAACTGGAAGAATTTAGAAAGGCTTCCTAGGGAAGATGAGGTTTAAGTAGAGTTTAAAGGAAGCCAGGGAAGTTAAGAACTGGAGATGATGAGGGGGAGCATTTGATGCATGGTAAGAAATCATTGAAAATAAATAGCCGAAAGATGGGAGGGTTCAAATTTGGCCTCAGATACTTCTTAGCTGTATGACCATGGGCAAATTGCATAATCCCCATTGCCTAGCCCTTAACACTCTTCAGTCTTAGAATTGATAAACTGTACTGATTCTAAGATGGAAGGTAAGATTTTTAAAGTGAAATAAAGAAAAGGCATGGGATTGGGCGATGGAGTGCCATATTTGAGGAACAATAAGTGGACTCATTTAGCTGGGGCATAGAGTGCCTGCATGTATAAGGATGACAACAACAACAACAGTAACAACAATAATAACATTTATATTCAGACTATTTCACCTATTATTTCATTCCATCTTCACAACACCTAAAGGGGAATGGGCTATCTTAGTCCCATTTTACAGATGAAGAAATTAAGTATGAAAGATATAAAGTGACTTTTTTGGAGTTATACAGCAATAAATTTTCTCAGACAGGATTCAGACTCAAGTCTGTCTGGCTCTAAGATCAGCACTTTTAAGATCGGAAAGGTAGGAGGTATAGATAAGTTCAGGAATATAATTCTAGAGCTGCAAGGGGTCTTAGATATCATCAAACCCATTTCCCTCATTTTTCAAAATAGGAAATTGAGATCCAGAAGATTTCTGGAATTAAGCTAGGGTCATAAAGAGAAAAAGAATCATCAAAGACAGATTCAATCTCAGGCTGACTCCAGAACCAGTGTTCATTCCACTAGAAAGTGCGCTTCCATAATGTGACTTCTCTGGGTACATGTTCTATCTCTGAGTAGAATAAGTATAAGAAACTTATTAAATAAGGTAGGATGGAGCACAGGACTTGTAATCAGAAAGATTTCAATTCAAATCTTGCTTCAGATACTTCCTAATTGTGTGACCCTAAGCAAATAACTTTACTTCTCCATTTCTTTAACTGTAAAATGGTGATTAAAAATAGTACCTACATTTTGGGATTGTTATTAAGACAAGATCAGATAACAAACAATGTATATTGAGACAAGTAGGCAGTGCAGTGGATGGGTTACTGGACCTGTAATCAGAGAGGCATGGGTTCAAATTTAGTCTCAGAATCTTAAGCTATGTGACTCCAGCCAAGTCATTTAACCTCTGCCTGGCCCATTTTCCTGATCTCAAAAATGGGTGCAATAACAGTACCTACCTCCCATGGTTGTTGTGAGAATTAAATGACATGTGGAAAGAAAGAGACGGGCAAGGAGAAGAGAGAGAGAGAGAGAGAGAGAGAGAGAGAGAGAGAGAGAGAGAGATAGAGAGGGAGGAGCAGGCTGGACCAGTGGACCAGGCAAGAGAATCAAATTCACATCCTTATTGTGACATATTTTAGCTATGTGATCTTAGACAAATTGCTTTACTTTTTTGAGTTCCATTTTCTTCTGCTAACTTTAGAGGTTTATGAAAACACGAGTTTTGATCTAGTGTAATCCCCTCAATTTGAAGATGGGGAAATATTCCCAGAAAGGTGGCAAAGATCTCAATCCTCAGCTTTACACTGTATGCTGCTGATTTTGAAATGGATCTCAGTTCTCACTCATGTGACTATTTCCTCCAGCAATGCAGATCACAACTTATCCTCAATGGTCTATCTTGTGTGACTCACACCCACGTCCTCCTTAAGTTTGCCAAAGGGCAGGCACCCAACATTGTAGACACTTTCCTCACTCTATTAGAATTGGAAAGATACCAGAATTAACACCTGGGCAATTCCCTGATTATACCTCCCTTTCACCAAATGTCTTTCTAGTTCTTGCATTTCATGGATGACTGAGTTGTTCTTTGTGTTTTTCTTTGTTTGTTTGTTTTCAATGTGTAATGCTCAAAAGACATTGGAGAGATATATGGTTGATGTGTGTAGTCTGGTGGGCACATAGTAAGTAGGCTTGGTTTAGCAGATAGAGAGGTAAAGTGTTGGTTTTGGACCTAAATTCAAATCTGATTCAAATCCTGCCTCAAACACATATTAGATGTGTAACTCTGAGGAAGTCACTTTGACCTTTGTAAAATGAGGAGAATAGCAACTTCCTCCCAGGACTATCATGAGGATCAAAGGAGACAACATGTGACAATATTTTCTAAGTTTTAAAGACTATGAAAATGCTATTATCATCATCATTATTTTCCAGAAATGAGACCAAATAATTAAAAAACAAAAAAACAAACAAAAAACTCCCGGACTTCCTGGTTAAGATGACTGCAGATTTGAAGTCAAGATTTGCAATTGTACAAAAAATCAAGCCATTCCCTAATTGATAAATGGGCAAGGGACATCAATAGGCAATTATGAGATGAAGAAATCAAAACCATCAACAAACACATGAAAAAGTGTTTTAAATCTCTTATAATTAAAGAAATGCAAATCAAAACAACTCTGAGGTATCACCTCACACCTAGCAGATTAGCTAACATGATGACAAAGGAAAGTGGAGAATGTTGGAAGGGATGTGGCAAAATTGGTATATTAATGCATTGCTGGTGGAGTTGTGAATTGATCCAAACATTCTGGATGGCAATTTGGAACTATGTCCAAAGCATTTAAAAACACTGCTTGGTTTATACCTCAAAGAGATAATAAGGAAAAAGACTTGTACAAAAATATTTGTAGCTGTGTTCTTTGTGGTGGCAAAAAATTGGAAAATGAGAGAATGTCCTTCGATTGGGGAATGGCTGAACAAATTGTGGTATCTGTTGGTGATGGAATACTTTTGTGCTCAAAGGAATAATGAACTGGAGAAATTCTATGTGAAATGGAATGACCTCTAGAAATTAATGCAAAGTTAAAGGAGCAGGTCCATGAGAACATTGTACACAGAGACTGATACACTGTGGTACAATCAAACATAAAGGACTTCTCTACTAGCAGCAATGCAATGATCCAGAGCAAGGCTGAGGGACTTATAAGAAAGAAAATTAGCCACATTCAGAGTAAGAACTGTGGGAGTAGAAACATAAAAGAAAAGCAACTGCTTGAACACATGGAATGATGGGGATATTATTGGGGATGTAGACACTAAATGATAACTCTTATCCAACTATCCATAATATGGAATTAGATCTTAATCAATGATGCATGTAAAACCCAGTGGGATTGTGTGTTGGCTACAGGGAGATGGGGAGGGGTTAGGGTAGAGGGAAAGAACATGAAACATGTAACTATAAGAAAATATTACAAATTAAAATTAAAATTTTCAAAAATGTAAAAATTTAAAAAAATTAAAATTTAAAAAAAAAAAACCTCCTCTCCAACATCAGATACCCTATCAAGGTCAGGAAGAGAAGAGGGGTGATTTGTAGCTTTCCAAGTGGATTCTCAGTCTTGAACAGTGACATTTGACAATCTGCTCTTCAGCTTATATTGATGCCTTAGATGGAGTTATGGCTATGTAAGACCAGAAAACAACTTACCAGAGCAGTACAGGGCAAAAAGGCAAATCCACACAGCTTCAGTCAGCATACTTGAGCCACAATGAGAACAGGCCAACTGGGATTTGATCTCTGAGTTTCATGTACACCAGTAGCACTCATATCCATCCACCAGCACAGAAACAATGGAGATTTACACCTGGCTAATAAGAAAAAATCATCATTGCACTTTAGAAGTTATCAGATAGAGAAAGAACACTATTCACATCCAGAAAAAAGAACTGCGGGAGTAGAAACACAGAAGAAAAACATTTGCTTGATCACATGGTTTGATGGGGATATGATTGGGGATATAGTAAAAATATTAATATTATGGAAATAGATCTTGATCAATGACACATGTAAAACTCAGTGGAATTGCTTGTTGGCTATGGGGAGAGAGGAGGGAGGAGGGGAGGAAAAGAACATGAATCACGTAACCATGGAAAAATATTCTAAATTAATTAATTAAATAAACAAATTTAAAAAAAAAAACAAGGAAAAAAAAGTTATCAGATGGCTTGCTTTCTCACCTCAGGCGAAGCTCCTCTTTGGCACAACTTAACAGGCATGTATGTTTCAATGCCACTTGCCCCAGGGGTAGTTTATGTAGCTCCAGACACAAATATTCCTTGTTACAGCTCTATGCACACTCAGAATTTACACTTGGTTTGTCAGCACTTGACTTCAGTTTTTCTGCTCTCTTCCCCTCTCACCCCACCCATCCCATCACACAACCTGAACCCAATCCCCACTAGGCAACATCAGATTAGAATTTAGCTGACCTGGGTAAGGCCACTTTGGCATCACTGCTTTTTCCATCCAGAAAGGGAATGAGTTTCTTTTGTCCTTTTTGCACTTGGTTGGCCTTGTCACAAATTACATCGTTGTCCTGTTCCATTTTCTGGAGTTAATGCTCAGTTTCCATCAAACAGAAGGCAGGGTTTTGCCTTGGGAAAGTCAAACTTGTCCTTACTGAAAGAACTAGTAATCTTTCACTTTTGACCTGGTTGTAGGAAAGGGTCCATGTGTCACTAGGACAAGCTGGAAAATGGATAAGACTCCAAGAGCACTGCAGTCAGCCAAACCGCATCACGAGTGTGCAAAACCTGCATAATATAATTGATATTTGCAGAGTAGTTGATATATGTTTTTTCGCTTGCTTCATCTCACTGACAGTAAGCTATTAGCAATAATTATTGCAAGATAATAATCTCTCATGGCATCAGGGATAGGTAGCTGGCCTTCGAACCCTGAAGACCGAGGTCCAAACCCAGCTTCTGACTTACACTCATTGTGTGACCCTGGGCAAACCACTTAACCTCTCAGGGTTATAGGTAATTCTCTGAGAGCATAAATTGTAAAAAAGGTGCTGACCTACACCGGTAGAGAGAATCCTCTCCAAAGAGTTCTCTAGATGAACAAAATTACAGTCTGGTCATCTTTCATGTTGTTCAGTCATTTCAGATGTCTCTGACATTTCATGACCCCATTTGGGGTTTTCTTGGCAGAGATGCTGAGATGGTTTGCAATTTCCTTCTCCAATTCATTTGACAGATAAGGAAACTGAGGAAAGTAAGGTTTGTGACTTTCCCAGGATCCCACAGCTAGTAAGTTTCTGAGACCAAATTTGAACTCAGTACAGTAAGTCTTCCTGACTCCAGGCAGCCCTCCATGCATTGTGCCTCCTAGCTGTCATCCATACTCATTATTTCTTTTTGGAGGGAAGTATCCAAATCTGTTATTTCACTGATGTAGCAGCTTTTGGAATAGGAACTCCCCCCACCAATGCAATTTAGTGTCCAGTAGAGATGCTCAAGAAACTAAGATTTTAAGTGACTAATCTAAGGTAGCGAGAGAGCACAGTGGATGGAGCAATAGATTTGGAGTCAAGAAGTCCTGAATTCAAGTACTGTCTCAGACACAGTGGGCTATGCTCAGTTAAATCTTAGGAGTCTCAGTTCCCTTCACTGTAAGATGGGAGTAATAATAATCTATGAAAACCTATAATATAATAACCTATATTAACAAATACAGTAATAACATAACAACATAACATAATATGATATCATATAAGATATAACATAACATGGTATAATATAAATTAATGTAATGTAACAACATAAAGTGACATAACATAACAATGTAATGTAACATGACATAATATAACATAAAATAACATAACATCACATAATGTAATGTAACATAATGTAACAATATAATACAAGCTAAAGTTTTAGGATTGCTGTGAGGATCAATTAAGATAATGTAAAGTGATTTGAATACCTTAAAGCATTATATTAATGTTCACAATTATGGTGTCACAGCAAGTATGAGTCTAAATCAGAACTTGAACTCATATTTTCCTAATTCTAGGGCATTCCTTCTCTCCAACCTGGCACTCTAAATCTCCATTATTACATTTAATTGCAATTGTTATTTTGAGAGATTATTATATTATGATAAAGTGATGTAAATACAGCTATTACTACATATTAGAAAGTTTTCTGGATCTGGAGTTATGGGATCTGGATTTAAGTCCTGTCTCTGATGCTTACTCCCTATATGCACTTGGGCAAGTCACTTAACACCACTTGAACTCAGATGTATAATCTGTAAAATAAAGACTTGGACTAAATTTCACAGTCCAAATTTATTTAAAATTTGAAGATAAAGAGGGAAAATCTTCTTCAACCTACCAAGCTTTAAATTTTCTGAATTTTAGTAACCTTAAAAATTAGTTCAACATCTCAAAAGATCTATCATGTTACTGATGTGATTTCTTCCTTCACAGGCTCAACTCTCAACCCTTGCATGCCTTAATGGATAGTCTTTATGAGCTTTTACAGCCAGAAATGTTGCCTCGTAGCCAGCTATAAAATGATGAACCCGTCTGACATGCTCATGTGTCAGACAAAAACTCCATCCCCAGGCTAGGCCCATACTGAAAGTTTTTTTCACATTGGCAAGATTTGTACTTCTCTGGAATTGCCTTCAACCTAGAGTTTCTTCAATATTATTAGACACTTGAAGAGGACTTTCATAGAGGAACCATGAAATCAAACATGGTTAAATTAGAAAAGAAACATATTTTAAAAACCTGCTATTGAATGGCAACTGGTGTCATGTAATGGAAAATGTATTAGATTTGGAGGGAATTATTTTCTTCAAAGAAATGAATTTGAGTAACTTCTTTAGTAGTTTTTCAGTTGTGTCTGACTTGTCAACTCATTTGAGTTTTTCTTGATGAAAATTCTAGAGTGATTTACCATTTCCTTCTCCATCTTATTTTACAGATGAAGAAACTGAGGCAGATAAGGTTAAGTGACTTACCCAAGGTCATACAGAAGTCAAATTTTCATTCAGATCTTCCTGACTCTGGTCCTGGTACTCTATCCATGGCAGAAATAGCTTCCCCATTTATCCTTGATAGTATGTTTCTAGATCAAATAGGTCATTATCTTGGTTGAAGAGAACTCATAGAACATGAGATTATGATAGGATCATAGATCTAGACCTGAAAGACCTCTCAGAGATGATTTAATCCAACTGTCATTTTTTTTAACAGATGAGCAAACTGAGGGTCAGGAGTATAGAAGAATTGGTCCCAGTTTACACAAATTCTAAATAATCAATTGAGTATTCAGCTTTATGCTTTATCACAATCCAGCCTTTATCCTAATTTCTCTCATTGGCTCTGCTCATTATCCTTGTTCAGAGATTAATCTGTGTTTGTCAGTTATACAGAAAGATTCTAAAAAATGTTTGGCATGGTTTTAGAAAATCAGGAGATATAAAGGAGAGACAATGATAAGTAAATAAGCCCTACAGAAATACTAGAATATGAACATGTCCACTAAATGTCATCTCTGTTGTTATTTGCTTCCAGACTGGGCTAATTAAACTACAGATTTAGAACTTGATAAATTTATCACTTCTATTTGAGTGAAGGTGGTAACTGACTACCCACAGTGCCCTGAAAATAGTGGGTACTTCATAAATGACTCATAAAATTTAGTTGAGTTTAATCACCCATCCTCAACACTTTCTAGCTAGTACATAACATATTCTCTGGGTTTATTCCCTCTGGCAAATTGAGTCTCCAGAGGATAGCTGCTACAACTCTTCTAAATGGTTGAGGGGTAGCCCTGAGGGTTGGGGCTAGTTTTCTAGAACTACACATCACAGGCCACCACCTTTGTTCTTCCCTCCATGACTAACAGCTCATATCAACTAATCAGCTTGCTTTAATTAGCTTTTAAATATAACAGCTAAAGGCATTGCTGTTACCTGATGTATTGAGGCTTAGATACAAAAATATCAAATCTTGTAATTTGCTTTCCCCTTTTATCTCACAGAATCAATAAGAGGACAACAATGCATCATGAACCTCAAAGAAGTCCAGTTCATGGACATTCTTACTCAAACTACTTTCTTCCTTACCCACTTCAAGAAAGCTACAGTTAATGTTTATTCTAGCTTCTGGGGAGCAGATAGATTTCTCCAGATGTCCTAAATGAGGCCAGCAGATTGTGAGACACCAAGACAGAATAGTTGAGATTAGGAAAATTTAACATGACAATTAACAACACTGGGCTTTCTCTTTCCCCATTGAAGTAAGGAAGTGAATATAAGTTACTGCTCCCATCCCCAGCAGAGACCATGATGAATGGACTGCTTTTAAAGACTGCTAGATACACTCATTAGCCAATGGCATGAAAGGACTATAAACCATGAGGTTAGCTAATTGGGAAAGGAAAATAAAGGGAAGGGAGTAAACTTCTACTTAGAACCTATTATAAACCAAGCATTTTGCTAAGAGATTATACAAATATCTCATTTGGTCCTCAAGGCAACCCTGAGAGGGAGATGATATGAGTATACTCATTTTATAATTGAGAAAAATGAGGCAACCAGAGGTTAAATGGCTTGCCCAGGGTCACACATCTAGTACATTTCTGAGGCCAAATTTGAACTCAGGTTTTCTGACTCCAGGCCCAGCATTCTTTCCATTGCACCACCAGCTGCCTCCAATTAGTATGTTTCCCAGTGTTAAGAATTTTTTTCTCAATGGTGTGGAAAATTAATATTGAATTGGTTTTCATAGACAATTATTACAATTCAATATTAATTTTCCACATTGGACTTAGACTATGGCATGCACTATTCTTAGATGATAGCATCATCAATGTAAACTAAAAAGGAATCTATGAGTTCATATAGTCTAACCTTCTTCCTTTTGTGTTTGAGGAAGCTAAAGGCTCAGAGAGCTTGTATTACATTGGTATAAATGGCAGAAGTGGAATTAGAAACTAGGATCTTTAATCCTGAATCCAATGTTTCTTCTCTTCTCCGCCTTATCAGACATCTTATCTGAGTGCCACTGAATAAAATGAAGATCTTCATTCCCATTCAAAAACCACTTATTAACCATCCCCTTACTGAAAGCAATATGGAATTAATGGAATCATGGTACCCCTCTTCATGAAAAGGTATAACCTATATTATAAGCTAGCATGGGGGAGAAGGAAGAGAGGATGATGAGTGGAAGACAATATGACATATACAAAAGTATGAAGTGTTCCAATATGATGATACAGTGTGCCAATATGGTCATGAATAGGAGAATAGAATAAGAATAATATATCTAGCCTGATGAAAACAAAGGAAAGAAAAGTCATTATGTGACTTGGAGGTGATATTTTTAATAAAAATAAAGAGGGCAAGAGTAATAATATTTATAACATCTTCCAATTGAATGATAAAATGAGACTTAGTAAATGAAGAAGGGAATTTAAATAAAAGAATTTGGAAAAAAATAAGTACTTACTCTATGGGAAGCCTAGAACTAAGTGTTAAGAATTATACTTAGAAAAAGTGATACAGCTCCTGCTCTCAAGTTTGCATTCTATTAGAGGGAGACTGAATATATGGGAGGTTTCAAGGGCTAAGGCAGATGGGGAGCCTCTGTGATCCTCAGGGTGTAATACCAAAGCAGGCAGTAATAATGTACTGTCGTCAGTATTTTTTCATAGGTTAAAAAAAATTTCCTCTCTCTTTCTGATATTGAACCACTTGACAATGCCAAAGAACTAGATAGCAACAATTGACTTTCAGATTATTTATGAAACTCTTCTTCCAAATGTCACAAACAGCCTTGTTTGTTTTAACCAATTGCCAATTCCAAAGACATCTTCCTATTTTTCTTCATCCTCTCTGTAGCATTTGGCACCACTGACTACCCTCTCCTGAATATTTTCTCCCCCTTTGGTTAACAGAATTAGGACATTGACTTGTTTTCCTTATTACCAGCTGCTCCATTTCTGTTTTCTTTACAGGTTCCCCTCCCCTCCCCACCCCTTTTCCCAATTCCTTGAAGTGGTTGGCCCAGATTACAACCTTGGCCCTCTTTTGTTTTTTTCTACCATGTCTCCTTGGGCAATCTTGTTCACTCCTACAGACTCAAATATCACCCTATGCAAGTCACTTTTGAATCTCTCTTTTCAGTTCCAAACTCTTCTAAGTCTCAGACCTGTTCCTTCAGCCACTGGTAGAAGATCTTGACTTTTATGTCTACTTGGCATCTCAAAGAAGTTTGCTATTTTTTCCAAAATCCTCTTTCCTCCTTTTGATTTGACTATTTCTGCCAAGAGTACCACTATTCACCCAACTGACTATGGAGAAAACATATTCTTTTTAAAATTTCCCTTCTCTGTTTTGTATTCTTTCAGTTAAAAATCCTCCTCTCTCCTCCTTTTGCAGACTCTCAGATTCACTACCTTCTGGTTGCTTTCTAGTTCTCTCTGCTTAGCTTTCTAGTTCAGAAATCCATTATTTATCAACCTTTCCCCAGTTCTTACTACTTTCTCCATCTATCTTCTGTAATACAAATGAGCACATCACTGCCAGGCTAATCTCTTTATGCAGGAATCTGGCCACATTCTTCTTCAAATCCAAATTCTTCAATAGTGCTCAAACTGAAAGGTGATTTGATGTGGAGACAGAGGGAATTGGTTTCAAATTCTGGCTCTACCATTTATGAACTAGTATCATACTGAGCTAGTTATTCCTCTGCTTTAAGTTTGAGTTTATTTATCTGTAAAAACTCAGTAAGTTTGACCAGAGGATGACTTTACCTCTAAAAGGAACCATAAGTATCATCTAGTCCAATTCCTTCATTTTATAGATGACTGAAATGAGGCATAGATAGGTTGGCTGATTTTTGAAAGGAGTAAAAGAAAAAGAGCCAGGGATTCAATTCAGGTTTTCTGACTCCATATCTAAAAGAGTCTCTCCACTATATGACACTGCTTCCCCTGAGATGACCATTATGTTACCTTCCCATACTAAATCTTTGATCCTGTGTCCCTCTGCACAAACTCTTGCCTTTCATACAATATTGTTTATAAAAAAAAAAATGTCTTTTTTTTTTAACCCTTACCTTCCATCTTAGAATCAATACTGTGTATTGGTTCCAAGACAGAAAAACTGTAAGAGCTAGGCAATGAGGCTTAAATGACTTGCCCAGGGTCACACAGCTGGGATGTGTCTGAGGCCAGATTGAAACCTAGGATCTTTTGTCTCTGGGCCTGGTTTTCAATCCACTGAGCTACCTAGCTGCCCCAAACAATAGTCTTTTACACACTATGATCAAGTTAATTTCTTGGAGACTCAGTTTCCTAATCCTTAAATGAGAATAATAATAGCACCTACCTACCAGGGTTGTCATGAGGATTTCACAGACACACACACACACACACACACACACACAATAGACAACAAATGATTGATAGACAATTTCTAAACACTAGCTATTGTTATTAGTGAATATGTTTAAATTGGTTATTGTTGTTCTATGACACAATAAAATTGATTTTCTAAATTACCCAAATTAAAGACCCAATAGGAAAGCCTTCCAAAAGGAAGCTAGAAAAGGTTGCATTTGAACAGACTACATATGACTTCTCTAGACACTTTTAATGGTTCCATTCACAAGTTTCTATTAAATCTCAAAATGTCAATGATATGGGATTCACTTTTTTTTTTCTTCCAAGAGCATTCAGGCAGCTACATCCCTGTCAATATTAGAAAGAACATCTTACTCTGGTCTACTTGTAGCCTAAGATCACATTAAATTACACACTCGTTGGATAGGTCAAGTGGTATTTTAATCATCTGTCACTGAGATAGCAAAATCAAAAATTATTATATACAATCTCCAAACCTTTGTGGAGACTGATCAGAACATGGCACACTGCTAACTATTTAAATTCAGGAGGACTTGATTTTATGATACAGCAAATATTCGTTAAGCATTTTCTGTGTACAGAGCATTGTAATAGGCACCAGGAGAAATAGAAATTTCTGCAAAGATACAGTTCTTGTCCTCAAGGAACTCACAGTCCAGTAGGAAGATGATACTGATTCAGTTAGTTGTCATGTACAGTATTACATGATCCAGTCTGAATAAATAATATCATATTAACTTCCTACTATGTGTAACTCAATGTTAGTAGCTGGAGACACAAAGACAAAATGAAAAACAATTCCTGTATTTGAAAAAAAAAAACTTGTATTGGGGGAATACAATATATAGTCAATCAACATTTATTAGTCAGGGCACCTACTATGTGCCAACAAGTGTGACAGATGCTGGGAATATCAAGAAAGGCAAAATATCATTCCCAAGCATAATCTTTAAAATGAAGGAGTCAGATGATCTCTAAAGTCTCTTAGAGCTTTAGGCCTATGGTACTTTCATTACCAATACGAGGTCTCATTTTTGAGATAATACACTGAAGTCTTCTGTAGAGGAGAGGATTATAATTAGACTTGGATATTTGAAAGATGATTTTGACTGGAGTTTGTATAAAGGATGGAAGGAGGAAGAGAGAGAGTAGGATCCAGAAGTCCAAGGAGACAATTATTGCGATAGTTAAGGAAAGAGTTGATGAAGGCCTTGTTAGTGGAGGTAAAGTGACAGATAAGATATGCCATGAAGTTATAATACACAAGATTTGGCAACTAACTGGATAAAGGAATGGGTGTAGTAAGGTGGGAGAAATAAGTACTTTAGGGAACTTTAGGAAAAAATAAAAACAAATTCCTAAAAGTAAAAATCTCTGTTGAATCTCTACTATATGCTTAAATGTCTATTAATCTCTGGATTATTACTTAAAATCATATTTAAAGGTAATGAATTTCAAAAACATGATATGCATGTTTTAGAAAATGCCAATACACTCTGGAGATAAAATATCTTATAAAATCAGGGACTAGAAGTAGCATCAGTTCAGAAGGGATCAGGTGGCTTCCAGTCTACCAAAATGATCTACCATAACTTTGAGAAGTCATTGTACCTCTTAAGAACAGAGGAGTGAAGATTGTAGAGTCTAGAAGACTGGAGATACATGAGCTTTGAGGTCATAATTGAAGTCAGGAGAATGAATGAACTCACCAAAGGAGTACTTTTGACTCAGTGCTCCCAGACTGTGGGACTTCTTTCTTTGATCAGAAGAGTCAGAAATATCCAGAGTCTATGTAGATACTTCCCAAGATAAATAGAAACCTATAAACAAAGTGAAAATTATAGTTTACCTGAAACATCTCTGGACATCTTGGAACATTTCAGGTCAGGAGATGTTAATTTAATTCCCTGCCATGCTTACACATATTGATTATTGGACAATGGACAAATCATTTAAGGATTCAACTTGCTCATCTTTAAAAAAAAATGAGTGACCTAGGAGGCTCCTGAGAATTCTTCCAAATGAAATAATGATTTAATTTTTTTCCTGGCATCTATGTTTTCAATGGTTTAGGGAGTCCTTTGTAAGGAACTTGTGCTATAATTCAGGCCAGCATCTGTGGTTTAGTCGAGGAGAATTGGTGGAACTGAAAAGCTCCTGGAGTCACAGAGTTAATGTCTCAAAGGCAGGATTTGAATTTCAGGCTTTCTGACTCCAGGCCAAGATCTCTATCCACTCTGTTCCAGCTGCCTCTCATGATTCCCTATATATAATACATCATTTACAGAATGACTTCACTACTAGAACAAATGAACATGTTAATATATTGAGCATATTTTGGAAAACACTAATATATTTTGTAGATAAAGTGCGACTAGCTACATTGGTTATTTATTTATCATGGAAAACTAGCTGGAAAGTCTTCTTGGTTGGACAGGGTTGCTATTCTTACTGTAAATACTCTCTCCTCATCTGTACTAGAGAAAGATGTCTTCTACTTATAAATGTACATTCAATATGTGTGTTTTTCAATATGGGAGTATATTATGTGGTGTGTTATCAAATTTAGTTTCCTGGCCTGTGATTATGTTTGATAAACATGTTTATTAAATAAATAGTTTTTTCTCTTTAAAAATAAACAATGCTTTTCCCCATTTGACAAATGGTCAAAAGATATGAATGAACAATTTTCTGATGAAGAAATAAAAGCCATCAATAATCATACAATAAAATGTTCTAGATAACTCTTGATTAGAGAAATGCACATTAAAAGAACTCTGAGGTTCCACCTTACACCTATCAGATTGACAAATATGGTAGTAAAGAAAAGTGGTAAATGTTGGAAGGGATGTGGAAAATTAATGCATTGTTGGTGGAGTTGTGAACTGATCCAACCATTCTGGAAGGCAATATGGAACTATACCATAAGGGCTATAAAACTGTGCATACCCTGTGATCCGGTAATGTCACCACTGGGCCTGTGTCCCAAAGAGATAATGAAAAAGGGGAAAGGACCTACTTGTACAAATATATTTAAAGCTGTTCTTTTTGTGTTGGTAAAGAATTGGAAATTGAAGGGATGTCCATCATTTGGGGAATGGCTGAAAAAATTGTGGTACACATTGGGGAAGGAATACTATTGTTTTGTAAGGAATGGTGCAAGATGATTTCAGAAAAAGCTGGAATGTTCTGTGGGAAATGATGCAGAGTGAAATAAGCAGAATGGGGAGAACACTGTACACATTAATGGCAATATTGGACTAGGATTATCTGTGAAAATTTGGCTACTATCATCAATGCAATGATCTGGGACAATCCTGAAAGACTTATGACAAGGATGCTATCCACATCCAGAGAAAGAACTGTCAGAGTCATCTTTGACATCAGTATATCTTTGGATTTATTTTGGGGTTTGGGTTATGTATGACTTTGCTCTTACAACAGTGACAAAAGAAAACAAAAGTGATATTTTAGAAATCATACAAAATAATTATGTCTTACTCTGGAGAGGCTTATTTCAAACCTTGGCTTAAACTCCACAGTGACCAGTGCTAATATTTTTCAAAATTGATTTTTTTTAGAACCATATAAATAGTGACCCTAGGACTCCATGGGGCATTTTCTCTCATTAACAATGACACAGTATCTCTGAAACATTTGCTACTCTCACACAATTCTTCCTTTTTTTTCTGAATGACTCTATGTTTAACCTGTTTCTCCTAGGAAATATCAGCAGTGGTATAGGAGTGAAAGCATTAGAGTTGAAGTCAGGAAGATATAGAGTTCAAATCTTGCCTCAGAGCTTTTATTGTTCTGTAACCGTGGGAAAGTGCCTTCAGCTCCCTCCGCATCTATTTCCTCATAAGTAAAATGGTCATGATCTTCCTTGCAATACTTACTTCAAGAATAGTAGTGAAAATCCAATGAGGCAATGGATATGAACATTGTCTTTAAAGCCATAGAGAAATGTCACTTTGTCCAAGTATTGTATTTTTGTCAAATGGAAAGATTCCTATTAATAACTAGGAAAATGAAGAATGGAATGGGGGACAAAAGGAGTATCATTTCTAGAGGATTCCAGCTGTTTGCTGGAGAGCTCTGGTTGGATGTCCAGGGAAAAGGACCAACTCTATGTGACATAATTGGGTACTGGTTGTCTGTGCCAAGTGATAGAGGGAATCCTATACAAAAGATGGATAGGGTATCAGACAAATAGGGGGTGACAATTGATAAGACTTTGTTCTTCATTAGTTATCTTCATTTTTAAAAGCAAAATTTTTAGAACTCTGTACTGTACCTGTGATCTGTGATTCTTTTTCTTTTTTTAATTTGGAATTTCTTTTTTTAATTTTTAATTTTAATTTTAATTTTTTACAGGCTTCATGTTTTTATTTTCCCCTTCACTCTCCCTTTAACCAACCCCCCCATATCCAATACACATTTTCACTGCTTTAACACATGTAATCAGTCAAAACTTATTTACATATTATTGATAGTTGCATTGTTGTGGTCATTTAGTGTCTACATCCCCAATCATGTCCGCATCAACCCAAGTGTTCAAGCAGTTGTTTTACTTCTGTGTTTCTACTCCTGCAGTTCTTCCTCTGAATGTGGGTAGTGTTCTTTTCCATAAATCCCTCAGAAATGTCCTGGGTCATTGCATTGCTGCCAGTACAGAAGTCCATTACATTTGATTTTACCACAGTGTATCAGACTCTGTATACTATGTTCTTCTGGCTCTGCTCCTTCCACTCTGCATCAGTTCCTGGAGGTCTTTCCAGTTCACATGGAATTCCTCCAGTTTATTATTCCTTTGAGCACAATAGTATTCCATCACCAGCATATGCCACAATTTGTTCAGCCATTCCCCGATTGAAGGACATTCCCTCATTTTCCAGTTTTTTTGTTTGTTTGTTTTTTTTGCCACCACAAAAAGCATGGCTATAAATATCTTTGTACAAGTCTGTATCTGTGATTCTTGAGAAAACTCAGACATCTGTAGAGTTGACCAGAGACATATCTAGGAATTAGTACTGCCTCAGAAGGCCTCCCAATCTCTTCTTTCCCAATGATTTCCCTTCTCTCCATTCACAACTCTAGTACCTAATGTCCTCCTGCTGTCCATAGTTTGGATGTCTACAGTTACTTTTTTTTCCCTATTGTAGAGTTCTCCTCCCACCCATTTTCCCTTGGCAGTAAATGTCTTTCTAGATGTAGGTTCTTACTCTTCTTCCCCACAACATCTTATCCTTTCCAACTCAATTTCCTGAGAGTTTTACTCTCTGATTCCCAAAGTGGCAGCACACTATGAGAAACTATTCTAAGCTAAGATGTTAATGCTGGATAATTGCTTGATATATCATTGAGGGTATATTTTATTTGAGAGAGGGGTCTTCTGTCTACACTATCTGCCAAGACAAAACAAAATAAAATTTCTAATGTTTGGAATTTACTGTCATAAAAAGATCTAGAAGATTCTTTTCAGACCAGGGCATTTTGTGGGACCTCTTCAACAAAATCCATAAAGGAAACCACCGACTCTGTCTACCTGTTCACGGCTAGATAGCAGTGTCTTGTTTAATTGTCCCAAATTAAGGAATTTTTTTTCTCACTACATAAAGCCCCTGCTTTCTTCCCATATGTGTCCTTCCTTTCAGAGAAGTTCTTGATCAAAGAAACTTTCTTTGTGAAAACCCATTCTAAAAAGAACATTAGCTTTGCAATGCAGGTGGTTTTCCTTGGAGAATCAGGGTATACAATGACATCATTTATAGTCAGAGCCAGGCAATGCACATTTTCAGGCATGTAAGCCCACCAAATAAATTTAGGACATATAGCATGTAGGAGGGACTACACATTCCTCATTCTCATTAAGAACCTTCAGAGCACCCTTCAAAGGATAACTAAATAGTGTATAGCCCAGGAAATGACATCTAGAAGGATCCAATTGTTTAAGGGATCCCATTCTTGGAATCTAGTCATTGAAGTGGTATGCCTTCTATGACCTGTTCCTTGACCTTTCTGCCTACTTTCAAATGTGTATTTTTAAACTGTAGCACTGGGGGCAGTTGGATAGCTCAGTGGAATGAGAGCCAGTCCTAACGATGGGAGGTCCTAGGTTCAAATCTGGCCTCAGACAGTCCCTAGCTATGTGACCCCATTGCTTAGCCCTTGCCATTCTTCTGCCTTGGAACCAATACATAGTATTGATTCTAAGACAGAAGTTAAGGGTTTAAAAAATATTAAAAATAAACTGTAGCCCTACAATTTTTGTCCTAGGGAGGTGGGGTGAATACAATTTTGAGGTAGAGGTTAGGCTGGAGGAGCTGCACAGATGTTAGTGAAGCCATTGGAGTAATTCAGCTAGAGGAAGAGGAAATTCATCACTTAGAGCAGTCAATCTATGAGGTTTGGTAAGAGAGGTGGATCAGGTCTTGGGAGAGAGGAGTCCAGTTAATCAGTCAGTCAACAAACATTCATTAAATATTTATAATTTGCTAGTCACCATTTTAAGCAATATCATTACAAAGAAAAACAAAAATATAGTACTTGTCTTAAAAAATGTTACATTCTAATAAAAGAAACTACATTAAAATCCTAAGTGTTAACCTGGGGACAGTCATAAAGCAGAACTGCCATTGATGGTTGGAATATGTATGGAGAAGAGAGTTCCCCTTATCCTGGTATCCTGTGGATCCCAGGAGAAGTTCCAGTGCCCCTTGCTAATTAGGGTTCAACATAATCATAAATTTAGAGATTCTCAAGGAGATAGAGATAGTATTTTGAGAGACAAGAGAAAGGGAGAAAAGAGAGAAATATTAAAATGATTGAGATCCAATTTTAAGGCAGAACAAAACCAACCACCATCCAATATGGATATGTGTACCAGAAGCTGCGCTCCTACAAATAGCTCAGTATTTAATACTCAGGCCATTGATGGACCAACCAGAACTTATCTATTTGTTCCAAGACTTGCAAGAATTGTGTGGCCATACAAGAATAGTTCATCTCTCTTGGTCCAACCTGGAGAGCAAAGATTTTCCAGCTTAAGAGGTCTTCCTACTGCATGCTCAGCTGGTCTGACTTTAAGTTAAAATAGAACCTTCAAAGAAAGGCCCCAGCTCAGTTTCTACAGCAGCAGCAGCAGCAGCAGCAACAACAACAACAACAACAACAACAACAACAACAACAACAACAACAACACATTTCCTCTGTCTTTAATTGGATTTGGACATAGTTCCTTGATATTAGCCATGCCTAGATAAGACTCTATTAAAAATATGTCTAAATGCCTTAACTCTCTAAACCCAAAATGCTATCCAAGGAATTAAATTTAAAATATATGGCTAAGACTGTCCTATAGAAAAAGAAAAATAGGGGAAAGGGAAGAGAAGGAAAGGGTTAGAAAAGAATGTCAGAAAAGAGAAAAAATGAAGGAAAAGAAAAGAAAGAACAATAGAAAAGAAATAAAACAAAAAAAGAGAAAAGAATGAGGAAAGAAAAGAAAGGAAGAAAAAAAGAAAAATCAAGGGGGGGGAAGGAAAAGAAACTCAACAAAGGACCACACATTTTACCAAAATGAGGGTCTCTTGATATGTTTTCATTTGTTGGGGAAGAAAGGTAGGACAAGGAATAAAGTGTTGGGCTTGAATTCAAGAAGACCTGAATTCAAATTTGGCCTCAGGGACTTTCTAGCTGTATGACCATGCTAGTCACTTAATTTCTGGCTGATTGCATTTCCTCAACTTTAAAATGGGCATAATAATAGCACCTACCTCATATGGTTGTTATGAGGATCAAATGAGATAAGTGTAAAGCACTTAGCACAATGCCTGGCACATAATAAGCACTATATAAATATTGGTTATTATTATTAGTCCCATTTTCTTTTGTTATTATAAATCCATTTGTTTTTCCCTTGTTATAAATTTGGATAATGGTGACATAATGGGCAAGCTTCCCTTTACATTCAATTGGACATCTGGAGCTTCTCTTAGCCAACCCTTTGAATGGAGTTGGTTCCTAGAAAAGAGTCTAATAAGCATGTGAGCTGGGCTCTAGATTCTGTCTAGCCATGTTTTCTGGGCAAGGGTTAGGCAAATGTGAAAATGTCTTTGGAATTTACATCCTCTCTCATGCCATTCTTGTCTTTGAGGTATCTGTGACTCCTCTTTTCCTTTCACCCTACGATGTCCAATTGATTGCCAAATCTGTTACTCTGTCTCTATGAATTCTTTCAAATTGGTTCATTACTTTCCTCTTGCATAGCTTTTACTTGAGTTTGGGTCCCATTTCCTCTTGGCTAGACCATTACAAAGTCTGCCTAGTCAGACACCCTGACTCTAATCTCTTTCCTCTTCAGTCTATCCTCCACATAGCTGCCAACGTCTTAAAACACAAATAGAGTCATGTCACCAAGACTTCTTCAACCTACTCAAAATTCTTCACTGTCTGCTTCATATTTCTCAGACAAAATACAATCTCCTCAGCTTGACATTTAAAGCTGTTCATATTCTGGCTTCCCTCTTACCTTTCTAGTCTTAATACATATTAATTCCCTTTATACTCTGTCTTTACCAGTCAAATTGGCCAACTAGCCATTCCCTATAAATGATATTCCATTTCCTGGCTCCAGACCTTTGCAAAAGTGATCCTCTCCTGTCTGGCAGGTGTTCCCTCCTCATCTCTGCCTTGCAGAATCTCCAAGGCACAACATTCTCTCCCTTTTGAAATCACACACACACACACACACACACACACACACACACACACACACACACACAGAGGCTTCTCTTTATGCATCTTCTTACTCCCTAGCAAAAGATGAGCTGCGAAAATTCAGGAATCATTTATAGCTGGCAATTAGGCATAATGTGCAAAGTTCTGAATTTTGGAGTCAGGAAGATCTGAGTTCAAATTCTGTCTTAGGTACTTCCCAACTATGTGACCCTGGGCAAGGCAAATAACTGCTCTGTGCCTCAGTTTCCTTACCTGTAGAATAAGTATAATAATACAAATAGCCACCCCTTTCAGAGTTGTTTTGATGATCAAATGAGATAGCATAGGTAAAGAGTTTGCAAACTTTAAAGCACAATACACATACTAGCTATTACTAGATAATTTTAGTTGTGCCCATAGTACCTTAGACTTCGTGCAAATGACTTGTCCCAAAAGTAGAGTTTGGGAAGACAATAATAGCTCACCCTAAGGCACCCCAGTAATCTCTGACAGTTAGCATCTCAGCAGAGACCCTTCTCTATCACATGAACTGAAAGGAAGTTGCTTTGTTCATTAAACTGACCTACACATGATATTATTGCTATTTGGCTCTGAATTATTAAAAATCAGCAGCAAAATTTAGCACCCCTCTAACTTGGAGTTCTTCTGTTCACCAAGATAAAAACAGCCTCCTCTTGGTGCCAGTTAGAAAACACATGTGAGCTTACCAGCACTCAGCTTCCAGTGATAACCTTGTTAGGGCTCCATATAACGGCATGTAACCACTCAGCATGACATCCTTTTCCATCTCTCTTTATGAATAATTTTGTTATACCTCATCCATTTTCGAGTGCTCTTTATTACAGCATGCTCCTACATTTATTAGACTTCCCATCAGAGAATTCTTCTTCTTGTTATCCTTAATAGTGCCATGTACTGCCCTCTCTTGACTGTACGCCTGGCACTGTTCAAAGCACATTTATTAGTTTATAACCCTTACATTTTAAATTCCTGCCAAGAACTTTCTAGGTGGAAAACAAGTTTGTATTAAATATTCAGACACCAAAAACCAACAGCAACAACACAAAATAACAACAACCACCCCAAAAAATATCCAGATGTACTCCTGTTAGAATAGTGCCAAGGGTTGTTCTTTAGCTCCCCAAAGCCAGAAAATTTCTAAGCTAAAATAACATTTTTCCCTCAAACGGTTTACTCCCTGGCACCTTTCAGCAGCTAGTATCTTTGCATGTGTCCTCTTAGCTCCGGAGGCTTCATCGGTTTGGTCAGGGAGAAATATCTTGACTTTTTTTTTCTTTTTCTTTCTCAATGACTAAACTTCACACCTGTGTGTATGTGTGAAGGGCAGGACAATCCCCACCAGTTCCAGGCTGAGATGACGTCCCAACAGTCTCCCCCTGAAACCTCTCCCCCATTTGAAGTTGGTCAGATTAGACAAGGGCTGTTTGACATGGGCAAATTGTCTCTTGTGGTTCCAGTCTAATATCGCCTTTGAAACACAGACCATTAATATTCAGAGATCAACTGGAAAACAGAGTACAGCTTGTCCCTTTGTTGTTTAATTACCTGTATCTGAGCTTGTAGAAATTGGTTTTCCTGAGGGACAAAGCATTAAGCCTTAGTCCATCCTCTGTTCTTCAAAGAAGAACGGGTAAGCAGGGCTTTGAGGGGGAAAGAGAAGGTGGAGGCTGGAAGGGAGGGGGGGAAATGGAGAGTAGAAGGAGGAAAAAGAAGAGGAGAATGAGAGGGAGAGAGCAATGTTTCTGCCTGGCCATTAGTGACATTTATGAAAGAAAAGAATTCAGCAATGGAATTCACAGAATGGAGTGCGTATTAGCATAAAGCCATAAAAAGCTTTAGATGCTTTTCCCCCTGAAGTGGATACGCTCCTTCTCAAAACAATAGCATTCCTGGTTACAGGGAGATAAAAGGACGTCCATGCCAAATTTCTCATCATTTTGGTGCTCCCAGAATCCTGCTCTACTGAAGCCCATTTCCTCATGTATTCTAATGGAATGAAAGAGCCAGATAGTGCCAAAAACAAAAAGGCATGAGACCAGGGCCCTAAAAATAGCCAAGAAGGCACAGAGTCTTACTCAGAATTAGGATTAAAGTCATTTCCCATAGATATGTATGTTTGTTCACTACTAAGTCCAGTAGATTTTATCCCACATTAAGGGGGTTTCAAAGGACTTTCAAAGATTAGTCCCTGGACAGACAGACAGATGGGACTCATACATCTAAAACAAGACATCCAGGGGGCCCCTAGAGATAGGACAGGAAATTGTGTTCCACTGATGAAAGAAGGGATTGTTGATGTGGGCCAAGTCAGGGCTATTACTTGTTATGCTTCCCCTTGCTCTGCAGTCACTCTACTAGTATCCTCACTCTTTCATCTAGAGCCACAGTCTCTTTCTCACTGAGCCCTGAGGAATTCTATTCTTGCCCTTCCTGCTGTTGGCAGGCTGAGTCAATCCTAGGATAGGTGTATTATTTGCTTTCCTCTGAACTTATTAGTCTACTAGACTTTCTGCCATTTATATTTCTCTTCCCATCCTGGAAATAGAGGAGATCTTTTTTTGGGCTATCTAGTATCTAGAAATCAGAGGAATGTGAAATTTGAACCTGGACTGTTGGGATTATTTTTAGACTAGCATAAAATGAAAAGCTACAGGCTGGTGAAGTGTTGTTGTGTCTTTTTTTTTTCTTTTTTAACTTCTTAAAATTCATTCACAAAAGCTGCAAATAGTACCCCCACCCCTCACCCATCTGCTTCCTGGAATTGAGTTCTTCACAACTACATCCGCACATACTAATTGCAGAATGGACTCCAAGTTGGTCACCATAAGGGCAGTTTCCTACTTGTCTTTTTCAAAGAAATTGGCTGATGTATAAAGGGAAGTGTGGAGGTCGACAAAGAACAACAGACTTAAGAGTTTCCACAGCCTTGTCTGCAACATGAAGAAATGAGTTTGATATTGGCTTATTTAAAAAAAAAGGATGAAGAGAAAAACAAATGATGTGGAGTGTTTTGGATGACCCAGTGAGTGGACATTTGACTTGGTGTTCAAGCAAGTCCTAATTCTGTCGTCTACTGTTTAGGTAACAATGGGCAAAAACCTACCCCTCTAAGCCTCAGTTAGGTCATCTGGAAAATTGGAATGATAATTATATGGTCACTATCTGCTTCATCAAGTTGCCATTAGCAAAATGTTTTGTAAACTTCCTAGTGTAGTAAAAGTGTTAACTATTTTTAGTATGAGCTCAGCAACAGGTCCAGAATGACGTTTGGGAGGACTTCCTGCACTTGATAGATCTTTAGTCTCTGAAATAATCCAGTAATAGGTTAAAGAAAAAAAGGAACAACCGGCTTAAAACAGAGTAAAGTTCCAGGGAATCATGAGCAACCATACGTTTTCTTTGGCTGAGAAGAGCAAATGACTGAAGAGGAGTACTCTCTAATGGCCTGGCATGTCAGAGGGATAGTGAGTAGGGTCAGAAGCTAGGAAAGCAGAGATAGAATGAGTGTCCACAGATGGGATATGGAACCTAGACCAGAATGGAAGTCAAATGGATCACCTTGTTAAAGAAAGAAAGAAAGAAAGAAAGAAAGAAAGAAAGAAAGAAAGAAAGAAAGAAAGAAAGGAAAAATAAAAGCAAAAAAAAAACCCAACCCCAAGAACAGATGGCTTTATTTTAGATACAATTTTACTTGGAACAAGGAAAGTCAGTTGGGGCCCAGAGGGGGCAAAAGTTGGAAACAAGTTGGAAGATGAGGGAGACTTATAAGGGCAAACACAAAGCAGATTTCAGCACCTCACTCCAACCAGTTCCACACCCTGAGCTGGAAATGCCCATTGATTGCTTTTTGATTACAATTGATTTTGGCATAACACAAACTCTGCCCAGTGCTCACAGAAGGGCTCCAAGGTGCACAGAAGACTGTCCTGCCTGGATAAGCCCAACAGTCCCTCCTGACACCTTGAAAGAGGTGTTCAATATGAGTCTCTCCAGATGCGTATTGGAGAACTCTGACCTCTTATATAAACATATATTAACAGTTTTTTATGAAAACAAAGTGTTTTCTCTACTCCATTTAGGTAGTAAAATGTTCATCCACAACTGCAGTAATATCTCACATCCTTTGACAATTAATGTTAGCTTTTTCCTTTACATACACACACATACATGCATACACACATGTTCATGTACACACACATGCAGAAAATACTTTCTCCATCCTTTTGGTCACTAAAATACTCTATATGAAAGGGGACTTAAAAGGACAGTAAGCTTACATGATTTAGCATAACTGGAATCCCTGGATTCCTTCTAAATACAAATCTTAATGGTAGTTCATTTCTATGAAATGTTAATGCTGTTTTGTTATTGCTGGTGTGTGTGTGTGTGTGTGTGTTTATCTTCAAGGACCTAAACTTGCTCAAGTTTGTAAGGCTTATCCATATAGGCTTTGGTGATGGTCTGCTGTCTATGGCACCACCATCCTCAAGAAGGTTTCCTAATTCTTGCTTATCTCTCATCCTTCTCCCAACCACTCACACACAAATAGTTGAGTTAGACTAAAGAAAATAATGGGACATGATGAAAACTAAATAAGTGCCAGGGAATTCTATAGAATTTCAGACCTAGAAAGATCTCAGTGGCTATCTAGTCCACAGATATGGAGTAAATGGTCATTAAATTGAAAAATGGATCTCCTTTAAAACATGTCTTTAGGATACTATCACTTTAGCATCTCCAATGAAGTAGAATTCACTGCCACCAGAAGAGGACCATTTCATTTTTGGACATCTTTAATTGCTAGAAGTTTTCACTTACATTGATCTCAAATCAGTCTCTCTACAAATTCCACTTATAATGCCTAGTCATGTCCCTCTGGTGACAAATAGAAAAAACTGAATTCCTTTTCAGTCCATCAATAAATGTTGATTAAGCATCTCCTTTGTGCCAGGCACTGTGTTAAACCTTGGAGATACAAAGAAAGACAAAAATATCCCTGCCCTTAGAAGCACACAGTCCAATGGGAGAAAGAATACTCAAACTGTGGACAAACTATATACAGGATGAATTGGACATAACCAACAAAGTAAAGATACTAACATGGAAAGATATCAGTAGAGGTTTCTCAGAGAAGGTGGGATTTTAGCTGGTACTTGAAGGTAGCCAGAGAAGTCCAGAAGGTATATAGAAGTTAGAGCATTCCAGGAATGGGATCGGTGGAGGAAGCCAAAGAAATTGCCTGGAGTCAAAATAGTCCTTCAAGTACTTAAAGTGGTTAACTTTACCTCAATCTTAATATTCCTTAAAATTTATGACTCCTGGAATATTTGCTTGGTGGGCATTCCTCTCTTTCTAAATTCCTTGTATACACTTTGAAGGCAGTTAATGAATACAACTTTCTGTAACAACTAGAAAATATTTCCTACTGCCATTACACTTGTGCCTGAGGAGTTAATTACAGGCATGGGACATCTAGGGAAATAAAGACATATTCCTCCTCCTATGTACTAAGAAGGAGTTAGCCTTCTGAACCTTATGCCTAACATCCCATCCTACCATTTTTTTGTTAACAGAGTTTGCCACTTAACAGAAAATCAAAATTGAAAACCATGTGGGAACAGGAAAACAGTGTGAGGTATATTTCACCCTTTTCATCTATTCACTACTGAAATTATAATGGAAGCTTTCAGTGAGCCTAGAGAAGATAACCTTATGTCCAAAGACTTTATCCAATTGAAAGCATTAAACAAACAAACAAAAACACCAAGAATAGGATAGTGACTTGTCCCAGAATCATTTCTTTCAGACCACCATCAAATAAAAGATGCCAAAAATGAGTAAAAGTAATAATAACATATTTTTATTAATCTTTGTGCATTGTAAATATGGACATCCAGAAATCATGTCCTTTTTATTACTTAAACCAATTTGGCACAGGAGAAGGAGTAATGGCTTAAGTAAATTGAAATCCTATTTCTATTTGTTGTATGACCTAGGACAAGTCATATACTTTTTCAGTATCCTTGAAAAGGAATTTATACACTATGTTCTCTAAGGTCCCTTCCATATATAATTCTATTGTACTAAATTCAATTATTCTAGCAATGGGGGTGAAGTAAAATAGGAGGGGGGATGGCACCATTGTGATCCAGTAAGACAGATACTTTGAGACAAGTTTGTAGCTTTTTCAACTCCCTAAAGTCTCACTCACTGTACTGATTTATTTGGGACTAGCCTGAAATATTGTCCTACAAATTCTGAAAAAAATATCACCTATACAAAATTTATTTATTTTTTAAAAACCTTTACCTTCTGTCTTGGAATTAATGCTGTGTATTCCAAGACAGAAAGGTGGTAAGGACTAGTCAATGGGGTTTAAGTGATTTTCTCAGGATCACACAGTTAAGTAGTGTCTGAGACCAGATTTGAACCTAGGACCTCTCATCTCTGGGCCTGGCTCTCGATCCACTAAGCCATCTTGCTGCTCCTAAAATGATGCCATCTTAATATGATCCTGGATTCCCTCAGAACTCAATTTGCCCCAATTTGTTCTTGTTTATTAATAATCAGACTGAGTTTAATTATCATTATGAATGCACAGGGGCACTTGTCATCCACAGATACAAATATATTGTCTTTCTGATATTTTCTGCCCCTATTCGTTAGTATTCTGTTGATTGCAGTCCATAGGCAAATGCAATTTTTTAAAATAAAAGCTTTTATCTAATCTTTTATTGAAGTGTTTGCTCATAGATACAGAACTAAATTTAGGTACTGACAGAGAAGAGTCTATCCTGTAATCACTGAAGACAGAAAGGACCATTTTAAGAAGGGGGGGTGTGGAGAAATGGTCTTTTTAATTATGGAAATCATCCAGGTACAAGGCTCTCCTCTTGGCATCAGTACTAATGAAGGTCAAGGGGAATTTGAAATGGTTGTGTTGAGATGTATTGATAAAGTTGTTATAAGTCAACCTTCTTTCACTGATTTCCTCTTCAGAAGTACTTTCATGCTACCTGAAGCAAAAACCCAACTGGAAATAGGCCATTTTCTGAATGGTCAATGTATCTTCTCCAGTCCCTTCCAGTTCTATCATTCTGGGAGTGACCATGTACTGAGTTCAACACTAAGATATTTAATACCCAAGAAAACTGAAAGCATTACTTTGCCTATACAGTCTGTCATTTTGAGTTGAAATTTTGCTAATATAAACAACAGGCTGAGGACGGGACAATTGTCTTTTACTCCAGTAAAGCCTGGAGTATCCAAATATCATAGAAGCCTCCTTTTTATAGTGCAATTCATCAATTCAACACCTATTTTCATTCAGGGTGCTGAAGATCAAAAGCAAACTAAAAAAGCTTTCACATTCCTTATATTTCCAGAGTTTAGGAGAATGTTGGCACATATTAAGTGCTCCATAAATAGTCTGTTGACTGCTTATTAGAGCTTTAAATTCATAATGTTGTAAAAAAAACTGGAAAATATGGGGATGCCCTGGGGAATGGCTGAACAAATTGTGGTATCTATTGATGATAGAATACTATTGTGCTAAAAGGAATAATGAACTGGAGGAATTCCATGTGAACTGGAATGACCTCCAGGAATTGATGCAGAGTGAAAGGAGCAGAACCAGGAGAACATTATACACAGAGGCACAATCAAATGTAATGGACTTCTCTACTAGCAGCAATGCAATGATCCAGGACAATTCTGAGGGACTTATGAGAAAGAACGCTATCCATATTCAGAGAGGTGGGAGCAGAAAGAGAAGAAAAATAACTGCTTGATCACATGGTTCGATGAGGATGTAGACTCTAAATGATCACCCTAGTGCAAATATCAATAACATGGAAATAGGTCTTAATTAATGACTCAAGTAAAACACTGTGGAATTGTGCATTGGCTATGGGAGAGGGGTGGGAAGAGGGGAGGAAAAAAACATGAATTGTGTAATCATGGAAAAATATTCTTAATTAATTAATTAAACAAAAATGAGTTATCCTAATGGTAAAAGAATAAAAACAAATTATAATATTTTCAATCAAAGTAAATACGAGATAGTGTGGAGTAATTTTAAAAGGGAGAGAGCTGTACTTGGAAGGAAGCTGATAAATGTTCATTGATGACTGATTGATCTACTCATTCATTGGTTGGAAGAAGGTGTCATCACCTTCTATGTAGACTCTGGTACATAATAGGGAGGGATTACTATAAAGAGAGGCTAATTCTGTGGAAGAATAGTGGTTATCAAATGTTTTTCAGTGGTTGAGCCATTCAGTTTAAACAAAACTTTGGTAAAACTCTTGTAATAGAATCCTCTAACATTATTATTTTAATTTCAAATATCAAACAATATGAGATATTAAACAGTCTTGGAGTGGTTGAAGTATCCTTGTATGTTCCCAGGTATTTATGTGTTCGTTCCATCATTAAAATGTAAACTCCTGATTAGCTACTGTCATTCTTTTTTATCCCCATCTTTTTATCCCCACCCCACCAGTGATGGGCCCAGCACATGTTCACCAGTGAGTAAATAAATACTTCTGATGGATAAATCAGAGCAGAATTTGAGAAAAAACTGGGCCAGAAAATGAGCATTCCCTTCCCCAAATCCAGGCTCAATAAGGTTGAGTGAAAGTATTGTTTGGCCATTCATATAAAGAAACATCTAGATTTTGAAACAACTGCCATGACTATATGGTCTTGGATACCATTTGATACTTCTGGACAAAGGTCAAAGAAACTGGAGGCACTGTTGTCCTAAGGTCTCTGGTTGAGGATTATGAGAGGGTAACTCCTCAAGATAAAACCAGAACATGGTTTTGGGTTGACTGGGGTCCTCAATGTGAAATCAGGTAACAGGGTCACGATGAAAAAGCTAAATCTTTTAGTATGAAAGTCTAAAGGAGTCACTAGTAGGTCTATAGGACAGTATCCAGGAGTAGGATAGAAAAGTTTATGGAAATTTAACATGTCTAGCAATCTTAAAAAATAGAGTAGGTCAGACATAAGCAGCTAAGTGGTGCAGTGGATTGAATGCCAGACCTGGAGTCAGGAAGATTCATTTTCCTAGATTCAACTCTGGCCTCAGATGTGTGACTCTGGGCAAGTCAGACTGTTTGTATCAGTTCCCTCATTTGTAAAAAGAGCTAGAGAAAGAAATGGCAAACCACTCTAGTATCTTTGCCAAGGAAACCTTAAAAGAGAGTCATGAAAAGTAAGACACAATTGAATAGCAAAAAGAAGCTCAGATCTACTGGTTTAGCCCTCAGTTGCTTATTCAACTTTACAGAATATAAAGGATCTTTTTTGATCTCCTAACCAGGTTTCTCTGATAAGGACTTCTGCAAAGAATATATTCTTTTTTCATTCATTCATTCATTTATCCATTTAGTTCAGGCTATACTTTTTTATAATTTATTTTGAATACAGTACAACAGAGAGAATGCTTCTGGAAGTAGAACAGAGAATGTGGATTCAAATCTCATTTATAACATCTCCTCTATGACCTAGGACAAGTCACTTAGCCCCTATGGCTCTCAATCTCTCTGAGCTTCCATTTCTTCATCTATAAATTATTAAAAAAATATATGTAATGGTTAGGGTTGTTTTGAGGCTCAAATACATGTAACATACTTGGCAAACTCTAAAGTCTTACATAAATATCAGTTATTCATATTATTATTAATATTAAATAAAAAAGTATACAAAGCAGCTTATTAGAAATATCAATGTTTCCCCAGTGGCCAATAAGCTATAGTCAATAATCCGTATACTTTTCTTAGGGTCCCTTCAAGGAAATAAAGCAAGATAGATTTCAACTTGAATGGTCCCTCACTGATGTTAGTCTTAACATAAATATCTGAATCACTTCTTTGCTTCAACCATTCATAACTCTCAGGATACCACATATAATGTCTAGTCTGGAACGATTACTATTTCTCATAAATCCAAAGATTTTGCCAAAAAATGTCTTAGTTCTACACAGCCTCAACCCCATATCTAATCAGTATCCAAGACAATTGAAGTCTCCTTTATTCTCTCCGGTTAACTCTTTACTTGGGGCAGTTTCTTGGTGGCTCAATGAATAGAGTCCACTGGACCTGGAGTCAAGAAGACTTGAGTTCAAATGTGGTCTCAGACACTTACTAGCTGTATAACCCTGGACAAGTCATAGGCAAGTCACCCTGTTGGCCTTTGTTTCCTTATCTGTCAAATAATCTGAAGAAAGAAATGGCAGACAATTGGAATATTTTTTTACAAGAAAACCACCCAAAAAGACTCAGGAAGAGTCAGAAAGAGCTGAAAAACAATTGTCTGCTTTTCAACAGCAAATTGGTTTCAGTTTCACTCCTGGGTTTAGCATGCCCCACTCTGGTCAAGTTGATCACAGGATATCTCATTATCATGCTGATTGACTCAGTTTTTGATACAACATCTCACTCAATTCCCTCAGTTGCCTCTCCCCTCCGATTGAAGGGTAAAATACTAACCTCTTCCCCCAACCTTCTTTTTTATACAAGGCTGGAATGTTAACTTTCCAAATAAGTCCACAGAATAACATGTTCTCTTAATGAATATTCCTTGTGTGTTGTCTTCCTTATTAGACTATAAACTCCTTAAAGCAGGAGTTATCTGTGTGTGTGTGTGTGTGTGTGTGTGTGTGTGTGTGTGTGTATGTGTGTGGTCCAAGTACTTAGCATGGATTCTGGCATAATTATGTGCCAGAAACTTGGAGTCAGAAAAAAACTTCAGATACTTATTAGCTATGTTACTCTAGGCATCACTTAACTGTTTGCCTCAGTTTCCATGTCTATAATAGACATAGAGAAGGAAATGGCAAACCACACCAGTATTTTTGCCAAGAAAACCACCACATGGGGTCACAAAGAGTCAACTGTGACTTAAAGATTCAACAACAAATATGTATATTAAATTGAATTGACATTCTACTCCTAGGAGAATACTAGCAATCTCCCAACTTTGTCTTTCCACTTAAGTTGCTATCACCTTAGCCTATGTATACCCTTTTCAAATCTCACCTGAATTACTTCAGTGATCTCCTAACTAGTTTCCTTCTTAGTCCTATTTTCAGCTCTTCCATTTATTTTCCACACAATTGCCATACTAATCTTCATAAAGAACAAATATGAGAGGGGCAGCTAGGTGGCTTAGTGGATTGAGAGCTAAGTCTAGAGATGGGAGGTCATAGGTACAAATCTGGTCTCATGCACTTCCTAGCTGTGTGATCCTGGACAAGTCACTTAACCTCTATTGCTTAGCCCTTATCACTCTTCTGCCTTGAAACTAATAAGCAATATTGATTCTAAGATGGAAGGTAGTAAGGTTTAAAAAAAGAAAGAAAGAAAAACAAACACACATCTGACTGTGACATTCTGTGTGTAAGAAACTTTTATGGCTCTCTGTTGATTTTGGGGAAAATGCAGGAGCTCCTCTGATTGTCATGTAAAGCCCTAATCATTAGTCAAATTTTTAGATATCATCCATACCCAACATTCTAGCCAAACCTGTTTAGTTGCTATTCCCACAACTGGAATTCCACCTCCTGCCTCTGATCATAGCCTGAGGTCCATACCTAGAATGTACTTCCTTACTGCTTTACATCCATAGTTTCATTCGATGCTCAGCTCAAGAATCAGCTCTTATGAAGAAAACTTCCTGATTTTCCTAAATTTTTAATTTACTTTTCTTCTTTGAGTTATTTTGTATTTATTTCTCAATTTACATGGGATATCTCCCAGAAAAATGTAAGCTCCCTCAGGGCAGGCATTGTTTGTCATTTTTTGATCTGTACTAAAAAAAATGCAGACAGCTCTTGCTTTGAATGAATTCACATTAGTTAAATTTGACTTTTTTATAAAAAGAATTCTGAAAAACATAGGAATTTATAACAGAAACATGTGTAGGGATTAAAATTTAGGGTTGGACTAAATATAAGTGAATGTGGCTGATGATATTATAACTCAAGTCAAAATGACTTTTTATTTAGCAGCTTTACTTACAAAATTGAGAGGAAAGAGTAAAATAGAGAAATGTGAAAGAGGGTAGAGTAAGCAGTCTAGCTAATGTTTCTCTGGTGCCTGGCTCAACTCAGACTGAACTAATTAGCCCTCCACCAGAGGGCTGTTTAGCTGGAGGACCCTGTGGTGAATAACCACAGGGCCTCCCTAGAAACTAATCTTTCCGGAAGCCAGGAAAGGAGTCAGTTTTTTTCACTTACCCACATTGAAGTCCAAAGGGAAGATCCAAGAGCAGTCTTACCAGAAGCAGTCCAAGAGTAAGAATCTGAGTTGAGGTTCCAAGATGGAACTCCTCCAAAATCAAGTCTGAAAAAAAAAAGTGAGTTTGTACAGGAAGTTCAGGGCTTTTATAGTGATTTTTCCACATCACTTCCTGTCCCTTCCTTCACTTTATGGGTACAAGTTAGTCTTTAAATTTGCTTAGCACTGCCCAGGGGGCAGTTAGTCACTTTTGAATTGTCACCCACTTTTGCAAGTGACTTGAGGACCTCCCCTACTTAGGCATTAAGTAGGGGTATCTTTACTTTTGGAGGTGTAAACTCCCATAGTAAGTAGTTTGTGTACTTCCCTTATTTTAGGGTTAAGTAGGGGTGCATTCGCTTCTGATGATTAATTCAAAAGTAGACAAAGGGAAAGTTAATCCTGTCTTCACATATGTATGAAGAGAAATTGGGGAAAAAACCATGGGTCCATAGTTCCTTTCCAATTTTTGTGGATTTGATAAAGAAAAAACATTTGAAGATCTAAATTGCAAGACTGTAAAATTAGCACCAGAACTGGAACTAGAATGGGATGAGAATGATGGGGAGAAGTTGATAAGAGTTCCTTGGAGAAAAATCAAGAAATGAGGGTCTGATTGAGTTGTTAGCTCCAAAGGTTGCAGAAGAAGACAGGGAAACTTTTCAGAACCTGAGGTCAAACTGAAAAGATTCACAATGAAACAGTCAATGAAACAGAATGGTTTGCAATGCAACAGAAGCATTTCATCATTTGAGTGATTCATTTTTCTTGTATTAAAAAGTTGTATCCAAATACTTCAAGTTGTAAAAGTTCAAAGACTAGCTGAGGATGATACTGCTTGCTATCATCAGATATACAGTGAACAAAGGAGAACCACTGTCCAAACATCTCTAGAGAGCATCATAAAAACGTTACACAGCCGACCACCAAGATTAAAGAAGTAGAAGGAACAAACGTCACACCCATGCTAACTTGACTCTATGGCACTGTGCATACTTTGTTACTAATTTTGCTTTTCATTTCATAATTCTGTTTATTTTCATGATACAAATTTTAATATGTCTGCATTTTAGGATTTGGTTTTGACTTGCATGTATGTATTATTTCATGTATGCTTTTTTATACAGGCTAAGTGAAGTGGGAGGATGGGGCAAAATCAGGTTATATAAAATCACCTTACTTAGGGGTCTGAAGGACAGGTCGCTTACATAAAGTAAGATCTATCTGTACCTTGTATAGCTTAGGGAATCCAACAAATGTTTCTTGAACTAAATTACTTGCCCTAGGACAAGGGTGAGAATGAGACAGAATAGAAGGTTGGAGACCAATGGTGTTGAAGAGTGAAGACTTTTCTGTCTTCTAACATAAAACATGCCATTGACATCTTTGAGTTCAGGCCCTTCTGTGTGATCCTAAACATAAGGAGAAGACTTAGCCTGTGTGCCATAATTTTGGGGCCAGCTCAGTGACTTAGTATATAAAATGCTAGGCCTGGAATCAAGAAGAGCTGAATTCAAATCTTACCTTCTAAACTTACTAGTTATGTGATCCTGGAAAAAAAAATCACTTAATCTCCCTGACCCAGTTTCTTCATCTATAAAATGGAGTTAATAATAGCATTCACTTCTCAGGATTATTTTGAGGACCAAATGAGATAGCATATGTAATCACTTTGCAAACCTTAGAGCAGTATAGGAATGCTATTATTGTTATTAAATGTTTTCCACTGGCCTAGAACAGTTCCTAAAATTCCCACTAATCCTTCTTTTAAAATAAAGGATCAAAAGGAGCTTGTTGAGATATAACTGTCTTTTCTGAGATGGAAAATACACTTTACATAAATTAGATTAACTTTTGTCACCTAGCTAGCTCTAAAAAGGGAACAGACCAAGGGGAAATAAAATATGATGGGAGAAGAGGGGAAAGAGAAACAATCCATGTCTATATCACTGAAAAGAAGGATAATGGGAATTTCTTGGGGCAGTATAAGGACACTAGGACTAAGGGAATTGGGAGGAAGAAAGAGAAAGAGAGCCAAAAACACACACTTTATCTTCTTCAAAATTTGGTTTTGGAATGGCTCTGTAGCCAAGTGACATGTGGAACACATAAACACATACTTTATGCATCTTGACTCAAGCTAATTGGAAGATTTGTAAGATAAACTGGATCAGACACTCAATTTTTCCTCATTGTTATTCCTTCATATTTCTGATGTAACAGCTATAGATTTAGAGCAAACTGGGTTCTTTCAACAAACACTGAAGTTCACACAAAGTGAAAACTGCCAAGGATCTTATGGTGGCATTATAAAAACCAACCCAATGGTTGCCCATTTTTGAGTACTGTCATTATGAGAGACCTTCAGCTTTTTCTACAGTCTACCATAGATATTGCAACATCTATAATGCTTCTAAAACTTGTGGTCTTCTGGAAAGCAATCCCAAGAATGAAATTTGCTTCAGTCTCAATTTAATACAAGTCATAACTACATTGTTTTACCAGGGTTGCCATAAAATTATCAAATGTCTATCATCCAATATTCCAGTAGGTCCATGATCTCATCAACTAAGCTATGTACTCCAATAATACAGATCACAACCCATTCTATGGAACCATGTTCTCCAATATAGCAACCATTGAGATAAACCTGACATATTGATTTCCTTGGTACTAGATTTGTGTTGGGTCTCCATACCCCTGCTGATGACAAATTATTATGTTTATTCCTTAGGATTGTGTCCCTGTAGAAATTTTGCACTCTAATTTTCTTTCCACTTCTTTCCTTTGAGATCCATGTTATATCATTTGACTTTGTATTTTCTTTCCATAAAAGCTGGATATGTCCTCATGACTCTTTCCGATCATATATATTGTCATACTATCTTGTAATGATAGAATTAACTAGAGTTTCTGCAAAATCTCACTCACTCTGAGAAGTCCAATGATAATAATATCAATGAATGAAGGAGTTCAATGAAGAGTTTAGCTGGTACTTGGAGGAAGAATCATGGTTTATTATAACCTCAGGGCTAATTATGTGAGTCAATATCTTCTCTCCAGGTACAGAAAATTACCAGTGTCCAGTAACATGCATGTCCTCTTCGCCCTCACCTCTACCATGAAGATGGGCAAACAGGGATTTTATAATATAGATATGTATTATTGCAGAATTTACTACCAAGCTGAGACCTTGCATGCCACACTAAATTTTTATGACAGTTATAAACACCTAAAAATCTAAGTCTATCATGGGACTGCTTATAAATCCTAATCATAACTCTCCTTCCAAGCAGCATCATAAAAGAGTCTAGTGGCTAAAGTCGAGGATACCCATACAGTAGAATTGGCTTCTGTTCTCAGGTTTACCTTTTCCTCACTTCCCCCACATTCTGTAGGGTATTGAGGAAAGGAGGAAAATCATTAAAGAAGAGCATTGACTCTTATTTTCTCACCTCTAGTGTATATATAGATAGATATAGATATAGATATAGATATAGATATAGATATAGATATAGATATAGATATAGATATAGATATAGATATAGATAGATAGAAAGATAGATAGATATAGATATTTGATTATATCTATATCTATATCTATAATCTATATCTATATCTATATATATATATATATGACATTCAATTCATTATGATGTCTTTAGATTCTATGATACTCAGTCCCTTCAGGATCTTGGAGGTATGGGACAAAAGTGGTTTAGGAATCCTCATCTTCTGAGTGTTGCCTTCCAGGAATATTCCTCCATTTTGCTTTGTTTTTGCCTCTTTCAAGAACATGAAATCCCAGGAACATATTGAATATTAATGAAATCATAAGACTGAATTAGACACAGCATGCCTATAAAATAATGAGACTGAATCCACCAGTCTCAAATGACATTCAGACTCAACATTTGGCAATCAAGTTCATATTATTATTTCAAAGGGATAGCCATTGATTAATTGGCCTAGACAACTCAATTCAACAAAGTTATTATAAAATCTGTCTTTGTATCATTAGAATTGAGTTAAAAATTTTAATATGTGTGAAGTATTTAGCTCGGTTCTGGAGATATAGAGACAGACATCAATCAGCATCTGCCTTCAAGGAGCTAATGTTTCCTTGGGAAGGGAGAAAGTGCTCAACATGTACAGAAATAAGGAAATACAAGGTATATATACATATCTAGGTTTATAATACATAGAATTTCAAGAAGGTAATAATAACTCTATGAATCAGAGAAAGAGTCATGTAATGGGTCGCACTGAAGCTATGTTTGGAATGAAACAGAATTTCAAATCATGAAGGTGAGGAAAGAGGAGGTTTAATAGATCACCTGTATAAAGGAGAAAGAAGGGACCATGCAATAGGGCAAAATTTTCTTTAGAAAGGATCACACCTGAACCATCCCTAGAAAGTTAGTCATCTGAATTAATTTTTTTAAAAACTCTTATCTTCTATCTAAGAATCAATACTGTGCATTGGTTATAGGTAAAAAGAGCAGTAAAGGCTAGGCAAAGGGGGTTAAGTGACTTGCTCAAGGTCACTCAGCTACTAAGAATCTGAGGTCAGATTTGAATCCAGGACCATTCATCACCAGGCCTGGCTCTCAATTCCTGGAACCATTTAGTTGCTTCCACACTAAACTTATTTTCAAAAGTATCCACATGAAATTTCTCAAGTTGCCAACATGTTCAGAGTCGTCCTCAGTAAATTCTTCTTTTTCATTTCTATGACCCCTGCTTAAGTGACAAGATGTATAAAGCTTATCCATTTGTCATTGGAAATAGAACCTTTGGCCATAAGATATCTAGTTTAGGATGTATTACTTTGGCCAAGTCTCAACCTCCTCTGGCCTTTGTTTCCACATCTAGAAAACAGGAGGTTGGAAAATATGATATTAAAGACCTCATCTGGGCCTAAAACTGTATGATCCAATGATTCTTTGTGAAGCACTTGGAAGCATAGAAAAGAAAAGCAAATCTTTTGACTAGTCCAACTCTCTTAATCCATTCAGTATCACCATCTGCCATTTCTTTCTTCATGGTTGGTTTGCTGATGTTGTCAGCCTGGAGTATACCAAATGATTGGTTCCCACACATTTCCTTTATTTCTCTCATTACTAAGATAGTAAGGAACAGAATTCACTCTTTCCCCTCAGCCATCATTCTTGAACTTCCCGGCCATGTGGATGGGAAGGCGGTAAGGAAACATTCCTTTTAAAGCTTTGATTTGCCTCATCCACAAAACTTTGATTTGCTGCCACAGGCAGGAGCTGACAGATGAGGGGGGAGGAAACCATGTCCCCCAAGCAAAATGGATCTATCCATTGGCTTGTCTGACTCTTGGGAGGAGTTGGCTGTATATCCTGGAATGCCTAATGTTAAGAAAATTTATCTTGGTAAAGACTCAGGAAAATGAATGTTTTTATATTACCCAAAGTAAAAATATTGGTCAACGTGAAATTAAAAAGTGAAAATAATACTCCCCCTTGTCAAAAATCCCAGCCTTCTACGCCCACTGCATCTCCTAGACTTCTAAAACAAATAATATGCATTTTATGTGTTTTTTCTATTAACATTTTATTGGTATTTATAATGTCATACAGAAAAAGACTCTTAAGAAGGAAAAAAGGCAAGTTATAACAACATACCAGAGTGCTTAGTAAAGCCTGAGATTGTAAAGGACACACTCTCATGCTATGATACCTTTACTTACCAAGTGAGAATTTCAAAAACAGAACCAGAAAAGGTAAAGAAGAATCCTTTTTGCTCCCTACTTACCAACAGGCCCTTCACTGTGGCTTCAATGTAGTGAAATATTATTTTTTGGGCAAATAATTTGAGAGAGAGGGAGAAGAAAAACTTTTGGTACTACACCAAGAGTCACAAACGACCCCCCCATTATAAAGAAAACAAAGTTTGACTGCTCTGGATATGGATCGATTTTGAGCATCTTAATCATCCAACAGGCTTTAGCAAGCAGTACTAAACCAACCAAGTAGCAGCATAGATGGGGCTGATGAAAAGATAAAGGCAACCACAGCTGCAAACAGCATCCCAGATCTAAAGCAAGAAGAGACTGCAGAAGTCATCTAGCCTAAACTTCTCATCTTACAGAAAGAGAAAAGGAATCATAAGATATTAGATGGCTTGTTCAAAGACACAAGATAAGTGTCAGAGGAAGAATCTTAAGCCATTTGTTCCAAAATTCCATTGGAATGCGCCTTTAAGTTGCAGAGAATCTTGAAATGACAGAAAGTTTGTAATAAATTCCCAAATGTTAATTTGTCTGTTCTCTTCTTTTTCAGTTCTGGGTCCAGTTCAATACCTGGTCAAATGTTGATATAGCTCTCTATATCTATATACGTACATATAGACATGCATTTGCAAATAAACAGATGCATGCAATATATGTATATACAATATTTACATGTGTATACACACATGTGCACACATGCATTACCTTTACAGGTATACATATATGTGCATACATGTATATATACACACTAAGTCATTAGATTGGACTCTCCAACCAAATGCTATAAACTTGACAATGCTGTCATCATCACACAGCGTCTCTCTAGCTTCTGACTCTCACTGGGTACTGATGCTGAGCTCAGGGTTCCTGATTGATGAAATCTAACCAGTTTCCTCTCTCTCTTCAATCCATGCCACCAACCACTATTACTGTCATCATTTTTTCTAATCAATCAGTTCTCAAGCATATAAATTCTATTAAGAAATGACCTTAACAATCCATACAAGAAAAACTAAATGGATGAAATGAGCAAGTGAATATAAAACATTTCTTAAAATTTAGAAGTAGAGTTTTGTATTTTCAGAGGATACATTCCAAGAAAATGGTGAAATCACCCCTTCTTAAAGGCTCTTCTCTAACAAGATAGCTCTCATGAAGATATTAATACTATACAAGAAAAATAACTAAAATAACTTTGCTATTCCCAATATTAATATAATAATATAAAAATTCTCTTTATCATCAACCTTAAAGAAAATAGAAAGGAGACAGATGATCACCACACGTATTTGTGAATACCTGATAACCTATTATGTAATGTGATTTTCTTATATGTACACATGTATAATAAAATTTAAATGATAAACACACAGCAAAACATTACCTACATTAAATACAGTAATAATAAAGTTAATTGTATAGTAATATTCAGTACTATGCAATTGTCCCTGAGGGATATGGTCCAAGACCCCCAGGGATGCCTGAGTCTATGACAGTCCTCACTTTGAATTTTTAACACCTCTGTTAATTCTACTGTCTAGTTCTCCCTGTTCCTGCCCCTCAGCTCAGTGCAACACAGTATCTGGCCCCCAACTCTCAAAAACCCTTTGAAAAGCAGACCTGACAGGCAGGGAGACTCCTTCCTTATCTAGCTTCAGCCCCCTTTCCTGCCTTCTTCCTTCTCCTGGAATGATTGCAAATAAATGAAACTACAAAAAGCAAAACTAGATAAAAGAGATAGGAGACTACTGTTCTGGATTAAGCACTGAGTATATAAAGAAAAGCAAAGGGGACTTCTGGTTAAGATGGCGGCAGAGTAAGGAGTAGCTGCTCAATCTCTCCTAACCAATGCATACAAGACTCCTCAAGGGGACATAAAGCATTGAAGGTATGTGGAATCAGGGCATTTCCACACTATAAAGGAGTGAAACAGCTCTCACTAAAACGCGAGAGGAAGAAGCCCCTCCACCCCCCCACACACACACACATCACGCACAGCACCAAGGCCAACGCAAAAGAGTGAAAACAGGATTGGGGCAACCAGTAAATCACTAGCAGCCCCAGGGCTTGTACCTGTGAGCTGCCAGACGTGGGACCCCAAGTGGCTGGGGGGGACACATGGACTTTCCCCAGTGTCTATGAGGGTGAAGGCTCTGTCCCAGGTGGAATAAAGAACTCTAACACAGGGGCTTTCCCCAGTGTCTAGGGTAAAGACTCTGCCCCGGACATGAATAAAGATCTATAAAGCAGGGACTTTCCCCGAACATATGTGAGGGTGAAGGCAGTGCCTGAGGCGTAAATAAAGATTTCCAAAGCAGGCTAGGCCATCCAGTGAGGACCCAGTGCAGACAGGAGCATGGCTGTGGAAGCAGCCCCCAAAACCGCTGAAGGAGCCTCGGGCAGAGGGGCAGACCGGGGATGACCAGGAGGCCTGACCCCAATGAGAAGAAGACTAGAGCCATAGGAAGCTTAGAAAGCACAGGCAGACCCTGAGTGTGAAAACAAAGCTGAAAAGGGGTGGGGCTAATAATGGCAAGCCATAGGGAAGCCCAGAAGAAAAAGATTACCAAGAGAAACTCTGGAACACTCAACAACTTTTATACAGAGAAAATCCAGACAATAGAGGAGGACAAACAAATAACCAAACCTCCTGAAAAAAATGAAAGCTGGTCACAAGCTATTGAAGAGTTCAAAAATGAGATGTTGAGGAAGATGGAAGAAATCTGGCAAGAAAATAACAGTTTAAAAGGCAGAATTGGAAAGTGAGGCAAGTCAACTGAAGACCAGAAATGATCAGATTGAAAAGGAAAACCAAAAGATTATAGCTGAAAACCAAAAGATTGTAACCAAAAACCAGTCCTTAAAGGCTAGAATCGAACAATTAGAAGCCAATAATCTCTCAAGACAACAAGAACAAATAAAACAAAGTCAAAAGACTGAAAAAATAGAAGGAAACATGAAATATCTCAATGAGAAAGTGACAGACCAAGAAAACAGGTCTAGAAGAGACAATTTGAGAATCATTGGTCTCCCTGAAAAAGGCAGAAATTAATAGAAACTTGGACTCCATAATTAAAGAAATTATTCAGCAAAATTGCCCTGAAGTTCTACAACAAGAGGGCAATATAGACATTGAAAGGATCCATAGATCACCATCTACATTAGATCCAGATAAGAAAACACCCAGGAATATAATTGCCAAATTCAAGAGCTTCCAAGTAAAAGAAAAAATCTTACAAGAAGCCAGAAAGAGACAATTCAAATATCAAGGAGCACCAATAAGGATCACACAAGATCTGGCAGCCTCAACGCTAAAAGACCGCAAGGCTTGGAATACAATGTTCAGAAAGGCAAGAGAGCTGGGCCTTCAGCCACGAATCAATTACCCATAGAAAATGAATATATACTTCCAGGGGAAAGTATGGGCATTCAACAAAAATGAAGATTTCCAAGTTTTTGCACAAAAGAGACCAGGACTAAATGGAAAGTTTGATATCCAACCACAAAAATCAAGAGAAACATGAAAAGGTAAATAAGAAAGAGAGGGAAAAGAAAGAAAACTCATAATCCTTTAAACTTAACTCTTTAAGGGCTTAAATAAGATCTATTTATCTGTATTACTAGGTAGACAAATACTATGTATGATTCTCTGTAGTGAACTCTATTCACTATTATAATATTCACTGTTATAGCAACCAGAAGAATAATTCATAGTGAGAAGACAGGATACTAAATGGTCTAAGATGACATGGGAGGTAGGAAAGAGGGGGGGAATAGTAGGGGAGACCAAGAAAAATCTGAGTAAATAAGAAAAATAGGATATTCTATTACACACAAAGAGGGCATGGGAAGGGGAGGAGATAAATACTATCATAAGAAGGAGAGGAAGAGAGCATTAAGAGGTAATACTCAAACCTTACTCTCAGTGTAATCAACCCGGAGAGGGAACAGTAGCTTTATTATCCATTCGGATAAAAAACTCTATCTATCCCTACTGAGAAAGTCAGAAGGGATAAACCAAAGGGAGCAGGGGAGTGGGAAGGTCAAAAAAGGGAGGGGAGAAGAAGGGGGAGGGAATTCATTATGTCTTTAAAAAACAAAAAGAGGGGAATAACAAGGGAGGGGGAAGAAAGGGAAGTCAATCAAGGGAGGGGATAAGGGATACAGGCTCAAAGCAAACCACTGGTTTAAAAGAAAATAGTGAAAGAAGAAGGGGTGGGTCTAGGGGAGGATACAAAAATATCAGTGAATACACAACTAACAATTGTAACTCTGAATGTGAATGGGATGAACTCGCTCATAAAACAGAAGCAAATAGCAGAGTGGATCAGAAACCAACATCCTACCATATGTTGTCTACAAGAAACACATATGAGGTGGGTAGACACACACAAGTTCAAGGTTAAGGGTATGAGCAAAACCTTTTCAGCATCAAATGAGAAAAAGAAGGCAGGAGTGGCTATTATGATGTCTGACAAAGCCAAAGTAAAAATAGATATGATTAAAAAAGACAGGGAAGGTCATTACACTCTGATTAAAGGCAGTATAAACAATGAGGAAATAACACTGCTCAATATGTATTCACCAAGTGGTATAGCATCCAAATTCATAAAGGAGAAACTGGCAGAGCTCAAGAAGGAAATAGATAGTAAAACCATACTAGTGGGAGATCTAAATATTCCTCTTTCAGATCTAGATAAATCAAATCAAAAAATAAATTAGAAAGAGGTAAGAGAGGTGAATGAAGTCCTAGAAAAAATAGATTTAATTGATATGTGGAGAAAAATAAATGGGGACAAAAAGGAATACACCTTCTTTTTAGCTGCACATGGTACATTCACAAAGATTAACCATGAAATAGGGCATAGAATCATTGCAAACAAATGCAAAAGAGCAGATATAATAAATGTAACCTTCTCAGATCATAATGCAATAAAAATAATAATGAGTAACGGCACCTGGACAGGCAAACCAATTGGAAATTAAACAATATGATTCTCCAAAACAAATTTTTCAAAGAAGAAATCATAGAAACAATAAACAATTTCATTGAAGAGAATTACAATGATGAGACATCCTACCAAACTATGTGGGATGCAGCCAAGGTAGTACTCAGGGGGAAATTTATATCCTTGAATGCATATATTAACAAATTAAGGAGGGCAGAGATTAATGATTTGGGTATGCAACTCAAAAAATTAGAAAGTGAGCAAATTAAAAACTCCCAGATGAATACTAAATTAGAAATACGAAAATACTAAAAATCAAGGGAGAAATTAATAAAATCTAAAGTAAAAGAACTATTGAATTAATAAATAAGACTAGAAGCTGGTATTTTGAACAAACAGATAAAATAGACAAAGTATTGGTCAATCTAATAAGAAAAAGGAAAGAAGAAAACCAAATTGACAGTATTAAAGATGAAAAGGGAGACCTCACCTCTAATGAAGAGGAAATTAAGGCAATTATTAAGAACTATTTCGCCCAATTATATGGCAACAAATATATCTACTTAGGTGATATGGATGAATATTTACAAAAACATAAATTGCCTAGATTAACAGCAGAAGAAATAAAATACCTAAATAATCCCATATCAGAAATAGAAATTGAACAAGCCATCAAAGAACTCCCTAAGAAAAAATCACCAGGACCTGATGGATTCACAAGTGAATTCTATCAGACATTCAAAGAGCAACTAATCCCAATACTATACAAATTATTTGATATGATAAGTAAAGAAGGAGTCCTACCAAATTCCTTTTATGACACAAATATGGTACTGATTCCAAAGCCAGGGAGATCAAAAACAGACAAAGAAAACTACAGACCAATCTCCCTAATGAACACAGATGCAAAAATCTTAAATAGAATATTAGCAAAGAGACTCCAGCAAGTAATTAAGAAGATCATTCACCATGATCAGGTGGGATTAATACCAGGAATGAAAGGATGATTCAACATTAGGAAAACCATCCACATAATTGACCATATCAACAGTCTAACAAAGAAAAATCACATGATTATCTCAATAGATGCTGAAAAAGCCTTTGACAAAATACAGCATCCATTCCTATTGAAAACATTGAAAAGTATAGGAATAGAAGGACCTTTCCTAAAATAATAAACAGTATATACCTTAAACCATCAAGAAGTATCATATGCAATGGGGATAAATTAGAAGCCTTTCCAGTAAAATCAGGAGTGAAACAAGGATGCCCATTATCACCTCTATTATTCAACATAGTACTAGAAACACTAGCAATAGCAATTAGAGAAGAAAAAGAAATTGAAAGTATCAAAATAGGCAATGAGGAGACTAAGCTATCACTCTTTGCAGATGATATGATGGTATACTTAAAAAATCCTAGAGAATCAACTAAGAGGCTGGTAGAAATAATCAACCACTTTAGCAAAGTGGCAGGATACAAAATAAATGCACATAAATCATCAGCATTTCTATATATTTCCAACACATTAGAGCAGCAAGAAGTAGAAAAGAAATACCATTTAAAATCACCCTAGACAATATAAAATACTTGGCAATCTATCTACTAAAACAAACACAGCTATTATACGAAAACAACTACAAAACACTTTCCAAACAAATAAAACTGGATCTCAACAATTGGAAAGCTATTAATTGTTCATGGGTAGGACGAACTAACATAATGAAAATGAACATTCTACCAAATTAATTTACCTATTTAGCGCCATATCTATCAAATTACCAAAAAACTTCTTTACTGAATTAGGAAAAACTATAACAAATTTCATTTGGAATAACAAAAGATCAAGAATATCAAGGGAAATAATGAAAAAAAAAATGTGAAGGAAGGGGGCCTAGCAGTACCAGGTATTAAACTATACTATAAAGCAGCAGTCATCAATACAATATGGTACTGGCTAAGAGATAGAAGGGAGGATCAGTGGAATAGACTTGGGGTTAATGATGTCAGCAAGACAGTGTATGATAAACCCAAAGAGCCCAACTTTTGGGACATGAATCCACTATTTGACAAAAACTGCTGGGAAATTTGGAAAACAATATGGGAGAGAATAGGTTTAGATCAACATCTCACACCCTACACCAAGATAAATTCAGAATGGGTGAATGACCTGAATATAAAAAGGGAAACTATAAATAAGGTAAGTGAACACAAAATAGTATACCCATCAGATCTCTGGATAAGGAAATACTTTAAAACCAAGCAAGAGTTAGAGAAAATTACAAAATGTAAATTAAATGGTTTTGATTATATCAAGGTAAAAAGCTTTTGTACAAACAAAAACAATGTAGTCAAAATCAGAAGGGAAACAACAAATTGGGGGAAAATCTGCACATGAGAAAGTGTTCTAAATCTCTAATAATTAGAGAAATGCAAATCAAAACAACTCTGAGGTACCACCTCACACCTAGCAGATTGGCTAAAATGAAAGAAGGGGAGAGCAATGAATGCTGGAGGGGATGTGGCAAAATTGGGACATTAATGCATTGCTGGTGGAGTTGTGAAATGATCCAACCATTTTGGCTGGCAATTTGGAATTATACTCAAAGGGCTATAAAAGAATGCCTGCCCTTTGATACAGCCATACCATTGCTGGGTTTGTACCCCAAAGAGATCATAGATAAACAGACTTGTACGAAAATATT
>NC_058133.1:41447748-41461990 GCF_016433145.1 Gracilinanus agilis | reverse complement strand
TTTCTTTCTTTCTTTCTTTCTTTCTTTCTTTCTTTCTTTCTTTCTTTCTTTCTTTCTTTCTTTCTTTCTTTCTTTCTTTCTTTCTACTTATATAGAAAGAGAACACTTTCTCCCTGAAATAATCACAGCATTTACACCTTGTCTATTGGTCCTGCCCTTGTCTGTGCTGCCCTGTAGTGATAAGTTGGCCCAAGTGGCAAAGAATTATATCAAGATGGTTATGAGTTGGTGGCAGATTGTATACCTTTGAGACAAGAAGCAGCATGAAAACCTCTATTAAGGACACATTCAAGACTAGAAAAGGTGATATCATTAGTCAGATAATGATATGACAGGAAAACAGGAAAAACTAAAAGATTAACTTGCAATTGACACCTTCCAGGCACTTGTCTTTCCCACTATGGTTGTACCCCAACTATTCCTCCTTCCTGTGGCCTGCTCCCCTCTAATCCCACTTGTTCCTGTGTTTAGAGGGTTTCAGACTTCCCCCTCTTCTGACATGGTCATACCAATGGCATTATTTTCTTCTACACAGCTGCCCATTGCTGTCCCAGAGATTTCAAATCCTGAATCTACTATGAATTACTTGCACGGTGTTGGGCAATTCACTTTCCATCTTCCTTTCCATACCTGCATTTACCCCAGACACAGCTTTCTAAGTGGCAGTTTTGATTCCGCAAGAGGTATAGATTGTATAAACCCACTTCTTATCCTGGAAAATGTCTATATATACTTAGGAGGAGGTTTATCTAACATGAGAAGCCTGCCCTAGTTTCTTCTAATATTTCATGAATTGCAGGGTAATCTTTGAGTTTTTCTTGTTTTCCTGCCATATCATCTTCTGACTAATGATATCACCTTTTCTAGCCTTGAATGTGTCCTTAATAGGGGTTTTTATACTACTTCTTGTCCCAAATGTATACAATCTGCAGCCAACTCATAACCATCATGACACAATTCTTTGCTACTTGGGCCAACTTATAATTCTGATTAGTTTGAGATCACAATCAAGCACGGTTTACATATTGTTATAAGAAAAGTTAAGTTTGCAGAGGACAGAAGCATGGGGCAGCAGAGTACAAGATTCTGGAATTATGCAGGGGGAGCTGAGCTTTTACTAAGATACAGCTGGGCATTGGGCTGTGTCTTTCTCTCTGGGGTTTTGACCTGGAAGGAGATTGGCTATTTCCTTGGGACTTTTTCCTACTCTATCTTCCCAACCTACCTGCTGCTCTGTTATCCTGCTTCCCTGTTGGCTGATTGATATTTGCTGAGTTCCTGTGGTGATCCTGAGTTATCTGGCAGCTGATTGTGGGACCCAGCCTAGATCCTTTTGGATTTTGGACCATCTTTGAGCCCTGTCAGACTTACTCAGACCCATTCCTTAAAATCATAAAAGAGGGGTTTAGTGTTAGTTTAGCCAAGTATAGGAATTTGGTTTTAGATAGTGAAGAGAGGAGTAGAGTAAAAAAATCACTTAGAATAAATCTCTGTGTAGAGATATTTAGAACTGGGAGGGGGCTTAAGTAGTTGGCTTTAGAGATTAAGTTTATCCAAATCCCGTCTAACCTTTCTCTTGTTAATTAAAACTACTTTTATTTAATATCTTATTGGTCTGGGTGAGTCATCTCAGTGTCTGGCTCTGTCTGCATTGGGCTTGGGTGGCCTTCCCAAAACAAGTTAATCTTCTGCTACTGGCCCTAATTAAATATCAAATCCCATCCCCTAAACCCACCAACATTTCAATACACACACAGATATATACACACACACACACACACACACACAAACATATATCCCATATGGGAGAATGATGGCATAAAATATGGGATTTTGTGGCAATGTTCTACTTAAGAATATCATTTAATAAATTACATGTTCTAATTTTAATTTGTCTTTGCCATTAACTTGTTTTATGATTATTAACAACTCATTTTACTTCTCTGAGCTGTAACTATAGGTCATATATCTCACAGGATCAAAGTAAACTCAAAATGAAACTTATTTTCAATGAATTTTTTCATTTATACTGCTGAATTAATTGTTATTATGAATTTATTATTTTGTACTATAAAACTTCAAGCATATATATATTTCTTTTAATTTCTCTTATTAACTATTTTACACTAGAAAAATAATATCACAATACACATTTACACCATATTTTTATCACCTCTTCTCTAACTGATAGGCTTCCACTTTTTTCCAGTTCTTCCACTCCACAAAATCCTGTAGTGGCTATTTGGTATATGTTGGAAAATTATTTCTATCTTTGACATCTTTGAAGTGTAAGTTAAGCAACAGGAAAATTGGGTTAAAGGGCAGGGAAAATTTAGTATACTCTTCACACAATTCCAAACTGATAACTAGAATGGTTGGATCAATTCACAATTCCACCAATAATGTATTAGCATGTCTATCACACTACAATTTCTTAGTATTATTTCCATATAATTTCTAACACCATATCATTTTACTGATGTGAAATAAAACATCATATTGTTTTCATCTTCATTTTTCTTATTATAAGTTATTTGGAGTATGTTTTCACATAGCAATTTATAGTTTAAAATTCTTTTTACATACTGTATATTATTTTGCTATTTATCTACTGGGTAATGGTTCTTGGTGTTATATGTTTATCGTAATTCACTATTCATCTCGGGAATCAAAATTTTATTGGTGACATTTAGTGCAAGTATGTTTTCACTCTCTAGTTTCTCTTTTTATTCTATCTTAATTGATTTTATTCCTATGAAACTTTTAAAATTTAATGTAGTCAAAATTAGCTATTTTCCTTTTATGGTAATCTTTAGACTATGTATGGCTTTGAATTCTTCCCTAAGATATTTTTTGTAAAATGTATTAGATCTCTTTTTCCTCTATTAAAAACAAAACCAAAAATGTATGACCTGGGATAGCTAGGTGTCTCATTATATAAATACTATGGTCTAGAGACTAGAGATCCTGGGTTCAAATGTGTGACCCTGAGCAAGCCACTGAATCCCAGTTGCCTAGCTCTTACCACTTTTTTGCCTTAGAGCTGCTATATAATATCAGTTCTAAGATATAAGATAAGTTTCTTATAATGATCTTTTTTATATTTAGATTATGTGTCCATTTTGAGTATATTATAACATATACTGTAAGTAGTTTGTCTATATTAAATTTCTACCAAGCTACTCTCCAATTATTTTATTAGTTCAAATCTAAAATAGAGTAAATACTCTAGTCATAAATAATGTTGCTTTAATTAAAAAAATTTAAACAATTGTTTTCTTTTACAATTTATATTTATTTGTTACATTAAATTACCCCATTAAATCCCTCTCTCCCTTGTCTTCTCCTGTTAGAAAAGGCATCACTTCACAAAAAGATATATGTATATATAAAACTATGTCAACTTTTTTCTATTTATTCTTTCTCTTGAAGTAGACATATACAAGACATTCTTCATACAATTATGTCTATTTCTATATATGACGTTCTTTTAGTTCTGCTCATTTCTTTCATCATAAATTCATGTGGGTCTTTCCATGTTTTTCCAAAACTAATCTGCTTATCATTTCTTACTGCATAATATTCTACAACGACCATATGCCACAACTTGTATAGTCATTTTTAGCCATTCCCAGTTGTTGGACATCACTTCATTTTTCAGATCTTTGTTCCCAGAAAGGGAACTGCTATAAACATTTCAGAACATATGGATTTTTTTAATTTTTCCCCTGATCACCTTAGGAAATAAATCTATTAGTGGCGATACCAAGTCAAAAGATATACACAGTTTTATAACTCTTTTAGCAGAACTCTAGATCATTCTCCAAAATGGATGGATCAGTCCATAGTTACACCAGTAGGGTATGTGTCCCTATTTTTCTACATACATTATCACCAATGTTATTTAATATTGTATTCAAAATGTTAGCAATGGAAATAAGGAAAGAAAAAGAAATTGAAGGATTGAATAGGCAAAAAGGTAATAAAACTATTTCTTTTCATGGATGATATCATGATATAGTCATCCATTCACTTATCATCTTCACTGTATCAAGGTTTTTGTTTTTTGTTTTTTTAAATCTAATTATGTATTGTGGAGTTTTTGCTATATCACTCGACCAACCAGAGCACTTTATAAGAGTGTTGGAAGGGTTAATAAGAGTGTGGAAAAGATTTATAGGAGAGTGGGAAGGGTTTATAAAGTCTTAAAACATATATGAATAATAAAATAATAAAACTCTGCTACTTTGTGGATTTTCACCTATCCTGGGGGTCTCTGGAATGTACTTTCCATGATAAGTTTCAACTAAAAAAAATTTGAAACCATTGATACTTTTAGTAAAGTAGTAGGATATAAAATAAACCCACATTAGCTATCAGCATTTCTATATAGTCAAAAAGGAAGAAGGAAGAAATAGTAAGAGATAACCCTTTTAAAATAAACAGATAGAATGAAATATCTAGAAGTATATCTGCCAAAAACAAAAAACTACATAAATATGATAAAAAATATTAAGTTAGATTTAAGTAATATTATTATTCATAGGTTGGTGGAGCCAATATAATTAAAATTACAGTCTTACCTAAACTAATCTACTTCTTCAATGTCATCCCAATTTAATTACAAAATTAAAACATTAAAAAATATTTCATTGAACTTTAAAAAATAACAAAATTCATTTGGAAAAACAAAAGGTTAAGAATATCAAGAGAATTAATGAAAAATGTAAAGGAAGGAAGTTTGACAGTAACCAACTTTGAACTAATATTATAAAGCAATAATTATCAAAACCGATACTGACTAAGAAATAGAAAAGTAGATCAGATGAACAGATGTACCACAAATGGTTATAAAAGACTTGTGTTTGAAAAAGTAAACTATTATTTTCAATTGATTTTGTTTCTTTCTTATCAAATATATTCCATTGATAAAACCTTTCTGTTTTTTTAACGAGTACTAAATTATTTTGATTGTTTTATTATTCAACCAACAAGCACTTACTATTTGTGAGGCATGGTGATAGATGTTGAGGATACAAAAACAAATATGCCATAGTCCATGCTTTTGAGGCTTTTATATCCTATTAGAATAGACTATATATACATTTATTTTTGGCATCTATATTTATATTTGCATTTATTTACTTATTTCTTATATGTTCACTGACCCAGTAATTAGGCATTATTCAGCAAACTTTATTCACTAGGTTGAATTTTTTTGCTTTTATCTCCTTTATTAAACAGAATGTAATTGTACTGTATCCTGTACATTATGAATGTATTATTACTCCTTGGACTTTAAAAAATTTGACTCTTAATACACAATCAATTCTTATAAATGGATGATAAATTTTAATTCTGCAGTATTTTTGTTTGTATATTGTTATAGGTGAGTCAAATCAATTTTTTCTCATTCTTTTGAGTACATCGTTTTTGTTCAGTCATTTTTCGGTCATGTATGACTCTTCATGAATTGATTTGGGGTATTCTTGAAAAAGATACGAGTGGATTACCATTTCTTTCTCAAGCTCACTTTACAAATGAGGAAAGGCAAACAGGATAAAGTGACATTCCCAAGGTCACCCAGCTTGTATGTGTTTGACTTCAGATAAACTCAAGGAGGATGAGTGTTTCTGCCTCTAGGCTTGACACTCTATCCACTGATCCAAGTAGCTGTCTTCCTTTGAATTTGTATTTCTTTATATTTCTATTGATTTCATCTAACTTCACAAGAAGAACTTTAAAATAATGCTAATAACAATCTTTATGCAATTTACCTAAGATTTTCTTTTAAGACCCTAAGTACTATGTCACTGAGTGACTAGACATTCGTTTTTGTATCACCTTATTATTATTTAGGATTCATTTAAGCATATAAATTTTATTTCCTTATCTGAAACTATGATCAAAACTTTATTTTTTAGTCACTTGCAGTATAACAGACTGTATTCTATACTTTTATTTCTACCCTATATCTGTCTATTCATTGTAAATGTTTCTTATATACATCTAGGAATTTTTGAAGCAATTCTTCCCCATGTGGCTTATTTTCCTTACCATACCGACCAGTCATTAACTAAAGAAAAATAATTTAATAACAAATATAATGAAACTTAGATTAGATGCTTAGCACAGTTCCTGACAAATATTAGGCACTTAAGAAATATTTATGGACTGACTGATTAAGAGAAGCAGGAAGACATCTAATATGAGATGAAATATGAGTTAAATCTTAAAGAAAGCCAGAAGTCCTTAGAGCCAGGGAAGGAAGAATTGCACTTCAAGATTAAAAGGTTAACTTTTTTTTTAACCCTTGTACTTCGGTGTATTGTCTCATAGGTGGAGGAGTGGTAAGGGTGGGCAATGGGGGTCAAGTGACTTGCCCAGGGTCACACAGCTGGGAAGTGGCTGAGGCCGGGTTTGAACCTAGGACCTCTTGTCTCTAGGCCTGACTCTCACTCCACTGAGCTACCCAGCTGCCCCTAAAAGGTTAACTTTTGAAGAAGAATGGTGGTGGGAAATGGGGTGATGTGACTCTTCTAGTAAGAGAGAATGGGATGTTGAGTATATATTGACATAGTAATATGGCCAGACTAAGATTTTCCAAAACCATTAAATACATTATGCTATGTCCCACCTTTACATTTATTTCATTTTGTTACCAAAATATTGTATGCTTCATATCAAGGAAATGGACTATTGTGAAGGTTCAGTCAGGTATGAAAGCAGAGGTAGGATTGACAGGCATATAATGGTTAATTATTCTTGAAAAGTCAAAATGTAAGAAGACTCTTAAATTCTAAGAATTTAATAAGGGTTGAGTACCTCTGTGAATGTGGTTACATTTTCCAGACAAAATTTACAATCCAGTTCTCCCTTTCTAGAGTCTTTGTTCCCCAATGTCCCAAATCCCTGGGATGTATAAATAGCAAGTAAGAACCACAAATTAAGCCTTCCATTGTACTCAGCACTGATTAAAACCCTTACTGGTCCATTGTGTTTAATTCTGGGCATCAGAACTTGAGGGATGTGGAGAAGTTTTACTTGGAGAGTGTTCAGAAGAGAGCCACAGAGATGATTAAAGAGCAAAAGAGTAAGACTTTCTGGGAGAAAAAAAAGACTAGAAGACCTTGAATTTTTTGGCTCAAAATAGGAACATATGAGAGGCAATATAATAGCTGTCTTTAAGAACATGGAGGATTATTAAACAGAGTACTTTGACCTACTGTTCTTTCTTTTTGTTGAAACTAGAAGTAGGCAAAATTGGTTGAAGTATTATCATGGAAGATCTAAGTTAAATGCAAGAATGACTTCCCTGCAGATAGCTTGTCAAGTGTGTTTTCCCAAACTACATTTAAAGATTGTCTTCCTTTGGAAATTTTCAACAATTTGACATATTTTCTTTTGAGTGGAGATCATAGGACCATGGATCTAGACTGTGATAGGATTTTTGATGACTTGATCATGTCTAATTTTGATGACTAGATTATATATAACATCCAAATTTATCACCTTGTGATCTAATCTCACCTTTTCATTTTATAGTTAAGGAAACTGACACTCCAGAAGATTGAGTGACTTGTCCATGATTACAAAAAAAAAATGATGAAACTGAAATTGAAACTAGATTTTCTATATTCAAACCCAACAGATGCTGATTGTTCAAAAGAGCTAGTTGTGGAATAGAAGTCATAGCACTGTGGACTAACCACATATCAGTGTTATGACCCTAAGTCACTTTCTTGACTTAAGTTTAGTTTCTTCATATGTAACATGGAGATAATACACACTTTGACTGTCTTAGAAGGCTATTAGAAGCATCACTTATGTGAAGGTGCTTACTATGTATTTTTTTAACCTTTACCTCCTGCCTTAGTAACAACACTAGGCAAATGAGCATTAAGTGACTTGCCCAGACTCACATAGAAAGGAAGTTTCTGAGGTCAAATTTGATTCCAGGTCCTCTTGACTTCAGGAATAGTACTCTATCCACTGTGGCACTTATTGGTCCCCAATGCTTACTATGTTTTAAGTCATCCTACAAATTTAAGGCATTATTAATTATTTTTAATTAAATTAAATTTATTTTTGTTATAGTTTAATTTCCAAAATGTGTCCCTCCTTCCTTTCCCACCCCAGTCTAGTGAATGCCATTGACACAGATTTTATGTGTGTGTATGTGTATGCATATGTATGTGCATGTGAGCATGCTCACGATGTATGATTTCCAATCAACAGTGATCATCAATATGGGCAATTGGGATTCATGGCCCTGGTGAATACCCCCTCTCTGTCCACTGGACCACTTCATTTTTTCTCAGATTCTACAAGATGCCACAGAGCCTGAAAACTTTTGCTTTGAGACCAATTGCCTGAATACCAACATGCCGAATGGAACTCAAGGGAAGGCAGAAATATCCTAGCTCTCTTAAATGGACTTCAGTTCAACCCAATAAAGTGAATGTGGAGTGATCACAGACCGAAACTCTTATTTATTTAATTTTACAAGGGTCAGTGTTTGCTCATTTTTCCATATTTGTCTATATTTTTCTTAGAGTAGTGGTATCTTTATTGGATTTTCATTTCATCAGTGGGTGGTAACAAATAATTAATTTACATCAACACCGTTAATAAAATAAATATTATCAAAACAAATTGATACTTGTTTAATATGTTCTTGTTCAGGATGGGCATGTTGGCAAGTAACTATTTACAAAGCTATTGTAATTTCTTTTACCAATTTAAAATAGAAAAGAGAAGTGACACACAGAAAAATCAAGAAAATTCTATTTTAATGGAAGAATTTGTACTGTTACTATGCTCTTGCTTATGTCATGCTAATTAGCATTACACCCCACTACTGCTAATGATAAGTAGATGATACACCAGAAAATAACCAGGTTTCACCAAGAAACAGGCCAGAGATCCTCATATTGCAAATACAAATCTCTAAATATTCTTGATAACTTAATAAATAAATGGTATGGGCAATGGAACAATATTACAGACAAAAATGTCTCCCATAACTGTTTGGACATAACATTGATTCACAAAAATATAAGAATATTTTAAACAGATATCATTGTAACAAATGCTAACAGCTTCCAAACTACACATATGAAAAGACTTTAAAATATAAAGAATAAATTTAAAAAAAAACCAACCAACTCAAAATCATGGAAGAATCAGAACTTCTATCAACCTGTCAGCTAATGGAGTCATTTCACCACAGGTACCTTAAGAGAGATGTAAGAAGATGAGCTTGAATCTCAACTCTTCCATTCAATTATAAAACCCAATTATTTTATCCTTATTTGTGATAACTTATTGCGTGCTGTCATAGAAGTCTAATAGTAGGATAATACCTTTGCATAGGACCATTTTAACTTGAATTCCATTGAACATTAAGGTGAGAAAAAGAAAAACAGCAACAACAATAACACCAATGACTTTGGAGAGTGGGTAGAGACCTGGTTTTGGAGTCAGAGATGTTCAAATCTCAGTTCTGACATATATAGACTTTATGAGACTGTTCAGATCACATAATTTCTCTGTACTCCAGAAAATTCTGCAAGGCTATAAGTTATAGAAAAGGTGCTGGTCTGCATTAATAGACAGTTTCTTCATCAGGAGTTCCCTGTACCAATAAATCAGGGGGTTTGACTAAAATGGTAAGAGTTTGTGTGTGTATTATGCTTTAAAGTTCACAACCTGCTTTATATCTGTGATCTCATTTCAACCTAATAATAGCCCAGTACAGTAGTTGCTCTAGGCGTTATTGGCCCCATTTTATAATTAAAAAGAAAATGAAGCTCAGAGATATTCATGTGATTAGTAAATATCAGTACTAGACTTTGCATCAAGGACTTCCAAGTTCAACAGTTGACTCCAATACTCAATAAATCATCTTAAAGAAATATATATATATATATATATATATATATATTTAATATATATTTTTAACTTGACATCTAACAAACTCATTGAGTGGGAGCTATTGTACATCCAGTTCCTGAAGGGAGGATAAACAGAATTAGCAGAAGCAGAGCTTCTGTTCCCTTTGATCAGTCTCTTTGAATGCTCACTATTTGTATAAATGAGTTACTAGAATGGATTGAGGGGAAAGTGGTACCCCACCTGTTTTGTCCAGATAAGATGAAAAACAACAGAGCTCTTTCAGATGGACAGCCAGTGTGTGTGTGTCTAAACCTTCAGAAATGGAGGGTTAAGAGCTTTTAGCGTTTTGCAGGCTCTGAATAATGCCATAGTAAGACAACTGTAGCCAAAATACTTCGATGATTCGAAACAGGAAACAAATTATTCATACCCTGTTTTTATCAGTTGCTGTGCTTGTATACAGCCAGCCTGGGCACTTAAAACCTGAAGTGCTCATGGATCATGATGGGCTGGGTGTCATTTTGTATATGTAATATTTTCTGGTTCTTGGTACAGGCCTGTGTTTGTTTAACATCAAACTTTTGAATTTACTTCACTCCAGCAAGTAAGCTTGCACACACCAGCTGTTTACACATTTTTGGTCTGGGGGGAGGGCAGTGGTGAGCATGTTCTGCATACTGTCTTGTTCCAGAAACTTTTCCAAGGCACAGTGGGGAGTATCTGGGATCATGAATCCAAAGAGAGGGCTCTGGACTTTAGTTTTTCTTTGTCCTGTTTTGACATCTAAATTCTGAAATAATAAACTGAGTCCAAGACTTCACTCTTATGTTCAATTCAATTTAATGCATATTAATTATGCACACCAAGGAACTAAGCTAACTAAGCTGATCCCTGAAGAACAAAAAACTACAAAATGAAAATATTCCTGTCCTTCTGGAACTTATGCTTGGAGGAGGGTATATATGCAGTACTTTTGTTTTGTTTTGTTTTGTTGGATGTGACCTAATAGATGGGATTCAGGAGCCATTCACCTGAGCTCAGCCTTTTACAACGAGAAGTTCTAAATGTTACCTGACCTTACAGCTCTATCTAGGGCTCCGGTATAGGAAAAATCACCTGGAATTTCTCATTTTAGACAATTTTGCTACAGAAAAGAGAGGGAAGGAGGGAATTTGCTGATGAGGAAAGGAAAGTTGGCATTCAAGAGAGTTGGAGATCTTCTGAAGAGTCTTTTGCTGTTCATATGTTTCAGTTGTCCCACTCATAATGATCCCATTTGGGATTTTCCTGGCAAAGATACTGAAGTGCTTTGCCATTTCCTTCTCCAGCTCATATTACAGATGAGGAAACTGAGACAAAGCCAAACAGGGTTAAGTGATTTCCCCAAGGTCACACAACTAAGTGTCTGAAGCTGAATTTGAACTCAGCTCTCCCCTACTCCAGACCAAGCATTCTATCCACTGTACTACCTCATGATGCCTTTTTAAAATGTCTACTATATTGCATTTTATCTTGTTCCTAATTGTTTCTATCTCTTATTCTATGTATCTGTGTATCTCTGTATCTATCAATCAATCATTATGCCTCTGGGGTCACACTTATTGTATCTTTATCATATCTCTTTCTTATTTAAAAAAATAATCCTTTACTTTCTGTTTTAGACTTGATACTAAGTATGAGTTTCAAGGCAGAAGATTAGTAAAGGTTAAGTGATTTGAACAGGGTCACACAGATAAGAGGTGTATTAATCCAGATTTGAACTCAGGACCACCTGTCTCCAGGACAGCTCTATCCACTTAGCTAGCGAGTTGTCCTTTTGCTGTATTTCTAAGAGAAAGAAGTTGCCTTTTTTTTTTCAAACTAAAATCACCTGAGCCAGTGTGAGTTCTTTCAAGTTTTATATATATTTTACCAATATTTATATTGGAGCCATTTTGAAAAAAGAAAACAATCAAAAAAATCAACAGATATTCATGCTTTGATGTCTCCTTTGGACACAATACTATGAACCCAATGCAATTAGAGATGCCAATACACTGAATGTTATAGACCAATACAAAAGAAGACATGATCTTCCTTGAATGGTCCACAATCTACTTGGGAGAAGACTAATACCTATAAATACATTGAGAATATATTATAAATCATGTATAAACAAGTCTGTGATGATCTAGTGCAAACTTTTCCTTTTAAAGGGAATATTCTGGATTCTGAGCATTTGCCTGGAAAAGTGTAATTAGAATAGAGTTGTAAATAGTCACCTGCCTACTTGCCCAACCTGAACGATAATATGTTGAGCAATCAGAAATCAGTTCTAATAGTGTTCATTCTTTCACCACTATAGCCTTCTAGGGAAAGGTAGATTGCTTAAAATGTTTCCCATTGTACTATCTCTAAGAGCAGAAAGGGAATATGTCTCCTCTGAGTTTCTAAGATCTTTATTTGCCATCTGGTGCATAAGCTAGAATAGGAAGAGGGGTCTAGGAGAATCTACATCCTTCGGAAACATGCCATAGCAGCATCCAATGCAACTTCCCAGAAAGACTCTGGACAAAACAATCCCACAATGCTTTGTTCAGATCCCATTTTGTTCTCCAACCAGCTTACTCACTAAAGATGCAAGTTACAAAAGGTGAGAGGATTAATCTCCTCTTCTCTTCCTATTTCTCATTTCTTATGCCTGGACTCACAACCTTCCGCCTCTTCTTTTTAAAAAATTTTATTGGATGCTCTCATGTCCTTTGCTTCCCCCTTTCTTCCCTCCATCCCACAACCACCCAGTCTCCACCCCCTCTCTGAATACTATAAAGTTCCCGGGAAGAGGTTTGCTCAAAGCAAGTACAAATAAAGTACGTGTACATAAATAACTTAGCCTGACTTTTTGTTTAATGTCCAAGATGATTGGAACAGATTGTATCATGAACTACTTTCCCTTTGGCTAATTAAATAGCAGTCCCCACTTACCATAAAGCATATTCTTATTAAAACAAGTATCTATAGTCACTCTGCTGGATAAATTACTCCCATGTAAGTGCCATAAAGCCCATTACATTCCTGCTTTAGGAGTGGATCAGGTCCAAACAGACAATCAAAGGATTTCACTGGGATTATTTTAGATTAGAAAAACTAAGGGAGACATGAGGCACTGACAAGATCGTAAAGGCATAAAGGATAAATTAGCGGCTACATACCAAACAAAGTGCTCTCGCGGTATCTCAGCCTATCCAAAAGTAAAAATAAATGCCTACTGTATTAACCTTCGCCAAAATGGAAATCTGTTTATGCAGAAATAAAAATGTCATGAACAACTGTTATCTTCCGTGCAAATCAAAATGACTGTTTTGAATAATAATAATAAAATTCAAAAAAAATTAAACAGCCCTCCCAAACCAAAAACTACTCATATGTGCCAGGAGGGAAAGAGAATTCTTTATTTCCATAAATTCCTTATTACATTAATAAAAAAAAGTTATGCTATGATTTACCATATTAATGAACCATTATTGTATAACCATATTTTTATTGCAAATATATTACCTGCTAAACGATGCTGTTTCTCTTTTCTAGAAAAAAAAAAAGTTCACAGTATAGATTCTATGGGAATTTTTTTTCTTGCTGCCAGTTGCTAAATCTTTCAGAAGCTGTCAGCAACCTCAGAAATCAAGTTCAAAATATCCCAGCCAGCATGAGCCCAGGCATAGGCCCTTCTATTTTAAGTTGTAATACAAAAACGTTAAAGAAAGACCTAAACAGAAAAGATTGCTTAAAATATGATCATCTTATCTTCCTTGTCAATTTAAGGACACAGTCATCTGAGGGGAAATTTACCTCCCCTCCTTTCTATAAATATCATTTGACATTTGAAAGCGAGCTGATTTTTTTTGGGGAGGGAAGGATGCTAATTTTTCTCTAAATTCATTATCTTTGAAACTTTCATTCACACACACCATGTGTGCCAAAAACAGAGAATCCAGAACACTCAACACCAAAGCCCATTAGCTATTTTAATTGTCAACTTCTACCATGCTAGCCATGTAAGCTCTTTCTCTTGACATCTAATAAGGGTAAAAAGAGTGTGAAGGTGATGGTACCTAACTCTGTGATTTTCAAAGAAGAAGCACTCCACTTGCTCGAGGTGGTTGTCATCATCATCATCATCATCAAATGTTATTAAGCACCTACTATGTGGCAGGTACTGTGCTGAATACTAGGGATACAAAAAGAGGTCAAAGACAGGTCTTGCCCTCAAGGAGTTTATAATCTAATGGTGTAACCTCATGCAAGTAAATTATATATATATATATATATATATATGTATATATATATATATATATATATATAAAGC
>NC_058133.1:41381286-41447403 GCF_016433145.1 Gracilinanus agilis | reverse complement strand
ATATATATATATATATATATATATATATATAAAGCAAGCTATATACTGGATAACTCAGAGATGATTAACAGAAGGAAGGCACAGGAGTTAAGAAGGGTTGGGGAAGGCTTCCTAGGCAAGGTAGAATTTGAGTTGGAACCTAATAGAAGCCAAAAAGGTCAGTAGTCAGAGCAGAGGAGAGAGTATTTCAGGCATGGGGGTCAACTGGAGAAAATGCCCACATGTGAGGGGAGCAACTGTCAATGGAAAAGCCAGGAGACCGGGGTTATTAGATTAAGAGTATATTTTTAGGGAACAAAATGTAAGAAGACTGGAAATGTAGGAGGGGTTAGGTTTCAAAGGGCTCTGAATGCTGAATGGAGGATTTTGTATTTGATCCTGGAGGCCACGGGAAGCCACCAGAGTTTATTGAGTAGGGGAGTTGATATGATCAGACCTGAACTTTAAGAAAATCACTTTGGTGGCTGAATAGACAATGGCTAAGAGTGGTAAGAAATTTGAAGCAGGAAGATCGAGCATCAGGTTATTGCAATAATCTGGGTGTGAGGTGATGAGAGCCTTCACTGAGGAGGTGGCAGCGTCAGCAGAGAGAAAAGAGGATATAGGAGAGATTCTACAGAGGTAAAATAGATAGGCCTTGGCAACTGCTGGGATATGGGGGTTGAGAGAGTGTGAGGAATCCAGGATGACTCCTAGGTTTCAAGCCTGAGGGACTGGGAGGAGGGTGTTGCCTTTGACAGTTATAGGAAAAGTAGGAGGTGGGAAGGACTTAAGGGCAAAGATAATGAGTTCATTTCTCATAATATTGAGTTGAAGATGCCTACCAGACATCCAGTTTGAGATGTCTGGAAGGCAGTTGGAAATGCAAGTTTGGGGCAGAATAGACAGATTTGAGAATCATCAGCACAGAGCTGAACAGATTACCAAAAGAAGTAGTATAGTGGGAGAAGAGGATCCAGCACAGAACCTTTTACAGGTCCCCTTATGCCTAAATGACTATCTCGGGACCTTTTGTCTCCCTATATTGATCCACCTTGATGTTTGGTTCTCTTATTGTGGTTTGTGTCTTTAGCAAACAGAGTCAAGGAAAAACTAGCTGCTACCTACATCTTTTATATAGACAATTTGACAATGGGCTGATTATTTAAAGAAATCAGTGTTGGGTCATCTGGGTCTAGAATCAGCCCTAAACTGGCACCATTACTGTCTCCTTGTATAAAGGAAAGCCTGAAAAGAATAAGGCACACATATACACTTTGCTGTTATTTTCTTTTATACCAAAAATGCCCCCCTGACCTTTGTTTGGGAATCACTGTTTGTGGACTCAGTCCCCATCTCCAACTCTATCTTCCAGCTCTTCTTGAAGCAAAACAACCCTTCCTACTTATTTCCTGTCTGAGCCTATCCCCTCCTAACAGTTTCATCAAAGCCTTTTAATTCAGGTTCAGAGCATACTTACAGTGTTTCTTTTGTCCCTCTCTTGTGGTCATCTCTGCTTAGCAATAGACAGCATGCTGTCATCCATCTAGTCTACATGCCCAGCCAAGCCAAACCCAGCTTGGTTCTCCTGGGCATGGTCTTATTACTGCTCAATTGGTCATGCTCCAGGACCTCAACTATGATGACTTCATCTTGCCATTTAATTAATATTAAGTATGGCTTGAAGGCGTTACTGATGAAATAGTTTCAGAAATTAAAGATGGAATTTATAGGGAGTCTAGACAGCAGGGTGTGATAAAGAGAATGCTGGAGTAGAAATCAGGAAACCTGAGTTCTTGGCTATACTCTCCCATTAATGAGCTGTAGGACCTTATGCAAGTCATGTAAGCATATTAAGGTTCAGTTAACTCATATGGAGATGATTAAATGGCATAATATTTGTTAAAAAAAAACAGCATAGAATCTGACACAGAGTAGGTACTATATAAACATTTATTTTTTCGTTGTCTCAAATGATAAAAGAGGCAATGGGTTCAACCAAATGACCTTTAACAGTCTTTCCAACTATTAAAACAAACATAATTCTGTCCTCTCACTTTCCTGAGAATAGGTTTGATTATTAGTAAAATAGGTGAGAACTTCATTCATTCATTCATTCATTCATTCATTCATTCATTCATTCGTGCATGCATGCATGCATTCATTTCCCACACATTGTACTAAATGTTTACAATGTGTAGGCACTGCTCCAGATGTAGATGATATGAAGGTAAAAACAGTCTGTCCTCACTGAGCTTACATTTTGCTGAAAAGTAAACTGTGTGTGATGCAAAAAGTCTTTGTAACATGATACAACAGAAGCAAATTCAAGAGTTGAAATAATCTCAGACATTTTCTAATCTAACACATAACTAATGAATAATTGCTTTGACAGTGTCTTTGCCCCATGACTATACTTGTAAATTTTTGTTATTATCTTTAACAGATGAGAAGGTTAAGTTACTTGACTTGGGTCACACCACAGTCTCTTAACTTGTAAACTTTTTAATGATGAGTAAATCACTACTGCCTGAGATTTCCTATTCCATTTTTGACACTTCTCATAATGAGGAAGTTTTTCTTCATAAGAAAACTAAATTTGTCTTTTTTACAACTCCCACTCATTGCTTCTAGTTTCCCGCTCTGAGCAACTGAGGCAAATGAAGGAAAGAGCAAGGAAAAGAGATGGGAGAAATGAATCCACAGCCTTGAATATTGCTTAAAAGCACAGAAAATCCAAAATGAGGTCTCCTTATCTGGAAGTAAGAGCCTGGAATTTTAGCTACCTTGCCAAGTAAGATGAGGAAGAGCTACCAATGAACCTGGAAAGAATTACTTAGACACTGTAAACCTAAGGTGAAATGTATAATATTTATTCAATATTACCATCAAATACCATATGTTATGACTGGTTTAGGGCTCAAATTTTTGGGAAAACAGTTACTGATGCTACTTGTTTGAAGCCTTCATTAATGTATCCTCATTAGAGCAGAAAATTAAGACCTGTCCCATACCTTCATATTGTTCCTTTCTACTTAGTGGTACCCCATCTTTTTTTTGAATACCCTAAACCAGTATTGGCAAACCTTTTAGAGATTGTGTGCCCAAACTGCACCTTCAAGGTGCCTGTGAGCCCCCTGCATGATGCAGATAGTAGAGGTAGGAAGTGCTTGAATTGGGATGCTGGGCAGAGGGGTGAGGCATGTGAAAAATGTCTTCAGGTGCTGTGGAGAGGAGAATGAAGCAGCCCTCCTCTCCAGCATGCTGGGGCACATGTGCCACATCTTCACCAACATGGCCCTAGACCTTAACTACAAACTAAGTTCTTAACATTTTTCTTTCTTTTGGGTGGGTATCTAAGGAGTCAAAGAGTGTGTGAAAAAAAGTATATCCTTCTTTATGTGGCTAGGCTCCCCCAGAGCTGAAGCTAATTTATTCACATGCTCTGATCCAAAGTTAACTGAGGTCCCCTGATGAAGGGAGAAAGGGAACAATGTCTAACCCTTTGGGGACTATCAGCAGTTCTAGTTGTTAAAGAATATACTGTTCTTGAGGTCAAGAATATTTTTTTATTTTATATTTACATCCACAGTGTTTGATATTTAGTAAGCACTTAAATGCTTTTTTATGAAATCAGTCTTTTTGTGTGGAACAGGTGAAAATGAAGAGCATTTCTGGTACAGCGGACAGCTAAGTACTAAGGCTTGAGAATAGGAGATGGAATATTATACACAGAACAGCAAGGAAACCAACTGTCTGGAACACAGGGTGTATGAATGGGATTAACAGGAAGTTGTTAGGAAAAATAGATTGGAGGCAATTTTTTAAGGTAGAATTATAAGGGCTTTAAACACCAATCACAATTGTCATTTTATCATATTACTAATAGTTTGCTGCTGGACCTTCTTGAATAATGGAGTGGCATGGTAAGACCTGTCTTTTAGGAAAGAACTTTGAGAGGTAAGTTTTGGAAAATAATTTTGGCAGCTTTGTAGATGATGGATTGGAGAGCAAAGAAATTAGAAAAATGGAAACTAACTAGAGACTACAAGCTACTTAATGACACAACCTCAGTTTCCTCATCTGTAAAGTAAGGAATTGAGTTATATGATCTCTAAGATCCCTTTCAGATTTAATTCTCTTTAATTCACTGATAGAAACTTCACATAGCACAGGAAAAAGAGCACTGGATTTTCAATCAAAAGACTTGAATTTTTAATTCTACCTCCTATGCTTCCTATCTGAGTGACCTTGGGCAACCCTTTATTTAAAAAAGATTTAGAATATTTTTCCATGGTTACATCATTCATGATTTTTTCCCACCCCTCGTCCTCCCTTCTCCTGGAGCCAACAAGCAATTCTACTGGGTTATATACGTATCATTGTTCAAAACCTTTTTCAATGTTATTCATATTTGAATAGAGTGATCATTTAACATAAAAACCCCAATCATATCCCCATAGAACCACGTCATGTGTTTTTCTTCTGCATTCTGTTCCCACAGTTCTTTCTCTGGATGTGGAAAGTGTTCTTTCTCATAAGTTCCTCTAGACTGTCCTGGATCATTGCATTGCTGCTAGTAGAAAAGTCTATTACATTCGATTGTGTTGGATACCCCTTCTAATGTCCCTGGGCCTCAGTTTCCTTAAATGAAGGCCTTGGACTACACAAATTTTCAGTTCCAGGTCTGTAAGCACATAGGGCATAGGGGACAGTGGCATTCACACACTTTGGTGGAAACCTATATTGTGTTTTACTGATATGGAAAAATGCACAGTTAAGTCATTTAGAACCTATCTTCTGAAGAACAGACATTGGTATGAAAATACATGCGCGCATGAGCCATATGTATGCATAAACATGCCTGAGAAGGACACAAAACCTGATCAAACAGTTGGCATAATCACTTGGGAATGCACAGCCATGACTGCTCTGTCCATTCCTGCCAATGACTCTCTGGATGACCTTGAGCAAGTGACATCAACTTGTTCTGCTTTCACTTATGCATCTTTAAGTTGGGATCCTGTTACTTATTGCATAGTTGTGTTGAAGGAGTGGGTGAGCTAATATCTTTAAAACGCTGCCAGATTTCAGAATGACAGGTGTTACAGTAACCTTTTGGTTATGTGGCACGGCCGGTAAATGAAGTGTTCTGGTTAACCAAATATTCAAGTTAATAATAGAGGCATTAATAGAGATTGTCAGATGATAAATTGCTGGATAAACCAGATCTTACCACATAGGAATACTTAGTATGATATTAGTATGACAATGAAAGGCACACAAGGGCAAAGCAAACTTCCTTTACATCTAAACCACAAGTAACCTTTTGATTGCCAAACGCAATGGGCATTTCTCAGTTTTTGTCATCTGTCACCTCTTTAATACATTTTAGAATATTGATGGTTTGGGTGACTTTCTCTGGGTGGTGTCGTGCAAAGAGAACTGAATTGGTTAAAATCCTGCCTCTGAGCTTTACTGCCTGTGTTGGGCAAGTCATTTAACCTCTCTTGGCCTCAGATTTTTCATCTGTAAAATGAGGGGTTTGGACTAGATGACACCCAAAATTCCTTCCACTTCTACAACTATCCTCCTACAATCCCTGGGTCTCACTGAAATATTTTTTTCAAGTTCATTTTCTACTTTGCTTCACTGTTGTTTATATCTTTTGCTGACCCACCATCTCTATCCTGTCCCCTATGCCCAAGTGCCTCCTATTTTCTGACCTATCTTTAATCCTCTCTTCTCTGGTCTTTCTTCCTTGGCTAACTCACTCACTCCTTTGATGTCAAATGCCACCTTTCTGCAAGACTTCCATATTCATTTATCCAGATTACAAGTTCCATTGAGAGAAAGCCCGGCATTCTCAATTGCTGACTGGATTTCTCCATCTAGACACCTTGTTGGCACCTCAAACTCAACATATCTGTAACTAATCTCATCCCTTTGCTTTCTTAATATATCCTTCTCTAAAAATTGATCAATTCTTTTTCTAAAAGTTGAACAATTCTGTTAGTTGTTGCATCACCCTTTTTCTAGTCACTGAGGCTTGAAAAATTAAAGCTATCTTGATGTCTCTCCTTTCTCTTACTCCTTATGTTTCCCCTATTCAATCAGTTATACCTCTTGTAAGATTTGGAAAGAGATTTCATAAATCCATCTGCTTCTCAGACCTGAGCAAAAATCTCTTCTGCTGCCTCCCCTCCAAAATCCAAAATGAATTTTCATAATTTTTTTTGGAGTAGATGGTCTCTATTCATAGAACTATGGTTTTAGAATCCTATGAAATCCAATAAAACTTCCAGATTTTTTTTTCTAATGAGCTGCTGTGTAGTTATATATCCTTTTGTTTGTGCTTATGAAGCTATTTCTTTTTAATCAAAGGAAGGGACTTTGTTTTTAATCTCTCTAAAATTTCAACTGCTCAGATTCATCCCATTTTTCTAGCCTACATCTCAAAATATTTTTGGATACTGACTGTGTCATCTAATATATTAGTGATCCCACTCAGTTCCATGTCACGTACAAATTGGACGGGCATACTCTCTATAACTTTACTTGATTCACTTATTAAAAAAATAACCACAACATCTTCCAGATTTACAGCAGAGACAATACTCTGGTATAAGTTGTCATTTTTTTTCTTGTCTACGTTATTTTAGTAACTCATTACGTGGTCATCCTTCTTCTATCTTCATCAGATCACCCTCCATTTGGCTGTGTGGCCCAACAGCTTGGTGAAGCCACTTAAACTTTCTGGGCCTCATTTACCTCAAATGTGAATGAAGGGGTTGCAATATTCAGCCTCTGAGGTCTTTTCTAGGTCTAAATTTGTAATTCTATAAAGGCAAGAAACAATCAGCAGTGCAATTTGGCTAGGATGTAGAGTATGTAGAGTAAAGAAAAGTCATTCTGGAAAATTAGGATGATGGCCCAACTGGAATCATTTGAACTGGACAATGACATATTTGTTTTATTGGCTTTCTTTTTTGAATGACTATACTTTTGATCTCATTTTTATAGGCAATTCCCTGTGAAGAAACTGTCAACATGAATGAAAGTAATCATAGTTAGAATCTTAAAGCTTGAAAAACACTATATAAATATGATCTCATTTGCTCCTCCCCAAACTCTGGGAGGTAGGTACTATTTCTACCTCTCTACCATTTTACAGACAGGAAATTAAATGACTCTCCTAAGGTCACACAGCTAGTCAGTGTCTGAAACAGTTTTTTAACTCAGGTCTTCCTTATTTCCAGTTCAGTGCTCAGTACTCTATGGCTCCCTCATCTTCTTCTGATCAATTTTCCCACACTTTATGATCTTGGAGATTTACTTGGGACACTTAGAAGTTGGGCAGCTAGGTGGTACATTTCTGGAGTCAGGAAGACCTGAGTTCAAATCCAGTCACAGACACTGCGTGAACCGAGCAAGGCACTTAACTCTGTTTGTTCTGTTCACCTCATCTGTAAAATGAACTGGAGAAGGAAATGGAAAACTACTCCAGTATTTTTTGTCAAGGAAAGCCCAAATGGGGTCATGAGGGGCTGGACACTATTGAACAACAGCAACTTAGCAGTTACATGACTTGTCCAGGATCAGCCAGTTTATAACAGAAGCTTCAGTCATGGGTCTTCTGATTAGATTTAGGGCTCTCAGCACTGTATCTCATTACCTTCTGTTTTGTATTCCCTTATATCAGGTTATTTGTATGCAGTATCATCCACTTCTATGTCTGTTGAAATCTTTCTTTTTCTAAGGACCAGCTCAAGTGCCCCCTCCTCCCTGAACCCAACCCATATTTTGAAAACCCTCTATTCTTGGGATTTCTTAAATTACTTTCCCCAGACTTGGTACTTATCACACACTCACTTATTTGCATGGCAGACTCCCCCATCAGTATATAATCTTGTTTGATGCCAGAGAATATTTCCTCCTGGCATTTCCAATTGCTAGCACTATATTAAGGTCAAACAGTAGTTACTTAATATATATTTAGTAAATAGAATTCAAGTACATTTGGAAAACTAGTCATGTTTCCTTTGATGTTCAACTGACCTGTTTTTGCCAAACTCAAAGCCTGTGCACTTGGTCTTTCAAATTGGAGGCCCCTTTAGGCACTACGATTCTAAGTTTTCAAAGGAGTTAACACCTGAATCTGTAGTTCTACATTCTCTTATAATCTATCTGATAAAAGTAGAATGAGAACTAGAATGGTCTAATGGAAGAGAGAGAGAAAGAAAAAGAGGGAGAGAAAGAGAAAGAGAAAGAGAGAGAGAGAGCAAGAGAGAGAGAGAAAGAGGGAGAGAGAGACAAAGAGAATTGTTCAAATCTCTCATTTCTGGCCTGGACTTAAATTTCAGAATCTGAGAACTGCTGGTAGAGAAATTCTCTCCTCCAAGACAGATCAGCATCTGTTCTGCAGTTGAGACTTTGAGGGTTACCTGGAGTAGTCTTTGGAAAATTCAGTGAATTCCCAGGGTCATATATTTTCCTAGGGTCAAACATAACATAACATTATGTTAGAGGTTGAATTTGAACCCAGGTTGTCCTGATGCCAAGGCAAACAATCCACAAGGTGAAACTTCTTTTCATTCATTTTCTGAAAAATTGAAAGAATATGTAGAAAGGAAGGTGCTGTTTCAGATATGATATCTAATATAATCACAGAATCTCAGCTTCATAGAGGACAAAGACCATCAGGTTCCAACACATACCCAAGTTAAAATCCCCTCTTCAAAATCCTCAACAAGTGGTTAGATAGCCTCAGCCTAAAGATATCTGGAGAAAGGGAGGACATTACGTCTCAAGGCAGGCCATTTATTTTTGGAGAATTCTCACTGTTTGTGTTTCCTTTCCATGAAGACTAAGTTTGCCTCTTGTTCAACTTCTACCCATTTTATCTAGATCTGCTCTACAAGACAAACTTTCAGGTATTCAAAAACAGTTATCATCATCCCTGCCTGCTCAAATATTCTATTCTACAGACCAGACATCTCCAACTTCTTCAAACTGGGATGTGGCATTACCCCAAGGCCATTTAGCTACCTAGTCATCTCCCCTCACTCCAAATGCCATATTCTCTTCTCTGATATAACACTAGTCTGTGTGGTTAGAGACAGGGCTTAGGAAAAAATGGAGTTATTCTTGGGTAGTTGCCTTAATTAAATGTAATTAAATGGGGATCAGCAAGATGCTTTTAAAACACTGTACAATGGAATTAGATTTCAGATTCTCTGTAACAGCCAGGGAATGGGATTTACACAGTCAAGTTCCTTAAATGATAGAGCGGATACCTCTGGCTTTTGAGTGCTACTCTGGAAAAAGCCTTTGGTGATTGGGTTGAAGGGAACAGGAAACAAGAGCTGATAAGGTTCAGTAGAAAAAAGTAGCCCTTTGTGCTGGTGCTTTCCAAGGTTTTATATTGACTGTACGTTTATGGTGAACAAATAAACATATTTACTAATAGTCTCTGTGGCAATTACTGATTGGCACAAGGCTTGGAGTAGAGAAAGGGAGATAGGGATGAGAAAATAGCCCAGTTCCCTATCATCAATGGTGGGAGCTGGGGGTGGGGGGATATCCTGGATAAAAATTTTATGACATTCAGTTAGGACTTTAGAGAGGGCTTCTAGGAAATTAATTATATGTATCTTGAATTCACTCAGCACAATGACTAACACATATTAAGCAATTAATAAACTCTTGCTATTGATTGATTGAATGAATGAAGAGAAGAATTTAAAAGAGAAAAAATATTTCAATTCAGTTCAACAATCAATCAATAGTAAACACTTATTAAGAGCTTAAAATGTAATGAGCACTATTCTAGACCATGGGGATTCAAAAACAAAAGTGAAAATGATACCTGGTATCAAGAAGATTTTTAGGAGGAATTAGCATATACACAGATGGGAAAATAGAAAATAAAAAAAAAAGCAATTGAGGGTGGCTGGGCAAGTTGTACAATGTATAAAGCACTGGGCTTGGAATCAAGAAGACTCATCTTCATGAGTTCAAATCCAACCTCAGATATTTTTACTGGCTATGTGACCCTGGGCAAGTCACTTAGCTCTCTTCTCCATAGTTACCTCCTCTGTAAAATGAGCTTCAGAAGAAAATGGCAAACCACTCCAGTATGTTTGGCAAGAAAATCCCAAATGCAGTCATGAAGAGTTAGACACAACTAAAACAATTGAATGATAGCAAAAAAATGAGGATGGGTTAGAGGAGTGCTAAGAGTTTGGAGGATATTGCCAAGAAATTGTAGAAATTGTAACTTGAGTTGAGCATGGAATGTAGTTGGAGATTCCAATAGGAAGAAATGAGGAAGAGAGACATTCATCCTCAGAAAGAAGTACAGACTGGATATGGGAGATAAAATGTTGATTTCAGAAAACAGCGAATAGGGGCAATGGCAATAAATGTAATAGAGTACATTAAAGACAGCAAAAGAAAATAATTCTGGAAGGATAGATTGAAGACAGATTTCAAAAGACTTCAAATGCTAAATAAGAGTTGGTTGTCTTTTTAATATCTGTTTTTTACTGTGAGTCAATAGGGAGTCAGTGAATCTTCTTCGGCAGGGGAGTAATATGGGTAATAGTTTGTGTTATTGTACGGAAACAAAAGAATACAGTACAATAATAGTCATAAGAGCTAGCATTTATATAGTACTTAAAGTTTGCAATGTGCTTTATAAATAAGATAAGAAGAAGGATTCTGTAGTAATTATGAGCTCATAGATTTGGAGCCAGAAGGCTGATTTCATAATATCTTATCTTTCCTTTCCCATTTTAAAAATGAGCAAATAGAGGTCAATTGGAGTTAGAATGAAAAATGTCAAGTCAAACCAAAAAGCAGTGATTTGGGAGAAAGGAACAACGTGGTGATCATAGAAGCCATATTGAAGTAGTTGAAGAATGGTTAGTTGGCAAGTAAATGAAAGAGGAACAGAGTGGAAATGTTTAGCAATAAAGGGGAGGGAAAATAGGGGATGAGAGCTTGAGGATTTATGTAATCAGAAGTGTTTATTTACTTAAGTTTGTATTTATTTGTTTGTCTATACATTTATTCCTTTGTGTCTTTATTGTCTCAGAATAGAGACCTGAGAATATTTCAAAATCGGATAGCAAGAACCAGTGGGGAAGTATATAGATTAAAGACAGGAGATACAAGTAGATGGTCAATGGGGAAAGGTTTAAGAGGAGACTGACTCAGTGGATTTGGAGCTGGGAGGGATCTTTAGAGAGTATGGAATCCAACTTTCTTGTTTTACAGATAAAGGCATTGTAGCCTAAGAATTGAAATAATGTCCTCATGTTCAAGCAGTTAATAAGTAGAAGGATTGAAATTTGAATGCCAGGTCCTTTGATTTCAAGGCCAACATTCTATTACTCCAAAATTTTCAATATGTTGAGTTTGAGGGAATAGAACAGTTGGGTGGACTCAACAGCTGGTGGGCAACTGGAAATACACGAATAAGAAAAGTAAAATGATTGGGGTTCTCAATGTTTAATTAATAGTCAAAAGCATGATAAGGACAGTGGAAGCCTAAAAGGGAATAAAGTCTAAGGGAGTATTGGAAGATAGACAATGTAGCCTGACAATAGCCCAGGGCTAGACCTTGTAACCCATTTCATGCTGAATTCTAATAAAGCTGCAGGGGGAAAGGAAGGGATACCTCAAATAGTTAAAGGTATGTTTTTCTGGACATAGGATATTTTGTTCAGGGATCCCTAAGGTAAAGAACTAAAGTGAAAGAAATGAAAGAAATGAATTCAAGAATAAAAATAGTTTGGATTTCAAAGCAAGTTGTTTTTTTTAACAAAGCATAATCACTAATTAATTAATTTATTTATTTGATGATATCCTATTCTTTAAGTTATCTTGGTAGAGAAAATTGTAAATTAATGTATTCTTGGAAAAAGCACAACTCCAATTTAATGAAACATTAGGGTGTATAATCTTTTTTTTATTATTTTCCAGATTATGTCAATTAATTAATTATAATTTTTAATATCTGTTTTCTGGCATTTGGTAATCCATGTTCTTCTCTTGCCTTCCCACGCCTTCTCCCCTTCCAAGAAGGAAGGTAATTTGATAAAGGCTATACATATATTATCATATAATATATATTTCCCAGTTTGTCATGTTGTGAAAAAAAAATGTCCTGGCAAGAAATGGATTATATGATGGGGGATTTTTCTTTCATTATCTTCTACAGCTAACCAGATAATATGTTATCTAATAAATATTGCCAATTGAATATCATATTTGGAAAGAACTCTATTTCCAAAAATAGAAAATTACTTTTTTTTTTAAAAAAGAAACTATTATGCCTCCATAAATGTCTTCATATATGTCTACTCACAACTTTATGAAAGTGAACCTGGATTCACAAAGGACATGTCAATTGGATCGCAAACTCTAGCAGATCCTACCAAAGTGGCAAAGCCTTTTGGTATGGGTCCCATTAATGGATCTTTAGGGCTATTTTCTAAGGATCAGTCTATCCAAGTCTGAAGTGTTCCATCTTCAGTCTGGCCACAGGGTGATGAGTTTCTAAAGGACAGAAATTGTTGAAGAATTTGTTACAAGTCAGAAAAGGGTTATGATCTATATTGGTGAAATAAAGGAATATTTACTTCCAGGAAACTGTGGAGTCTTAAAGCACCAGGCTATGTAAAGATGAATAAATGTGTTACATCAAATAAAAAAGAAACATTCGTAAATTCATGGTTGTTTAAAAGTTGTGATTGAGTATGACAGCATGTATATAGGAATCAAAAAGAAAATATATGTTAAAGTGCTTTGTAAACCATAGACAGACAATTATGTGTTATCATTACTCTCTTACTACTAGTAGTAAACATTTTCATCATTTGCTAAAGTAAAAGTTATTGTTGTTCATCCCTTTGTGCAATGGCAATTCCTTTTTTATTTTCAAAAATTCTTTCATAATGTGAAGCTCTTGAAATCAATATCTACTGGGTTTCATGAGAGTTTTCAATGTTAGCCACATTTCCCAAGAGTAAGACAAGCTCCATTTCCATTTTCCTACTACTTGACATCTATTCACATTTGTGTGCTGCTTCCCTTGCATTGGGGTTGCCCAATATCCAATAAATTCAATAATATCCCTGGTTGTGAGCAATTGATGAATGGAATAATGTGGGGTATGTGGGGCATGTGGGGCAGCTGGGTTGCACAATAGATAGAGTGCTGAGCCTGAAGTCAGGAAGACTCAACTTCATGAGTTCAAATCTGACCTCAGACTTTAGTTGTATGACCTTGGATAAGTCATTTAACCCTTTTTGCCTCCATTTCTTTATCTGAAAAAAATGAGCTGGAAAAGGAACTGAAAAAGAACTTCAGTGCCTTTGCCAAGAAAACTCCAAGTGATATCATGGAGAGTTGGACATGACTAAAAAACACCTGAACACAAAGGATCATGTGTTCTTTGGTGAAGGGTATGCTGGTAAATGTTTAATAATTGGCTTTTTGGGAGAAAAAATGCGTGTACAACACACTTTCAATTTAATCCAAATTAGTAACATTTTCTCCCTCATTCAACAAGGAAGAAATCAAGCCCTGATTTGTAGCATTTGCTGATTTCTTAAATGCTGACTCTGAAAATTTAACAATCAGCTCTCACTAACTTATATGAAATGGCTTCAGCATACAGCTGCCTTTTAGGATATTTAACAAGTGGAGCCATATGAAGGAGGAAATGAAACCATGCAAGGAACAAAAAAGGCAGAGCTAGTTGCTGCATGTAGCAGGTCTACCCAGCAGGTAGGGCTCTTGGGTCCTATTTGTTATCCCGAGACCAGCTCACCTAAATTCACAGAGATTACCACCAGAAGGCTGGCCAAGAATTAAATTAATTGGGTTACAACTCAAGAAATTGTCTTCTGGGTCATAAAATATTTGTTCTCTGTTTGGATTGAGGGAATACAAACATGGATGAAATAATGAATTCTTAGAAAACAAAATGTTTGAAGAACATAAAGTATATTTTTGAGGTTGCATACTTCTAAATTTTCATTTTTTAGGGATTCATAGATACAAAGGATCTACAAGAGATTGGGCTATACAGTAGAAAGAGCACTGAATTAAATCAGGTGACCAAGGTTCTAATTCCATCTCTCATTAAGTAATTGTTTGACATTGGGCAAGACCCATCTCTCCCTGAGCCTCTTCTCCTCATCTATGAAGTGAGGAGGTGGCATTAGCAATTTTCAACATCTACCATATTCTCTCTTTCATTCTCTGCCTTCCTTTCTCTTTCTCTTCCTTCTGCCTCACTTCTTTTGTAGTCTCATAGTTCCCTAATTTTGCTCTTTCTCCTCTACCCATTTCATTAGCTCTTCTTCCTCCCCTTTCTCTCCTTTCCAAAAGCAGAATTTCAAATACCAGTGGCAGGCCCAAGAATGCTACCCCTCTCCTATATAGATCCCCTTTCTTCAAATGTGCATAGAGATGGGAGGACATCTGAGTACAGGGGTTTCTACTTCTTTTCTTTGCCTTGTCGCCTGGATTACTATGCTATCATGGGAAGCTAGTTAGCTGGGCTCATATTTTGTTCTATGCTCTCCAAAGTGGAGTGAACAATACTGTTGGCTATAGTAATTTGTGATCTTAAGAGAAAGATTCCGCAGCAGCTAAGTATAATGTAGTATCTAATATGCAGTTGAGTGTATGGATACTGATGAATGGATGAGTTGTAATTAACCCAAGGAAGATAAGGATGACATTTTTACTACAAATGACTTCTAGAAGCCAAAGGAGAAAGTGGAGGAAGCCAAACCTGCATACTGATTAGAGCAGTCCTGGGATAGGGGCCCTCTGTCCCAGATAGCAAGTGACTGGCATATCTTAGATTTTAATAAAAAAAGGACTTTTAATGCAGGATACTGCTTATCTGCCCATTCATAGGTGTCTGAAAGAAGATCACCTGCAAAACAAAACCTCTCCTGGCACAGGGACAATACAAAGGGGTTGTAATCATCTGTCTTCCCCCAAAGAATTCACGTGAAGGTGTGGAGGAAGAAAAAATCTGGGATGAGAAAGAAGTAACCTCAAAGGAAGTTTCAATCATCCCCAGTGTCTAGGTCACTGGAAGCGAGATGGCCCACACAGCCCAGGATGAGTGGGCTCTGTACTACACCAGCCAGCCACATGCATAGCTAGATACCCTATAAGTAGCAGGCAGCTATGATCCCAGACCCAAGGCCCTGGCTATATGGCTCTGAAAACTGAGAGTGACCTAAATTAAAAGCTCTCCCCCTCTTTTTTGGCTTTATACTGAAAGCAGAGAGAGATGCATTAGAAGATGGAGATAAGGACCTAATCTGATCTCTTGGGATGAGAAGGAAAAAGACTGTGTTGACAGAAAATGAGGAGAAGAAAGGCAAAGAGCACAAAGAAATACACTCAGAAGGATCAAACAAGGTCTCTTTATAGACAAAGTTGGGGATCTAATCCCAAGAGATGAGTTCAGCTAAATGGACTCTGAGTCAGATTTGCATATGTGTGTATTGTTTTATTCACTTCTTTACTCCTTAGTATATAAAGTAATCCAATAAATTAGGCATGTGCATTTTTTCAAAAAAGACATTAAGCATTTTCTCATAAAAGGCCTGATTTTAATGGCTCATGTCATGCCAAACCTTTCTCTTGACTAGAGAACAAAATAAATTCTGAATGGAAAGAGGGCTCTTTTCTACATATGGCAAAGGAAGCAATCAAGAGGAGCCATTTTTCCTAATCATGATAAGGTTTTTAGCCTTTTTTATGCCTCGGATACCTTTGGCAGCTTAGGAAAGCCAATGGACTCCTCAGAATACTATTTTAAAATGCATAAAGTAAAATAAATAGGATTTCAAAAGAAATTATTGAAATATTTTTAAATGCTGTGCTCTACATTAAGAATCTATGAATTAGATTGAAGAGTAGAGGGTGAAATTAGATAAAGAGTGAAGAAACCTTAATTTGTCAACTAGGTTACAAAGTGAAAAAAGCACTGAACTTGGAGTGGGGAAGGCGAGTTCAAATCCCATTTGGACATTTTCTCTCTTTGTCACCCTGAATAAGTCCCCTAATCTCTTCTGAGCCTGTTTCCTCATCTGTAAAAAAAAGGGGGGCACAATGTCAATAGTATCCACCTCCCAGATTTATTGTGAGGATCAAATGAGATAAAATAGTTACATAATATTTTTCAAACCCTAAAGGGCTTATATAAATGATAGTTGTTATTTTCACTTTCTTTCCAGTACAGGAGAAAGCCCTTAATAAGGAGTCCTAGTTCCCCCTATTGGGCAAGGGGAAGAGAAAGCCAATTAAACCAACGGGTTAGGTGGAACCTTAGTCCAGGGTTATTTCTTTTTTAAGAGGACAAAGACATCAGGCCACCTGAGCAAACACACACCAGGGAAACTGTAGTAGAGTTAAGGTAGTCCTGCTTCTTTTGATGAATTTAGTCTCCTAGTAAGTATATGGGTGGTTATTCTTTCGCCTGCCCAAGATCATTTTGAAAGGATTTTATCCATTTGGGGATGCAGAAAAAAAGAATCATAGTCTAACCTGTTAGAACAGAGATTTCTATGTATTTCAAATGTTTGTGATTGTGCCCAAAGGATGGTTCAAAAATCTCAGAAACAGACTGTATAATGCAGTTAGCTGGGGTAGGGAGAGGTCTATTTTATCCTGTAGAATTCTGGAAAGACAATGTTTCCACTTGAGGAAAATGGACACAATATATGTACTCCTTTCCTGTCAAAACATCTGATGTCCTATGGACACAATGTATGGGACCTTTTCTTTCTTTTTTTCTTTTCTTTTCTCTCCTCTCCTTCACACCTCCATTCACTTTTACCAGTTCAGATTTGTTGATGAGCAAGAGGGAGAGAGAGAGAGACAGAGGCAGAGTCAGAGAGAAAGAGAGACAGTGACAGACAGATAGACAGACACAGAGACAGAGACAGAGAAAAGGAGAAAGAGAGAAGGGGAGGGATAGAAAGAGAAAGAGAGAAGGAGAAAGAGAGATTGAGAGAGAGAAAGAGAGAGAGATGGGGAGAAGGTGAGAGAGAGAAGGAAAGAGAGAGAGGTGGGGGAGAAGGGGAGAGGAGAAAGAAGGAAGAGAAGGAGAGAGAAGGAGAGAGAGAGGGAGGGAGAGAGGGAGAGAGAGAAAGACAGAGAGAGAAAGACAGAGATGGGGGGAGAGAGAGAGAAGGAAAGAGAGAGAGATGGGAAAAAGGAAAGAGGGAGAAGGAGAGAGAGAGGTTGGGGAGAAGGGGAGAGAGGAGAAAGAAGGAAGAGAAGGAGAGAGAAGGAGAGAGAGAGAGAGAGAGAGAGAGAGAGAGAGAGAGAGAGAGAGAGAGAGAGAGAGAGAGAGAGAGAGAGTTTTGGTTTGGTTTTGCCTTTAAAATGTTTAGTGTTTATTCAGGGAGAAACAATAGGTAATGCACTCTAATTTTCCTGTCCATTTCACTGGGGTTGGGATTGGAGGGAGGAGCATGAATGCTGATGTTTGTGGAGTGTAGGGTCTGGAAGAGCTGGGAACTGAAGAACTCTGTTTACCCAGAGTCCAGTTACAAGCCAGAGGGTGCCAATCTAAACTTCTCTGAGGCAAACCCCGGCCAAAAATTGTCAGCCCTGTCTAGGAGGGACAGCCCTTCTTTGCAGGGAGGGCTCAGTGCTCTGAGTCAGTTCCTCCTGATGCCAGACTAAGGATAAAACCTGGGCACTAAAGTATTGTTGTCTCTAGCACAACATTTTGAAAACTCAGCTTCCCCTACCTCCTGATATTTATCATAGGTTCTCTTATGATTGTTATTATTTTCTTTTAATCACAGCAGGAGCCTGCTATCACTAGCTAGGCCGCTCCACTGAGTCCTCTAACTTGCATCTGCCTTTGATGCCCATTATCTTTGGGAAAGCACCATCTCTTTCACTCCCACTCTTGCTGGGGCCTCTTTTAAGGTACCCACCATTCTGGCACTTCTGGCATCTGTCCCCCAACTGCGAAGGCAGCTTTTGCTCATTGGGATCACCTGAGTCTCTCCCCCACCCACGGTGGGTGCTGTCAGGAACACACCAAGTTGTCAGCACTTTCTTTCCATCCTTGTGACGGTTGCATCTCTGGAGCCCTTGGGGGTGTTTCATTCTAACAGCTGGAAATTCCTAATTTTCTATACAACTCACTTCTTCCTGCTTCTATTGCTTCGAATTGGGGCCAACTTTCTGAGGCAGTTTTTAATGAACCCTTATCCAGTGTGTTAAATATGTTAGTTGACTTTTTTCATTAAGCTAAGCTAATATAACATGATTGTTTCCTTAGGCATCCTGCTGGGGCAGGGGGTGGAGGACGTAGGGGGTGAGTAATTGATATATTTGGTATATTGCCAACATTTACCCACCTTTGAGGACCCCCCACTCAACCATGAGCTGATGTCCTTCATGTTAGCTAAACCTCCTCAAATAAGAAAGGGAAAAAAAAACCTTCAATGGACAGGGGCCAAGCAGGCCTAGAGAGCTCCAAATATAGGCTTTCATGAAAGTTCTCCACATTGGGAACGTTTAACTCTTCACATTCTGGTCATAGGCATCGAGCACAGAATGTAACTGGACTTTAAACTCTGGCCCACTGAATAGTAAATCTGAGCCTTTCTTGCCCAGTTTACTCATTGCAATAATCTCATTTTCCTAAGAAAGAAAAATGTTTAAGGGAAGTAGAGAGAGAAAACCTTCTGTCAGGATTTCTGAAACAGGAAGAATAAGGAAAGGATTTCATATTCTCTGGATGTGTTCCTTTTCCCCATTGTGATTTAGGGGTAGGAGATTAAGCAAATGGACTCAATCAATTGGATTTTATAGGGACATAACATAATATGAAGAGAAATCGATCTCAGAGCCCAGAAGCCTTAGGTTCTAATTCTGACTCAGAGATAATCTATGACCCTAGAATGGCCATTCAAATTCTCAGTGGCCCAGGCATCTGTAGTAAGACTAGAAAATGCAGGGAGAAGGAGAGACAGAGATAGAGTCAGAGAGACAGAAAGGCAGTGACAGACACAGAGACAGAGAGGCAGAAAGGCAGAGAGAGAAGGAGGGGGGAAAGGGAAGGTGAGAGAGAGAGAAGAAGAGAGAGAGAGAGAGAGAGAGAGAGAGAGAGAGAGAGAGAGACTCTGACTCTGTCTCTGTCTCTCCCTCTCCCTAGCTTCATGGCAGAGGGTATGAGGGTATTTCCCTTCTGGGAGAAGTGGGAGGAGTCTCCATATACAATTGAAATCAGAGAGTCTGGTTCCTTCTTAAAATTAAAAGGGAGCTTTTGTATGGGATTTTTGAGTTTAAGGGACTATTCAGCAAAGTTTTCCCCATCAACTTAATGAATTTATAAGGTAGAAAGCATTTGTTTGGAGAGGCTGACTGTGTCTCCTCATATTAGGTCTGGATCTGCCTCTCATCTCTCTATCTCCTGGAGCAATGTGGTTGAATCCATGTGGGCAGCATATTGACTTAGAAAACCACAAATTAGCACTAACCATGTTTTACTGTATTTTTTATTTATTTTATTAAATATTCCCCAATTGCATTTTAATCTGGTTGGGTGAAGGTTGTTTTTTTTTTTGGGGGGGGGACTTTTACAGAAAGTTAGACATCTCTGATAGAGTGGGATTATTGGTTGCTGTGATGGAACATCACTCCTCTGCCTCCATTTTGGTAATTTGTCTGGCTGGCTGAGACTTTTGTAGAATAGACTCTTGAAGCATGGTGGATCTATCCTTCTGTGCTGGCCTAGGGAAAAAAAGACTTCACCTTTTTCCTCTTCTGACTTAGTTTCAGATTGATTCTAAGTTTATAGCTAGTGATGGGGAGTGAGAAGAGAGATGAAGCACATGCACATGATACATGTTGTCTCCGTACTTTACAGAGAGGTATACATGTGTGATAATTAGATTAAGTCTACACTGCCCATCTTTAGATTTAATCACCAAAGGTGAGAGCACCTCTAATTCTGGGAGGTCCATAACCCACATGTGCTAGAATGGGTGATGAAACAGAATCAACTGATTGCCCCCTAGGAGTTCTTTGAGAAATGTCTATTGTGATTGGATATGCAAATTAGTAGGGAGGCACAGGAAGTGACTCATAAGAGACCCCTTAAAAAAGAGGGAGTTGAGTGAGTGACTGGTCTTCTTTGGAAGAGAGCCTCTGGTGATAGACCTTTTCTGGTTCATGGAGGAGTGTTGGAATGCTGAGAAGCTGGTGAGACTGCTTTCAATATCTTCTTTGAATTCCACATGGTGAGCTTAAAGACTGACAGAATCTTCCTGAACTTCTCTTAAGAAATTTCTTTTAGTAGACTCTGTGAATGAAGTTTGCTCTATTCACCTCCAGGCCTCTGGCCCTCTAACTCTCGGCTGAGGGTTAAGAACTACCTGGATTAATTAGAGGATGGTAATAAATTACCTACTGGGTTAGTTTCTTATTTCCTTATTTTCCTCTCTTCTTAATTTTCAATAAACTTCCATAAAAGTCAATTTTGACTTCAGATTATTCTTAATTGAGGATTGATGATAGTTCAATCCTCTGGCCACAGTTTTTTAATATATTGAACCCAAAAGAACTCTTTCCCCCCCTTACACATGTGCTAACCCCTGTGGTCTCAGAATAGAGTTCCTAAATGACATTAATGAACCTCTAGTCCCCTAGTCATTGTGTTTCTGGGGTGAGGGGTGTAGGTGGAAGGTTCTAGGCAGCATGTTCCAAGAATACAACCAGATACAAAGGAGATTTCTCATGCAACACTAACTTTTGTGGCTGCCTTAAGAAAATCCCTTAGTTTGATAGCTAGTGCGTCTGACCTATTAAAAGAAGAAACTTATGAACAGCATGCATCTTAGAGAGAGAAATGGATTAAAAATCTTGATGTGATAGGGAGTACACTTTGTTTTTTACTACTTCTATGAATTTTTCAGTGAGTCATGTCCATTGTGAAAGAGTGGACTATGTAGAAGCCCAAAGTACTTTCCCACCTTCTGGAAGGAATCCAAAATATAGGAGAGTGCTATGCATCAAAGGGGGAGAAAAGGCCACATGAGTCCCCCATTCCACAGGGACTCATTGCAAGGTTGATTTGAAATGAGGGACTCATTACAATGAGTTGTTGCCCCATTGGCATTCCCAAATTCAATTCCCTTCCAAGGGGTCTGTGTATAAACACCAGGAGGCATTGAGTCTGGATGTCTGTGGGACCCTTGTGGGTCCTAAAGTCCTAGTAGAAAAGAAGGCTCTCTGAAGAGGAAGGGAAATAAGGTTATACTTTATAGGTTATTATGAGTTTCTTTATGTATTTTCTGCTCTCCATATGGGCTCCTGTGCATCTGTTGGGTGTTCTACATTGTCTGTAGGATGGAATTAAGACTGTGCTGTATTTGAGAAACACATTTTTACCTTGAGTATTCTTTTAGGGGCTGAGATCTTGTTACCTAAATTTATAGTCATGAAATATATTCTGAGTCTTCTAAGAGTAAACAAAACACTGGGTGGACCCACTACAAGCTAAGGAGAATGATCTGTTGTGGGTAATCTTCACTTGGTTCACTTGGGACAAGGATATGAAGGTTCTGACTTCCCAAATGTATTTCAGCATTGTACCTCATATTCTGATTTTTGTCAATGATTATGTTGTTTTGTTATCAAACTTCAGTTGATAGTATGATGAGTTCGGGAAAGTTTAAGTTTTTTAAAAAACCTAACTATTTAATTATTTATCAGTTAGTCTTACCACATGCTAAAGCACTCTAGACAGAACAGAAAGATATATGATGCCTATAGCATCATAGTATCATATCTAGGTGAGGCCTTTCCTGATTCCCTGAATTTCTATTTTCATCATTTAAATTAGTGTGTGTGTGTGTGTGTGTGTGTGTGTGTGTGTGACCTCTTCCCATCTATCTCCCTGACTGATTCTTACTCATACTGGTAGTTTGGTTTTATAGAAGAGGAACTAAAAAGTACTCCATGAGACTGGACTCCTAAAACTATATGTCATGAGCCCCCACTAGTATATATAACATTAAAAATCAGTTAGTGGGCAATTTACACAAATAAGATATTAACTAATATGGTGTAATAATTACAGAAGTAACAAGATATTCCCCTTATAAAGCTAGGAAAAAGCACTCATACATATATATGTAACATTTATAGGTAGAGTGCACATAAAATGAGGATACATTGGCAGTGAGGCTCTTACAAAGAGAAGACATGTATCCATGAGCTTCTTGGAACTGCCAGGCCTTCTCATAGTATCTTGTTGATACAAACCAGTGGCTTGGTTAAGATGGCTGCAGAGTAAAAGCAGGGCGCTTAATTCTCCTAACCAACCCACACATGATACCTCAAAAGGACACAAAAACCAAATCCAGGTGAACGAAGGTACCCCCAGTAGGGTGCAACACTGAAGGTACATGGGATTTGGGAATTTCCATGCTATAAGGGGGTGAAATACCTCTCAATAAAATGCAAGCTGATCAACCCTCCACCACCCCACCAGCCAGCGTACAAGAATTTGAGCAAGCATGGGCCATTCACTAAGTTCTTGGCAGCTAAGTAGGACCACCAGGAGCTTGCTCCTGAGAACAGCAAGACTTAAGATCCAAAGAGGCTAAAGAACACAGACTTTGAGCACAGACCTAAGGTATGGACCTAGGGCTGAGGGGTAACAGAGAGTAGAAGCAGTATGCTGCGACTTGTAAAGGAGCCTTGGGCAGAGGAGCAAGCAAGGGGCAATTTCTGGGTTCTTGGCAGCTGACTGGGACCACCAGGAGGCTTGACCCTGAGAACAACTAGACTTGAGACCCTAGGAGACTAAAGAGTCTCAGACTTTGGGAGGAGGATAGAGCTGAGAGAGGTAGCACTGCAATGTGACTCCTAAAGTAGCCTCAGGAAAAAAGTGCTCCACAATTATATACACAGAGAGCCTTCCCACCTCACCCAGGCTTCTGACTGAGAAGGAAAAACCAACATAATAATGGCAAGAAATGCCCAAGAATTAACCAAGAGAAAGAACAAGATAAAAGCATTAACACTTGATAACTTTTACGCAGAAAAAATCCAGACAACAGAGCAGACAGCAGAGGAGGACAATCAAGTAAACACATCCAGACCTTCCCCCCAAAATTAAAATTGGTCACAAGCTCTTGAAGTGTTCAAATCTGAGATCATGAGAAAGATGGAAGAGATTTGGCAAGAAAAGTGGGAAATAGCTCAAAAGGAAATTAACAGGTTAAAAGACAGAAACTCCCGATTGGAGAAAGATGCCTCAAAATCAAACTAAATGACAAGCAAATTGGAGACCCAAATTAAATAGCAAGAAACCATGAAAAACAAGATAGACCAAATTGAAAAGGAAAATTAAAAAATTATAGCAGAAAACCAGTCTCAAAAGACCAGAATTGGGCAAATAGAAGCCAATGATCTTTTAAGACAGCGAGAACTAATAAAGCAAAGTCAAAAGAATGATAAAATAGAAGGAAATGTGAAATATCTCACTAAGAGAATGACAGATCAAGAAAACAGGTCTAGAGGAGACAATTGGAGAATCATTGGTCTTCCTGAAAAATCAGAAATTAACAGAAATTTGGACACTATACTACAAGAAATTATCCAAGAAAACTTCCCTGATGTTCTTCAACAAGAGGGGAAAAGAGACATTGAAAGGATCCATAAATCACCCTCTACCCTAAACCCTCAAAAGTCAACGCCCAGGAATATAATTGTCAAATTCGAGAGTTTCCAAGTTAAGAAAAAAATAATATAAGAAGCCAGAAAGAGACAATTCAGATATCAAGGAGCACCAATCAGGATTACACAGGATCTGGCAGCCTCCACACTAAAAGACTGCAAGACTTGGAATATGATATTCAGAAAAGCAAGAGAATTGGGTCTACAACCAAGGATAACCTCCCCATCAAAACTAACTATATACTTCCAGGGGTAAATATGGGCATTCAACAAGATAGAAGATTTTCAAGTATTTGTAAAGAAGAGACCAGAAACTAAATGGAAAGTTTAATATACAACCACAAAAATCAAGAGAAACATAAAAGGTAAATAAGAAAGAGAAGGGAAAGAAAAAAACTCTTAATTTAAATGTTCTTTAAGGGCTTCAATAAGATCAAATTATTTGTATTCCTATATGGATAAATGTTATGTGTAATTCTCAAAAATTGTATTCACTATTATAGTAATTAGAAGAATTTTTCATAGGGAGAGGCTTGAGTACTAAATGGTCTAAGACAAAATGGAAAAAAGGAGGGAGAAATAGAAGTTGGCACCATGGAAAAGTTGAAGGAATCATAATATCTTGTTACTCTTCCTGTTAAGGTTCAGGCTGCTCTTCATTTGGGCTTCCTGGGCCTATTCTTCTCTGAAGTTCAGCTCCCTATTGCAAAGAATAATTATCTCTTGAATTAATGGTTCTCTTCTCTGTGTCCAAGGGTCACAGTCTTTGGAGGCAATTCTCATAACTCTCAATGTTCTTCAACTCTGTCTCTGTCTCTCTCTCTCTGTGTCTCTCTGTGTCTCTCTGTGTCTCTATCTGTCTGTCTCTGACTGTCTGTCTCTTTGTCTCTCCCTTCCTTCCTCTCTCCCTTTCTCCCTCTCTTGATTTTGGCATTTCTTATGAGTTCAAGATATCATGGTCAATGTAAGGAATAGAAGTTGAGAGAAAGGTAAGGAGTCATAATCCAATTCACTTCTTCATTTTAATATTCCTCTACTAATTATAGAAATGATAATCTTAACTTCCTAAATGCTAACAAGGATATGACCAACCTTTAACCAGCTAATAGCAAGGTACCCCTCTGATCTCTTTTATGTACTTTGATTAACTTATTAACCCCTTGTTATCTTTGCAATTTACCTCTTACTTTATATGATTATATTATCTGAGCTTGGAGGGGAGAGCAATCACTCTCTCTCTCTCTCTCTCTCTCTCTCTCTCTCTCTCTCTCTGTATAAATATATATGCATATATACATATATATATGTTTGTATTTGTATTTATATACACTATATATCACAGAATATAGAGAAAGTATCATATATAAAGAACTCATAGAGATTTCCTATTGTGTAGAGTATAATTAGCAATAGTTTTAGATGATTTTGGTTCTAAATTTTTTATCTTATAATTATATAGAATATATTTATATACAATATAACACATGTTAGCCAACACTTTATAGAAAAAGCTCATCTAGACCAACTCCTACTTAAGTAAATGGGAAAGTTGAGGTAAAGCAAAATTAAGTTACTGGATATACAAGCAGAGATTTATGAAACTGAGATTTTAACCAAAACTTGACTCCAAATTCAAAGTCCCCCTCTCTCATCTAAGCACAATGCTTTTCTACCTCTTTTTTTCTTGAGATAAATGAAACCTCTTGAATTCGTGTACCAGTTCCTTTTTATCCCTTTAATCCCCAACCCTCGACTCTTAGTAGGCACAAAATTATTTGTTGAATTGAATTAGTATCATGTAACAACTGGGCAGCTAGGTAGTGCAGTGAATGGAATGTTAGGCCTAGAGTCAGGAAGATTCCAGTTCAAATCTGGCTTTGGACCCTTACTATCGCTGTCACCATAGTTAAGTTGCTTAACCCTATTTGCCTCAGTTTCCTCATCTGTAAAATGAGCTGGAGAAGGAAAAGAGAAACCGTTCCAGTATCTTAGCCAAGAAAACCCCAAATGGGATCATGAAGAGTCAGACATGACTAAGAAGACTAAACAATATGTAACAATTATTAGGAATAACAAAGTTATAATATTGATAGCTATACATATTCATTTCACAAATTTGTTGTGTCTTATATATGCGAATATGTACATGTAATATTTACAGAAAATACCATTATTATTGATTGGTTACTATTTAGGTTATTATTATTAATTTTTAAAGGAAAGCCTGAAAAAATCTCAAATGTTTCATATGTGGAGAGTAAGAGAATTATATAAGAACCCAGAGGGTCACAAAATGAAGAAAAACTCTGTGATTTGTAAACAGTAATATTGTCCCAATGAGGGAGCTTAGTAAGAAATGGGAGGAAACCCCTGAGGCTACTCAAGAACTAGATCCTGTTTATATGAAGAATCCAAGGTTTTATGATCCCTCTGGATCCCTCTGACATACTCAAAGCTGAACTCTGACCTCAGACAAACACCTTAAGCCTAGCTTAGAATTAATCATTGTATATTGGATACCCAGGCACTACAATGCCTCACACATAGTAGGTGCTTAATAAATGCTTATTATTCTGTGCAAGTAAAGTAAAAAAAAAGCTTACTAATGTCTTTACTTTTGTGCCAAATTTATTTCTAAATATGCCCTTCCTTCTGTAGTCTTGCAAAATTTCTCTTGCTTTAAAAAAAAACTTTTTTAACAAACTTAACAAAGATATGGACATTTGGCAATATATACAGCATTCCACATCTATAGTCCCCTTATTTTCTATAATGAAGGAAAGGAAGTTCATTTTTTCACCTCTTCTCTGAGCCGAGGCTTAGTGATTATAACCACACAAGATTCAATTTCATTTTATTACCATTCCCACTCAGTGACTGTAGTCATTGTGCAAATTGTTTCCCTGGTTCTGCCTATTTCAATCTCCATCAGTTCATATAAGTTTTTCCACATTTCTCTGAATTCTTCTCATTTATCATTTTCTTTGGCATAGCAATATTTTATTACACTCATGTACCATACTATGGTAAGTGAGCATTTTTAACTTCTCCATCTCAAAATAAACCTCACAGAATTAAAGTGATTTAAAAATAATTAAAATCAACCCTTTACAGTAGAGATCACAGTTGTTCATTAGCGGTACTTTGTATTTTACAGACCCCTCTCTGGGAGGGAAAAAAATGCTAGTGATTTGGTAGTCAGGGATATGTGGCACTCCAAAATGAGTGTGGAACATTTGTAAATTTCTTAAGTCATTAAATTCAGACCCTATACATTAATGACTTCAATGCCTCAAAAGATCCATGATTTCATCGGGTGTGGGTACTCATTCCACCAACACAGATTTCAGCCCCTCCAGATGGTACTTCAGGAGATTGTTGCAGCCAAAAAAAATTCATCACACGGTGGTCAGCATTCCAGTGATGAGTCTCCCTCAACTTAGCTAGGCTGGTCCACAGACAACAGACAGAATCGGTTGCCAGGCCTCTAGTGGAAACCTTTCCAGCTTGGTGGGACCTGGCAGAGTTTGCTCTGCTGGCATAACATTCAGGAATTCAGAATCATTTCCACACTGTGATGAGGCATCAGTGTAGGATTTTAGTACATTACTCAATTACTTAACACACACTGATTGCCATGTTCCCATCCAGTACTGCTTTGTCCTTCCATTGTACTCTCTAGAACACCTGTTATTGTTGACAACTTAATTTATCTTAAACCTTTTCTGTCTTCTGGAAATCATGAGGATCTTGATCATCCCCCAAAAGACTTGCCCACTTATTCCAATATGAAATTCAGTAAATTACATTTCTTATTCCCACCACTCTCCTCCTACAATACTGGATCAGGATAAGGAATAAGCATACTCCTTTCTCCTTACTCCTACCTCCAGGTTCTCTGCTACCATAACTCAGGAATCTTTCCTATTTTTTCTTTTTCTGACATTCATTCTATTCAGACATATCAACCTTTCCAGATCCTAATGGTAGTTATCTCCTGGACTTCAGGTCATTTTCTTTCCTCTCTCAAGAAGCATTGCATGGCTTAACATTTTCTGGTCCAACTCAAGTTCTCCCTTTCTACTTGGGATCATTCATATTCATGTTGATATCCCTTCAAATACATTGGCACTCTGATTCATTAACATCCTTGACTCCCATGTCCTGTCCTATGCAATTATTCTTCCTAAGTCACACAAAGAGATGATCATATCTCTTATCTCACCATCATCTACTATTTTTTAGCACATGTCTTTTATTTTTTTATTTAATAATTTTTATTTTTTAGAAAAGTTAACATGGTTACATGATTCATGCTCTTACTTTTCCCTTCACCCCCCTGATTTCCCCCCCAATAGCCGATGCGCATTTCCACTGGTTTTAACATGTGTCTGATCAAGACCTATTTCCAAATTGTCGATAGTTGCATTGGTGTGGTAGCTTTGAGTCTACATCCCCAATCATGTCCGCCTTAACCCATTTGTTCAAGCAGTTGCTTTTCTTCTGTGCTTCCACTCCTGCACTTCTTCCACTGAATGTGGGTAGTGTTCTTTACCATAAGTCCCTCAGAACTGTCCTGGGTCATTGCATTGCTGCTAGTACAGAAGTCCATTACATTCTTTTTTACCACAGTGTATTGGTCTCTGTGTACAATGTTCTTCTGGCTCTGCTCCTTTCACTCTGCATCAATTCCTGGAGGTCTTTCCAATTCACATGGAATTCCTCCAGTTTATTATTCCTTTGAGCCCAATAGTATTCCATCACCAACATATACCACAATTTGTTCAGCCATTCTGCAATTAAAGGGCATACCCTCATTTTCCAGGTTTTTGCCACCACAAAAAGTGTAGCTATAAATATTTTTGCACAAGTCTGTTTACCTATGATCTCTTTGGGGTACAACCTCAACAATGGTATGGCTGGATCAAAGGGCAGGCATTCTTTTATTGCCCTTTGAGCATAGTTCCAAATTGCGATCTAGAAGGGTTGAATCAGTTCACAAATCCACCAGCAATACATTAATGTCCCAATTTTGCCACATCCCCTCCTATATTCATTGCTCTCCCCTTCTCTCATTTTAGCCAATCTGCTAGGTGTGAGGCGATACCTCAGAGTTGTTTTGATTTGCATTTCTCTAATTATTAGATATTTAGATTAGATTTGATAGTTTTGATTTCTTTATGTGAAAATTGCCTCTTCATATCCCTTGCCCATTTATCGATTGGAGAATGGCTTGATTTTTTATACAATTGCTTTAACTCCTTGTATATTTGAGTAATTAGACCCCTGTCTGAGTTTTTCGTTATAAAGATTTTTTCCCAATTTGTTGTTTCCCTTCTGATTTTGTTTGCATTGTTGTTGTTTGTACAAAAGCTTTTTTAATTTAATATAATGAAAACTATTTATTATACATTTTGTAATTTTCTCTAACTCTTGCTTGGTTTTAAAATCTTTCCTTTCCCAGAGATCTGACAAGTATACTATTCTGTGTTTATCTAATTTTTTTATAGTTTCCCTCTTTATATTCAAGTCATTCACCCATTCTGAATTTATCTTGGTGTAGGGTGTGAGATGTTGATCTAAACCTAATCTCTCCCATATTCTTTTCCAAATTTCCCAACAGTTTTTGTCAAATAGTGGATTTTTGTCCCAAAAGTTGGGCTCTCTGGGTTTATCATACACTGTCTTGCTGATGTCACTTAATCCAAGTCTATTCCACTGATCCTCCTTTCTGTCTCTTAGCGAGTACTATACTGTTTTGATGACCGTTGCTTTATAGTACAGTTTAATATCTGGTACTGCTAGGCCCCCTTCCTTCACATTTTTTTTCATTATTTCCCTTGATATTCTTGATATTTTGTTATTCCAGAGGAACTTTGTTATAGTTTTTCCTAATTCAGTAAAAAAGTTTTTTGGTAGTTTGATAGGTATGGAGCTAAATAGGTAAATTAATTTGGGTAGAATGGTCATTTTTATTATGTTAGCTCATCCTACCCAGGAGCAATCAATATTTTTCCAATTGTTTAGATCTAGTTGTAATAGTTTGGGAAGTGTTTTGTAGTTGTTTTCATATAATTGCATTGTTTGTTTTGGTAGATAGATTCCTAAGTATTTTATATTGTCTAGGGTGATTTTGAATGGTGTTTCTCTTTCTACCTCTTGCTGCTCTAATGTGTTGGCAATATATAGAAATGCTGATGATTTATGGGCATTCATTTTGTATCCTGCAACTTTGCTAAAGTTGTTGATTATTTCTACCAGCTTCTTAGTTGATTCTCCAGGATTTTTTAAGTAGACCATCATATCATCTGCAAAGAGTGTTAGCTTAGTCTCCTCATTGCATATTTTGATACCTTCAATTTCTTTTTTTCTCTAATTGCTACTGCTAGTGTTTCTAGTACAATGTTAAATAATAAAGGTGATAATGGGCATCCTTGTTTCACTCCTGATCTTACTGGAAAGGCTTCTAATTTATCCCCATTGCATATGATACTTCTTGATGGTTTAAGGTATATACTGTTTATTATTTTAGGAAAGATCCTTCTATTCCTATACTTTCCAGGATTTTCAATAGGAATGGGTGCTGTATTTTGTCAAAGGCTTTTTCAGCATCTATTGAGATAATCATGTGATTTTTGTTTGTTATATTGTTGATATGGTCAATTATGTGGATGGTTTTCATAATGTTGAACTATCCTTGCATTCCTGGTATAAATCCCACCTGATCATGGTGGATGATCCTCTTGATCACTTGCTGGAGTCTCTTTGCTAGTATTCTATTTAAGAGTTTTGCATCTATGTTCATTAGGGAGATTGGTCTATAGTTTTCTTTCTCTGTTTTTGATCTCCCTGGCTTTGGAATCAGTACCATATTTGTGTCATAAAAGGAATTTGATAGGACTCTTTCTTTGCTTTAATATATCAAATAATTTGTATAGTATTGGGATTAGTTGTTCTTTGAATGTCTGATAGAATTCACTTGTGAATCCATCCAGCCCTGGCGATTTTTTCTTAGGGAATTTTTTGATGGCTTGTTCAATTTCTTTGTCTGATATGGGATTATGTAAGTATTGTATTTCTTCTGCTGTTAACCTAGGCAGTTTATATTTTTGTAAATATTCATCCGTATCACCTAGATTGCTATATTTATTGCCATATAATTGGGCAAAATACTTTTTAATGATTGCCTTAATTTTCCCTTCATTAGAGGTGAGGTCTCCCTTTTCATCTTTGATACTGTCAATTGGGTTTTCTTCTTTCCTTTTTTTATTAGATTGACCAGTATTTTGTCTATTTTATCTGTTTTCTCAAAATATCAGCTTCTAGTCTTATTTATTAATTCAATAGTTCTTTTACTTTCGATTTTATTAATTTCTCCCTTGATTTTTAGTATTTGTAATTTAGTTTTCATCTGGGGATTTTTAATTTTCTCACTTTCAAGTTTTTTAAGTTGCATGCACAATTCATTAATCTCTGCTCTCCCCAATTTGTTAATATATGCACTCAAGGATATAAATTTCCCCCTGAGTACTACCTTGGCCGCATCCCACAGAGTATGGTAGGATGTCTCATCATTGTCATTTTCTTCAATGGAATTGTTGATTGTTTCTATGATTTCTTCTTTGACTAACTGGTTTTGGAGAATCATATTATTTAATTTCCAATTACTTTTTGATTTGCCTGTCCAGGTGCCCTTACTAATTATTATTTTTATTTCATTATGATCTGTGAAGGTTACATTCATTATTTCTGCTCTTTTGCATTTGTTTGCAATGTTTCTATGCCCTATTACATGGTCAATCTTTGTGAATGTACCATGTGTAGCTGAAAAGAAGGTGTATTCCTTTTTGTCCCTACTTATTTTTCTCCACATATCTATTAAATGTAATTTTTCTAGGATTTCATTCACCCCTCTTACCTCTTTCTTATTTATTTTTTGGTTTGATTTATCTAGATCTGAAAGAGGAATATTTAGATCTCCCACTAGTATGGTTTTACTATCTATTTCCTTCTTGAGCTCTGGCAGTTTCTCCTTTATGAATTTGGATGCTATGCCTTTTGGTGCATACATATTGAGCACTGTTATTTCCTCATTGTTTATACTGCCTTTTATCAGGATGTAATTACCTTCCCCGTCTTTTTAAATTATATTTATTTTTAATTTGGCTTTGTCAGAAATCATGATTTCCACTCCTGCCTTCTTTTTCTCATTTGAAGACCAAAAGATTTTGCTCAAGCCCTTTACCTTAAACCTGATTATGTCCACCTGCCTCATATGTGTTTCTTGTAGACAACATATGGTAGGATTTTGGTTTCTAATCCACTCTGCTATCTGTTTCCGTTTTATGGGCAAGTTCATCCCATTCACATTCAGAGTTATAATTATGAGTTGTGTATTCCCCAACATTTTGGTATTCTCTCCTAGTTCTACCCTTTCTTCTTACACTATTTCCTTTTAAATCAGTGGTTTGCTTTTTAAGCCAGGAACCCTTGTCCCCTCCCTTGAATTACATCCCTTTCTACCCCTCCCTTCTTATTCCCCTCTATTTATTTTTAAGGCCTAATGAATTCTCTCCCCTTTCTTCTCCCCTCCCTTTTTTGACTTCCCCAATCCCCTGCTCCCCTTGGTTTAATCCTTCTGACTTTCTCAGTAGGGTTAGATAGAGTTCTATATCCCAATGGAAATAGCTACTCTTCCCTCTCAGGGTTAATTCTACTGAGGGTAAGGTTTAAATATTACCTCTAAATGCTCTCTTCCTCTCCTTCTTATAATAGTATTCATCCCATCCCCTTCCCATGCCCTCTTTGTATGTAATAGAATATCCTATTTTTCTTATTCATTCAAGTTTCTCTTGGTGTCCTCTACTATTTGCCCCCCTCTTTCCCACCCCCCATATCATCTTAGACCATGTAGTACTCCAACCTCTCCCTATGAATAATTCTTCTAATTACTATAATAGTGAAAAGTATAATAGTGATTAGAGTTCACTACAGAGAATTACACATAATATTTCTCCACATAAGAATACCAATAATTAGATCTTATTGAAGCCCTTAAAGAGGCATTTAAAAAATGTGAGTTTTCTTTCTTTCCCCTCTGTTTCTTATTTACCTTTTCATGTTTCTCTTGATTTTTTAGTTTGGATATTGAACTTTCCATTTAGTCCTGGTCTTTTTTGTGCAAATTCTTGGAAATGTTCCATCTTGTTGAATGCCCAAACTTTCCCTTGGAATAATATAGTCAGTTTTGATGGGTAGGTGATCCTTGGTTGTAGACCCAGTTCTCTTGCCTTTCTGGACATCATATTCCAAGCCTCGAGGTCTTTTAGTGTGGAGGCTGCCAGATCCTGTGTGATCCTGATTGGTGCTCCTTGATATCTGAATTGCCTCTTTCTAGCTTCTTGTAAAATTTTTTTCTTTTACTTGGAAGCTCTTGAATTTGACTATTATATTCCTGGGGGTTGTCTTTTCAGGGTCTAGTGTAGAGAGTGATCTATAGATCCTTTCAATGTCTATATTGCCCTCTTATTGTAGAATTTCAGGGCAGTTTTGCTGAATAATTTCTTTTAGTATGGAGTCCAAATTTCTATTAATTTCTGCTTTTTCATGAAGACCAGTGATTCTCAAATTGTCTCTTCTATACCTATTTTCTTGATCTGTCAACTTCTTATTGAGATATTTCGTGTTTCCTTCTATTTTATCCGTCTTTTGGCTTTGCTTTATTTGTTCTTGTTGTCTTGAGAGATCATTAACTTCTAATTGCTCAAATCTAGCCTTTAGAGACTGGTTTTCCTTTTCAATCTGGTCGTTTCTGGTCTGCAGTTTACTTGCCTCACTTTCCAATTGCAAAATTCTGCCTTTTAAACTGTTATTTTCTTGCCTGATTTTGCTTTCCATTTTGCTTACCATTTCATTTGATTTTGGGCCATCTTTCTCCAACTGGGAGTTTCTGTCTTCTAACCTGTTAATTTCCTTTTGAGCTATTTCCCACTTCTGTCACCAAATCTCTTCCATCTTTCTTGTCTTCTCAGATTTGAACTCTTCAAGAGCTTGTGACCAGTTTTCATTATTCTGGGAAGGTTTGGATGTGATTGCTTATTTGTTCTTCTCTGCTGTTTGCTCTGTTGTCTGGATTTTCTCTGTGTGAAAGTTGTCAAGTGTTAAATATTTCTTCTTGTTGATCTTTCTCTTCTAGGGTTACTGATTCTGGCTTGCCATTGTTAGCCCAGGGCCTTCTCAGCTTTATCCTCACACTCAGGGTCTGTCTGTGCTCTTTAGGCTCCTGAGGTCTCAGTTCTAGTTGTTCTCAGGGTCAAGCCTCCTGGTGGTCCCCTTGCTTGTTCCTCTGCCCGAGGTTCCTTTAACAGTCTCAGGGTGCTGCTTCCACAGTTGTGCACCCCTCTACACTGGGTCCCCACTCAAGCTCCAAGCCTGTGTTCCAGATCCTTGTCCATGCCTGCATCTGTGCCTTCTCCTGAGCCTGGGCTCAAGGTCTGTGTTCAAAGTCCTCATGTTCTTTAGCCTCGTGGGATCCTAAGTCTTGCTGCTCTCAGGAGTAGTCTCTGGAGCTGCCAATGACTTAATGGGTGCCCCAAATTTGCTCTAACTCTTTTAAGCTGGCTTTGGCACTGTAGGTGGTGTGGGTGAGGGAAGGGGTTGCTCAGCTCACATTTTAGTGAGAGCTATTTCAGCCCTTTATAGCATGGAAATGCCCCAAACCCATGTACCTTCAATGCTGTGCCCTGTTGTGGGGTCCCTTTGTTCATCTGGATTTGTTTTTATGTCCCCTTGATGAGTCCTATATGTTTCAGTTAGGAGAGGTTAAGCAGCTGCTTTTTACTCTGCCACTATCTTAACCCAGAAATCCCACCATCATCTACTCTTAAACTTAATTGTTGTTGTTGCTGTTTAGTCCTTTTAGAGTCTTAAAACAACATTTTGGGTTTTCTTGACAAAGATACTGGAGTGGTCTGCCATTTCCTTCTCTAGCTTATCTGATAGATGAGGAAACTGAGGTAAACAGGATTAAATGACTTACCTAGAGTCACAGAGCAAGTCAGTGGTCTGGGGCTGGATTTGAATTTGGATCTTTCTGACTCCAGACCTGGTATTATCTACTACCTTGTTGACCATTATAAGTTGCAATATTTGGCCATAACCTATCCCTTCTATCTCTTCCCATGACTCACTCCTAAAGTTTCCTCATTCTCACAGTGACCTCCCAGTGCCATCTACTTGCAGTGTTTTTGTAGTTACTATACACCTAGGAGTGGCTTTACAGTATACTCTTTCCAATCTTGATTTAATTCTTTGCCTCCTTTGTCCTAGCAGTTAATTAGCCTGTGAATAGACGGACAATATATGCTCAGTTCAAGGTGTATTAATTATAATCTTGAACCCTTGGACTCCATCTCCCAAAATTCCTTTTTCTTTTATGTTTGCATTGTTTTTATATAGTTTCAGTTTTTCCTCCCTCTCGCTCTTCTTCCATGTGAGTGGCTTGAGCTCTCTCTCTCTCTCTCTCTCTCACTCTCTCTCTTTCTCTCTCTGGACTCTAGCTTTTAGGTTCCCTTTTGCTTCAAGTTTAATTTTAATAAATCTTATTAAATATAATACTTGGAGTATTGGATATTAATTTTAAAATCTACTAAGGGATACAAAGAAAAGTGGAATAACAAGCAAGCACAATCCCAATTAACATGAAATGAATAGCATTTATTAAGTGCTTATTATGCACCAGGCACCATGCTAAATGCTTTACAAATATGATATCATGTGCTCTTTACAAACACTCTGGGTGCTAGGGCCTCTGATTATTCCCATTTTATAGTTAAGGAAACTGAGGTAAATGGAATTAAGTGATTGCTTAGGGTGATTGAGTAAGTGTCTCAGATCATATTTGAACTTAGATCTTCCTGACTAGGACAATTTCTATCCATGTGCCACCTAGCTATTTTTTTAGACCTTTACCTTCCTTCTTAGAATCAATACTATGTATTGGTTCCAAGGTGGAAGAGTGGTAAGGGCTAGGAAATTGGGATGAGTAGCCCAGGGTCACATGGTTAGGAAGTATCTAAGGCCAGATTTGAACCTAGGACCTATGATCTCTAGGCTTGGTTCTCAATCCACAACCCCCCACCCCACCCCAACCTGGCTATTTAAAAAAAAGCATCACATTCTAGTGAAGTTGGGGTGGGGCTGACTTGTAAATGACTATGTACAAATGTGATATATACAGAGTAATGGGAGGTAATCTTAGATGGAAGGCACTACAAGGTGAAGAGTAGAGACCATGAAAAACCTTCTGGAGAAGGTAGGATTTGAACTAGGTTTTGACATTTCAGACAGAAGAGGCAGCTGATACAAAGACATGAATTAAGTAAATGGTATGTTGTGTGTGAGGAACATCAAGTAAGCCTATGTAGCTGCATTTTACATTGTGTAGAGGGGAGAAAATGTAACAGGAATGGACCAGTTGGGAAGGAATTTAAATGTCAAATAGAGGAGTTTAAACTGGATCCAAAGAACCACTGGAGCTTGTTGAGAAAGGGCTGCAATGGTCAGATCTACACTTTATAAAAATCACTTTGGCAGCTGAGCAGAAAATAAATTGGAGTGAGAAAAAGACTTGAAGCAAGGAGACCAGCTAAGGAAACCATTGCAATAATCAGGATGTGAGTTGCTGGAAACATGTTCCAAGGTGCTGTCCCTGTAAGTAGAAAGGAGAAATCTAGAATAGAAATTGTAAAGTTAGAAATGATAAGAGTAAAGGGGATGGGCTAGATATGTGGATAGAGAATAAGTAAGGAATTAGGGATTGAAAATTATACTAAGGTCAAGAGATTGAATGACTGGAAAGATAGTGGTACCCTGGAAAGTAATAGGAAAGTTGGGAACAGGGGAAGATTTTGTAGGGGGGATGAATTTTGTTTTTGATGTTTAGGGTGAAGAGTTAGGGTGACAGAAGTGAGCAGGGTTTGAAGTGAGAATGACTGGTATGGATACTTTTCAGGGAGTAAGCAGATCAGAGTTAGGTATGTAGATAGGGGACATAGTTGCCTAAAGATGATAATTAAAGCCATAGTAGTTGATTAGAAGCTTATGAGAGCATAGAAGGACAAGAGAAAACAACCTAGGTCAGAACTTGGGGAAATATCCATAGCTAGTGGTTATGACATGGTTGATGAAAGCAGGAAACTACTCCCACCTGACCAATCACCAACCCCCACCTTTGGATTATCCTCCCTCTCCCCACTACTTCTATTCACATTATCTAAAGGGTCCTTTAGGACCCTTCATAATAATGCTGTTTGGATCTGACACAAATTTATTATCTATCCCACCCAGGAGCTAGCTGCTGCAAGGAAAAACTCTGTTTTCCCCAACTGACTCCTATGTTCACAGAAACTATTTCATGCCTCTTCTCTTATCAAGCATTCTATACCACTCCCTTCCTTTTAGTAGACTGCTTCATTCATTTTGAGAAATAATTCATTCATTTTGAGTTTCTTCTCTTCTTTCCTCAAAGCACAATTTTCCCCTTCTAATTCTTTTTTTCAGAACTCCAATGAAGAACTTCTCCTCTACTATGGCAAATTCCCTACTTGACCCTTAACCTCATTCCTTTCTCTCTCCTCCATTTTCTCTCACAATCATCATCTCCCCTCCCAAATTTTCAGTATCTTTTTACCTATTGTTTCCTTTCCTCTTGCCCACAAATATTATCAAGATTACCAAATACCCAACTTTACACCAACATTTCCTCAAATTATTATCCTGAATCTTTCTTCTTTTTCATAGTCAAACTTCCAGAAAAAAAGCTATCTATACTCATTGCCCCTCATTTGCTTCTCAGTTCCTTGCAGTGTGACTTCAGATGTTATCACTTATATGAAATGATTGTGGTTAAGGTTACCATTGATCTTTTCATTGCAAAATATAATGACTTCCTCTAATCCCGCCTTGTTTTTGACTTCTCTGTAGCATTTGACACCATAGGTAACACCTCCCTTTTGCTCTCTTTTCCAGGTTTTCATAAAACAACCTCTTCTGGTTCTCCCATTCTTTGTCTCTTAAATGTGGTCTATTCTCTGGCTCTGGCTCTGGCTCTGGCTCTCTCTCTCTATCTCTCTCTTTCTCTCTCTCTCTCTCTCTCTCTCTCTCTCTCTCTCTCTCTCTCTCTCTGTCTCTCACTCTTCATCAGTTCTCATCAATTCAATTGTTATATCTATGCAGATGACTCCAAGATCTATACATTCAATACTAGTGTCTTTTCTGAGATTCAGTCTTGTATCACCAACAATTTTTTGAACGTCTCAAAAGAGATGTTCCATAGACATCTTAAACTTAACATCTATAAAAAAGCAGAACCTATTTTCTTCCCCTTCCCAATCTGTCCCTGAAGTCTATATTTCTTTAAAGATCCCACCTTCTATTAAAATAGGCAATGAGGAGACCAAGCTATCACTCTTTGCAGATGATATGATGATCTACTTAAAGAATCCTAGAGAATCAACTAAAAAGCTAGTGCAAATAATCAACAACTTTAGCAAAGGATACAAAATAAATGCACATAAATCATCAGCATTTCTATATATTTCCAACACACCTCAGTAGCTTTAGCATCATTCCTCATTCTTTCTTTCCCTCACCCTGCCATATCCTATCTTTTGCCAAAGCATGTTGTTTCTATCACTACAAAATCTCTTTCACTCTTTTCCTTTAAGTAACATGGATATCACCCTAGTTGAAGATCTTTATCATTTCTCCCAACAATTTTAATGGCTTCCCTATTGTTCTCTTTGCTTCAATTACCTTCCCCTCCTAATCTATCTTCTATATGCACAAATAATTGATAACACTAAAAGATAAATCTGAACATGCCATTCCTTTGCTCAAGAAACTCTAAGGATTACTGGTTGCCTTTGAGTAAAATAAAACCTCCTCTTCCTTTCATTTGATGCCCTTAATATTTAGCTATAACCTATCTTTCCCAGATTATCACATGAAGCTTAATGATTCATCATAACTGACCTACTTGATGTTCCCCAGAGAGTATATTTTGGCGCTGTCTGTTTTGGCACTGCCTGACCCACATGCCTGGAATCCATTCTCTCCTTACTTCTGTCTTGTATGATTCAAAGCTTATTCCAATGCTTTATTCGAGTACCACCATCTTCATAAAACTTATCCAGATACATCCAGTTGCTAGTGCCTCCTTACTCCTGAAAGTTGCTATGTATTTGTTTAGCATCTATATTGAATTTACTTACTGGTTGTCATGACCATTCCTCTCAACAAAATACAAATGCAGTATACAGTTATACAAATGAAATGTTTCACACACAAGACCCACAAGTTTGCATTAAGAAAAATAAACAAAAATCTAAAAACAAGCTGCAGTAACTTATAAATGCTGTTATTCTCTCTTGGGAGGTTGAGAATTTAAACTTTCAGACATGACTATCTAATGCATAAACTTTCCTTTCTTCCAAATAACTTCCTGAAGACAACTTGGAATCTCATGTCTCCTCTTTGGAAGGCAGAAGCCAGAAGAACAAAGATTACTTCTCTTTAACCTCTCACCAACTCCATCCCTCATGCAGGCATGGGCTGCTGATTAAGCATTCTCTACCAATGCAGAGTCTTATGTAAATGGGCTTGAACTCTGGGTTACAATATGATTCTAATCTTCATTTCTCAGTCACTTCTTATTCCAACCTTGGCCTTCCCTCAGTTCCAAGAAGGAAAAAAAATATTTACACCAAACTTAAGCCTTTGCTTAAAGTTAAACGACCACTGGGATGGATTTCTTATTCTTCCTTCCAGGACTTTGGTGCTTTCTGGACAGCAATGAATATCTCCCACCTAATTTAACTACTCGTTGCCTCTTTGCATGAAAGAAAACTTGGCTTTCTGATTTACATTACTTAGAAAAATCTACAGAGAGATTATAACCACTATGCACACAGCAGCAAGAATATCTCATGATATGATGGTCCTCATTTAATAAGAATGAGGAAAAACAATCCTATAACAGTGGAGGCATTTCTCTACTTTTCAGACATTTGCATTAATAAAGTATTGATTTCTAAATAAAACCAAGCATATTTCTAATTTTTTCAATGTATAATTATTCCTAAAGGCACTAGTTCTTTCTCTGATCATTTCCAACAGCAGAATAATTTCAATCATAATTTAATATGACAAAGTTTTTCAGCTGATAAAGTTATTTCCTTTCCGTAAGCACTCACTGCTGGTTGCCTCTTTTTTGGGGTGAGAATATTATTGTACTACATGACCCAAAATTTATGCTTCCTTAGTAATATACACTAAAGAATGAGTACCCATGAACTGGAGTTAGTATTATAGACAAATAAAACTACAACAAAGTTAATTTGACATGTTTAATGACATGTGTATTTCTTTGGTTTGTGGTATGTACTAGTATATGTTATGGTATGTATTCATACCAACCCCATACCTCTGCATTGTCCTCTGAGTGATACTCATTTGACATTTTTTATTAGGCTGTGCATTTACTGTGAATATATCGTATGTGTAAAAATATTTAAATAGATCATTTATCTTTCTGGTGCAAATATACCCTCTAACAATGCAGATTGTACTCCATTCATGTCTTCCTGACTTTTATCAGACTCTTGTCTTGATTATCCCATAATTTCAGGACAGAAGGTCCACCTAATATGATGTCTATGTTTTTTGAGATGTTGAACCTTTTCAGGGATATCAAGGCTGTCTTTTAATGATCTCTTTGTTTCCCCATGCCTAATCCTTCTTCTTAATCTCTTTGATGATCTCCTTTAATCAAGTTCTTTATAGTTCCTAATTTAATGTGTATTGCAACCTGTTCACACCAATCCTATAGCTCCCCATGTTCTCTAAGTGATAATCATTTTAAAGTTTCTTATATTTTGTAGTACATGTTAACTCAGAAACAGAAAAATACTGTCATTGGATTGGTGTTTAAAAAGGATAGTTCCTTGATTCTTAGAGAGTTTGGAATCATGAAAGGAGATTTGTAATTTCCCAAAGAAAATCCAACCTTCTTTCCTTCCTCTTCCTATTTAATTCCATATCTAATGCACTGTCTGTTTTCATTGTCTGTTCCTGATCATCTCATTCCATCCATTTAAACTCTCTATTGAATTTCACTGATGAACGTGGCAAACATTTTGGGTCAGTGTATGTCTTCTACTTTTATACTTTGTTGAACACTTGTGATGTAGGGATCATTAAAGAAAGTAATGCATCAAAGAATAAATCAAATGTATAAATGGGACATAATATTACTCTTTAGTGAGTAGTTCATGGGAATTAATTTATTGAAATGACACCACAATATACTGCTTTGATGCTTCATTGTGGAAATCAGACTCTACTGTGATAAAAATAAGTTAAGTATGGTCCCTGCATTAAACCCAACCTGCTTTCTAAGGACAACCTTATCTAAATATACAGAGATTCTTCATCAATGGATTGGAAAATTAGTAATGAATGTTTTTCTCCATGACAATCTGTATAATAAAGAACAATTTTTAAACAGTCTTAAATCTTGAGTGAGTCACTTGTGCTCATGCTGTGATAGTGGTTAAATGGTAAAAATGGTATCAGTGGGTGCTAAGTTTCATGATTTTTATACCTTCAATTTTAACTTATCTTTTGGCTCTCTGAATTTCAGATGCTTGTCCATTTACCAGAGTGATTATAATTCTAAAAGAAGTGGAGTGTAACAGTCTTTATATTCTCAGTATAAAGGAAATGACAATACTGATGACAATGATGATGATAAACATTTATATATAGTTCCTTAAGATTTTCAAAGAACTTCACGTATATTATTCCACTTGATTCCTTTGCCAACCTTGTTAAGTAAGAGATATTATTATTCTCATTTAGGAAATCGAAGCTGAGAAAAGTTAAACAACTTCCTTTAGGTTTTGTATCTGGTAAATAAATATCAATGGCAGAATTTGAATTCTGGTATTTCTAACTCTAAATCCACAACTCTATTCTACCAATTGGGTGCCAGAAGGGGAAAAAATTGCAGTTAAATGGAAGGGCAGCTCAGAAGTGCATGATGAAGAGGCTAAAGAATTTGATGAAGGCCTTGGAAAGTCCTTTTAAATAAAATTAGCAAATATTTTCACATTTGGTGACTTCATTGCAAAGATAATCATAGGTAAAGATGGGAAAAATGTTTGAAAATATGGCTCAGGAGAAAGAAATGAAAGAGGCCAAAGACTTGTAGACTAGACAGAAGTCTCACACATATGCATCATGAATACTTTATTTCAGAAAAGAATTGGAAGGTGCTAGACATGGTAAGTGCCAAGTAACATCACAAAAAATGAAATGGTTTTATATTTTAACAAAGAGGAAACAATTTGTTACTGAAGCCATTCCTAGATCCTCTGTTGGTTTGTGCATGGTCAGCCAACTGGCTTATTAGAGGAATTATAAAAATAAATATAAGAAGCAATAACAATTAGAAAGACATATATTATTAAAAATCAAATATAAGTTATCAAATTGGAAAAATGAGAAATATTTGTTGGAAAAGACATCAACATTGATTATAACAATTTCATATGGATTTTTGATTAGTATAAACCAAAAGCTATAGTAAGGCAACAAAAAGAACTCAAAATCCCATTTTAGTCAGCAAGCACTTGGTTTCACTTCCAAGTGGAGATTATATTGCATTAAGGGCAACACTAATTAAGAAAATAAAACTATTTTGAAAAATTTTAGAAAGAAAAATGATGGAGGATTATGAGCAGTATTGCCTGATACACAGTGAGATATAGGAGAATGAAAATCAGTTTTAAGAAAGTTTGCTCAGAGATTCAAATCAACAAGGTCATCCCAAGGACCTTTAAGAATGAGATCAGAAAGAGGACAACAAACAGTTTAAAGATGAAAAGATCTGCATTTTTAAAAGGAAAATCACTTTTTTATGATGAAGGGCAGAGAGACCAACATGTTTGGACTCTATTATCACAGTCCTTGATGTGCTTATAGAAATGGAATTTTCTCTGAAGAAAGTGTGTGGCACAACTACACTTTTTTTTTAAAAAGTGTAAACAGAGGAGGTCTGCGCTGGAAATGACACAATTTTTGAGGATTTTGCATCATTTTACAAGGTATCTGAAAGAGGGAAAGTTATCAAAGGCGTGGAAAAAGGCTAAGATCTCATTATTAACCACCAAAGGCCACTAAAAAGATATTATCCACCAAAGGCCACTAAAAAGATATGAAGAACTACCAACTCACCTATTTTCCTTTTTATATGAAAATATCATGGGAATAATCTACATACATGATGATCATTTAGAAAGATAAAAGGCAAGTTTTAGTGCATTATATTTCATAGTAGAACACATCTTTGACAATACAATTAGTAGAAAGAAATAGAGAAGTAATGATCCTAGTTTTTTATTATTTACTGGTTTCAAAAAAAATTTTGGATTCATAAAAATTCTACTTTAAAATGTCTCCTCTAATAGTCTCCTATACAAGATCTATTGAAAAATGTGACAGCAAAAACATCCTTATTTGAGATCCTGTTTGTTAATGTTTAGAAAGACAAAAACAACAAGGTTATGTGCTCATCAAAGGTGCTCCCCACTGCCATGGAGGCTATCTAGTGCAAAGTCCAAGTTGTAATGGAGTTCCTTATACATGGTGAGGTGCTTTAGATGTTTATTTTGGTTATCATTTAATTACATCAGGTCCCAGATCATCACAGAGTCTCTTAAATGAGATATGTAACCATTCAAAATAATTTGATTAAATTTAGGTGGAAAGCTAAATGGAGAAAGAATGTCTATTGGTAAGACTAAGCTATGCAGTTATATAGATGATGTATAGAACTTGTCCATAGATATAATTTATTTTTTATTTTAAACCCTTAACTTCTGTGTATTGACTTATAGGTGGAAGAGTGGTAAGGGTAGGCAATGGGGGTCAAGTGACTTGTCCAGGGTCACACAGCTGGGAAGTGTCTGAGGCCAGATTTGAACCTAGGACCTCCCGTCTCTAGGCACGGCTCTCAATCCACTGAGCTACCCAGCTGCCCGCAACCATAGATATAATTTATAGTGGCAGTCACTACAAATGGATAATGAATTGGGTCCATATTTGAATAAAATTGGAGAGAGTTAGATTGCTTTCATGAAGTGGTAAATTTGTTTTTTTTTTCTTTCCTAAATGACCCCAAGCTTCTCCTTTAAATAAAGCCATATATATACTTAAGTGTACATATACCTATGTATATATAATATAATATATACCTCTGTATAGTGTATATATGTATTGAGATTTTTAGTGATTCTATATTACTATATATATAGGTGATGAAATAATACATCTTCAAAGAATTAAAGTCGTGTACCACCTAAAAAGCAATGGAGAGGTACATGATGGATATAAGCAGGTTGTAAAGTACTCTAAAGAAATATGAAGAAGAATCTAAATAAAAGATGTAATCAAAGAAATATGTGAACAATAAAGAAGTGGCACTAAAAATAAAGGATGACTATTAGAGAGCCTGTGTATTCCATTAGTATCTTTAGGATATCAGGAGGAAGGAAGAAGGTCTCCAACTTGTTGAATAACTCTCTCGTGTGGTGAACCTTCAAGAAGACATAGACGGAAGAGGTATAGGATGAGTAGGCATGGGTTGCAATCTACATCATTTGAGGGAATGCCCACTTTGATGAGAATTGGTACACTGGTAGATATGGCAGAATGTCTAAAATGACCCTGATTTGACATTTTTCTTTGCATGTGTTATATTTGCTGGAATAAATGAAAGTTAGAATGGCAGTTGATATGATCAAACACACTAACATCTCTCTCTCTCTCTCTCTCTTTCTCTCTCTCTCTTCCCACTCTCACCCACTGTACTCCTAACTATGGCCACTCAGTTTGTGGATACTTGCCATGATGATTAAATCATTTCAAATGTACTAATATTTTGATTCAAATCATCATAGCTTCTTTTAACTTTTGGCTCTTTGCATTCTAAAAACACTGCTTATGAATCCACAACACAATGCATCAAGCAGCATGAAATCCAGGCTGTTTGGGAATTGGAGCTTGGCAATAGCAGGATTACATAAACCTTGGACAATGTCATGGTAGCTTGGAGGAAACAGCTAATCTCCCTAGCCCGTCATTAACCATATTATTATAGTGATAATTAGGAACATCAAAGTCACTATGGATGGAAATTCATACTGATTCCAAGTCACCAAATCTGATGAAATCTCACTTTTTAGGCAGAATTCCACTTGATTTTGATACAAAAATTTACCCGTACCCCAAAGATATGCACGGCACTGTGCTAGCCACACGGGTTACAAACACAAATGAAATGCATTCCCTACCCTCTAGCAGCTTGTGTCATTAAGACCTTTGGACTTGTACAATAGTCGAGATACAATTTAGGCTAAATTAATTTCTCTATGACTACTAAAAGACATTTAAAAGCATAGCATTTAATATAATCGTAGCATAAATTTCCATGTTTCCTATTAAATGACAGGTGATTTTTTTCAACATAAACATTATATTTATACAAACTAAAGCAAGACCAGGAATGACAATTGTCACTTTTATGGAAGGCAGATCTCGCCAAGATAATTGTATGTGTACATTCAAGGATGGAGATTTATAGCTGAAGCACACTTTGTAGATTTCAGTGACAGATACAGGGCTTGAAATATATCTGTAATACAGGAGATCAAACAGATTTTTTTTTTAGTTAAAGCTCGTGATAGCATGGTAAGAAAATGAGCTGACAACTTACTGTGTTAATCTCTCCCCTTTCACCTCCTGTACAATAGATTTTTAAAAATTCCTCCAACTTTCATTGTCTGTTATCGCAGATATTCTCCCACATCACACCTGGCATTCTTGGCCACTGAGTCAAGCCCCTGAGCCTTTTCCCTGTGGGTGGGATGCTCTGGCTCTGAAATCTGCCTTGCAAGAGTAATAAGTGCTGCTAGCAGGCAAGATTAATCTAAACTCAGCCCTGGGGTTCTCTAACCTCTGGAACAACTGGTCTGATCCCAGGAGCTGCACCCTTGCCTGTATGTGTTAAACCTTACAACAACCTGGGGAAGCACAACATCTGTAATTCACTGAACATCAGGGTCCATCAGGTGGTGAATATCAAGCTGTTGTTAGCTCTTCCACATATTAACACTCAGAATAGTTGAATCAACACCTGAATCTGTTTCTTTATAAAATATTAATGTCACTAACAGAGAAGAGCGCAAAGAGAAGGAAATGAGGAGAAAAGGGGAGAGAAGTCAGGACAGGAGGAGAGAGAAGGTGGGGGAAGAGGAGAGATGAGAAAAGATGGAAATGGAGATCCCTTAGAAGGTGTGAACAGCGTAAATGCAAATTAAATCGGGACAAAGCAAATATCAGATCAAACACCCCATAATGAATCAGACTTCCCTCCCCCCAAAAGAGGGAAAATAAAGCACAAATCCCAGTCTTCAGGACATTTATTTCAAGGAAGATTTATTATAATAAAGTCCAAGTATAGTGGAGGAATTGGAAAAGTCCTTTGGAAATGGTTTGACCTTCAGTTAGTGACCCAATGGGGAGTCTGATGCCATAGAAATGCCACCCTACTTTGCAAAAGGTCCCAGATTTTTTCACTCCTCTCTGAGGCTCTTGGTAAAGTATCTGAAACATGGACCAAATTATTTTGGAGTCACTGAAATAATTGATATGGTTATAAGTAACCAAGTGGATGAGAGGGGCAGAGGATCTCCCTGGACTATCAAATCACAGGAGATTGCAAAGGCAGAGATTCCTCTGTCCTGAGATTGTGCTGAATACAATTTCCTGACACTTGAAGATTAGAGGGAAGGGGCAAGGTGACATGGGGAGGAGCAGCACTAACAGATAAAAAAAAAGATGAGGGTTCTAGTTAACTTTCACTGTTGTTGTAAGTAGACTAAACTCTTCATTGAATCCTGGCTCCTGCTCCACCTTCTCTTCTCAGAGGACTCCCTTTTCTGTGCTATGGGTGTGTGGGGCTGGGGTAGAGGGGTTGTCTGGTCTAGACAAACTGTATATAAAAGAATATCTCACTGCTGTCAGTGGGGAACAAGATTCTACCCAGAGTACATCCAGCGAGAGGACAAGCAGGGAAATATTCATTCCCAATCCCAAACTCCATTTATTTTCTTTATCTCTGTGACTCTGTGCAGTTGTGTGACTAATTTAATAATAGGCCCATAATTATGCAATAAGAATTGACCACATATGTAACCAGTATACGCACTATTAAAATATATATATATATATATATATATATATGTGTGTGTATATATATATACATGGTTATGGCTGCATACAGGTTATATACACAGATGCAATTATATCATACATGTATGTGTATGCAAAAGCCTTTTGAGTGAAGGAAGAGGAGAAGAGGAAGCAATCTCTGTAAATTTTGCTGCTCTAGCACAAAGCTCTGATCACTTCAACCTAGTTACAGCACTGGGCATACAGCTAGGTGATGGAGACAACTTCCTTTTTTTAGAACAAATTTAAGGAAAGGTTGGGCTTCTGTTTGTTAGAGGTGCTCATTATTTTTTTTGAAAGAAGAGAGTCATAAACCAGCCAAGACATTTTATTAACTTCAAATGAATATCCAGTTTTAAAAAGTAAAATGTTTTTATCTTAGTCTTTGAAAGAGCTAAGGGAAAAGAAAAAAAGGAAAAAAAAACCTGAGCCCAGACAAAACCGTACAAATTTCAAGAACATCTGATGCCACATGGAAAATATGAAACACATTTTGTTCAGAAAAATGAATAAGGCACAGTGCAACCTTCGCTTGTGGAGCCTCCTTCATGCTAATCATCCCCCCTCCTCTCCCCCTAAAAAAAGGCTTTACAGAATTATAGAATGCAAAAGCCGAAAGCATATGGTCCGGTATAAATTACTAGGGGAAAAAAGTTATAAAGACATGATATGATGAATAAATTAAAGCTTTCAGTCATAAGCCAATAAAAAAGGAAGAAATTAAGATGCAGTGAAAAGGTAGATGAGAAAGAGCTCAAAAGATATCTGAAAGGAGACCAGCCATTCATGAAACAGAGGTTGGGGTAAGGCTGCTGTTTCAAGGGGGCAGCAGAGTGGAGACATTTGTGTTAGAGTTTGTGTCAGCCAATTTAGTGGGAGAGGCACTCATAGGACTGAGAGCTGGTAGTTAACAGCAAAAGTCATCGACTATGAAAGGAAATACTAGCCCTAAACTTACAAGAAATCAGATTAATATCATGTAAATTATACATTAGATTTAAAAGAAATATAAAATTCGATGGCTCCTTTCCTTTTGTGTATGTTTGGAGGAAAACTATAAGATTATAGAGACAAATGACTTATTTTTTTAAAAATATTAAGATGTGGAATTGTAAAGAATTGAGGAGGCATCATAGGACATTGGAAATCCATTGGAAATTCAGTTTACAAATCAGAGGACCTGGATATGAATCTAAACCCTGCTATTTATTTCTTCCCTGTGTCACTTGAGGCAAGTCTCAACTTCATTCCTCACCTAACAGTGAAGGTCTTAGCATATATGACCTCCTAGGTCATTTCTAGAGTCATGTCTATGATTTTATGAATATATAGACATTATTACATTTGATTCTCATAACAGTCTATTTTGATAGATACTATAAGTTTTCACATTTCCATTTTATAGATGATGAAACTGTTGAATTCAGTGGCTTGTCCATGAACATCTAAAACAACACAAACTCCATCTATTCTCTACTTCCTCTTGCTAAAAAAATGTAGAATATAGATTTGGCAAAAGAGGGAGATGCTGACACGCATCTTCTAATTCAGGTCAAATTTCTGGCAGAATGATTAATTTTATTTTCAGTCTTATTTGATGTTTTCTAGAATATGGATAACAAAGACTTGGTGTAGGTCTTGTTTGGGAACTTCTATTGTGGCATAGATGGTCCAGTTAATATAACCAAGAACACTGGCAGAGTCAACTTCACTTTGGATAGAATTTATAGGCAATTTATTGAAAAAAAACCTGGGAGTTAGGAACTAATAGAAATATATAGATAAGGAGACTGAAAATATCCATAAAGTAAAAAGTGAGCCTACAGGGAAGTTTCATGCTTTCTTCTATTCATACATTCATTGATCTATTCATCCACTCAATAGCTACTTATTAAGTAATTACTAGATTCAGGCATTGTGTCAGGCATCAAGGATATAAAGACAAAAATGAACAGTCCTTTACCTCTAGGAGCCTACATTCAACTGAGGTGTGTGGGTGGGACAGTGGGAAACAACAATGTGTACATCTACATAACTACAAATGTGTAGTCATATGGAAGTTGGGAGTTCTAACAACTGGGAAGAGATCAGAAATATGAAATGGGACTTGAAATGAATCTTACAGAGGAGAGGGGAGAATGCATTTCAAGAAAGGGGGAAAGTCAGTGCAAATCTGAGATGGAAGGTGAAATCTTGTGTATCAGGAACTGTAAGAGAGCCAGTTTGGCAGGAATACAAATTCTGTGAAGGACAGTAATGAACCGTAAGCCTGAAAAAATAAACTGATACCAAAAAGAAATTACTTCCAATTCAGAAATTTAAGAAGGCTAAATTCCTTAGAAAGTCACTAAAAAAGTGAAATATGGCAAATTTGATGGTGGTTCTTCAAAGGCCAAGGCTAGTTGCCAGAAACAAAAAGGAATTATGAACATTAAAAATGCAATACCAAGAAAGGTGAGGAGACTAAAGCAGAAACTAGAGATGATGGGAAAATCTAAAGAAGTTCAAGTGAAATTATTCGTGTAAGGAGCCACATGAATTTAGAGCTATCTAGGAGAAAAAATAATAGGTCATTCATTCAGACAACAAATTTGTATTAAGTGCTTCAAAAAGAAAAAATGACATTGTGGAGATATGGAGAGAGTAATGTGGAAAAGATGTAAATTAAAGTCATCAGAATAAAAGGACATAAGACTGGTATGTCAAAATAGCAAAATACTAGAAGAGAAAAATGTGAAAGTTTAAGGAGTTAAGTTCTCTAAGAGCAAAAAAAAAAGTTGCTAGTACTTTAAAAAAATCCTAACTAATTCCTATAACTCTGGATGAAAGTAGATCAAGTTTGACATAAGAACAAGGAGACATTCTACTAAGATGTCCCTTTCTGAAGAGAAATGTCATCTTTGACTCTTCACAGTTCCTCCACACCCACATTCAATCAGTTGCTAAGACCTGGAATAGCAGAAAGAATAAATTTTTAGTAAGAAGACCTGCTTTTGAACTCAAGCTCTTCTACTGAATAATAGCTAACACTTACATAGGAGTTTACATATATTTTCTCATTTTATTACCTCACAACAACTCTGAAAGGTAAGTGCTATTAAGATCCCTGTTTTATCAGTAACCAATTGAGATTCAGAGTGGTTAAGTGGATTGCCTAGTATCACTCATCTAACAGATATCGGAGGCAGTATTTGGATCCAGGGCTTTCTGACAACAAGTCCAGCACATTGCCCACTCTGTTATTTAGTTCTTCTTCATACAACTTGAATGAGGACTAGTTTGGTTCTCAGATTCCTCTTTTGTAAAATGAGAGGTTTGTACTATATTACCTTTAAAGCCTCATCCAAATCTGGGATCCTATTATTCTATTGGTCCTACTCATTGAATGTTTTACATCTGTCTCTTCTTTCCAGTTTTACTCCAACTTTCTCCAGCCTCTAAAAATTCCTGAGTAGCTGCTTTTCCTGAGCCTGCCTCCCTGAACAACCAATTCATTAGACTCTAGGTATACATTCTCTGGATACTTGCAGCTCTACAGAAATTATCTCTCCCCCTAGATAACCTCTGCTTATGAACACTGCCACAGAAATAATCTACACAAGTGGTCCCCAAATTCTTTGTTACATGAACCCTTTCTAGCAAGAGCAACAACAACAATAAGAACGAGATGCACTGTGAATCTTCAGGGTAATTTAATATGCCTATCATAATACTATTTTTGATTTATTCACTATTTGCACTAACTATACTAATAACTTTTCTCCCCAAAGCTCTAAATTAAAATTTGTATTAAATAATTATATTAAAATTTATTTTGCCTATAATTATGAAAATTCTAAATAGAAAATAGATAATTCTAATTGTAAAATAAGTATGAATATTTTATGTGGGGTATCCCTTAAGAAATAATCTTCAAGATCTCATGGGCTTACTAGTATCTGAAAGACTTCATAATAAATTTCTTTATCTCTGCTGAATATAAATAATATCTTAATGAATAAGTTACAGCTTGGCAGATATTTAATATAGCATAATAATAACATATACATTTATTTTGAGTGTTGGCCTTTTTCTTCTTTGCACAAATGTTTACACTATTCCGTCTAACAGCAAGCAGAGTCTTAAGTCTGGTTCTGCAGCAAATTTCTTTCCATATTTTAACTTTCGAAAAGAATCAAATTAAAATGGTCACTCACAAAAATATGTGATGAAAAATGGTATGAGAATTGTGTAAATTCTCTTGCTGAGAGATGGAAAGTTCATTAAACATTTTTATTCACTTAACCAATCAATGAAAAGAAAAATCTAGTTTATTATAAAATATTTTTACTGTCCAATAGCAAGTGTTGAATAAAATTATAGATGTACTTGATGTTCAAGTATATGTTTTGCTTCATTTGAAAGAGTAAGTTTGTACATAAATTAAACTTTGTCGAGAAAAAATTTTCAGATGTTATTTTTGTTCTCTCCTCTTTTGACACACTGGCCCCATTCTGACAGAAATTATTGAACAACTAATTTGAGTTACCTAAATACATCTATGAGAAGCAATATAAGATTTGTTTCACAATAGAACATTTGTGATTGTCCATGATCAGCAGCCTAACACATGCACTGCAAGAATATAAATAATTTTAACATTTAAATATCATGATTCCACAGCTAATGAGGTACCAATAAAGAATAACAGAGTAGTGAGGGAACTGCTACGATGCAATATACAGAACACAAATGTAAGTGTGTGCATATATCTTGCCATCTATTAGTAACTGGTTTGTTAACACATGTTGAACTCTCATGGTGGTTTGGAAACAATTTGATGAAAGATTGTGAAACTACTTTTATTGTTTTATATAGTACTTGCAATTAGTCAATAGAAAAGCAAATGTGTTATAATATAACTAGCTTTCATTTTCATCGATTGGTTTGGTTGCTAACATCACAATTTGCCACTTAGTCAGAAGTGGTCAAAGTTTTATTTATTTGCTTCATGAACACCAAAATAATTTTTGTGCCAGATGTATTGGTCATAGTGGTAGTTAGAATATTCCTTGAACTCATGGCAATATCTAGCCTTTCCCTGTAGCATAATCATTCACTAACCTCTCCTTTGAGGCTAATTCAATCCATATTTATCATCCAATAAAGATTATGGCAACTTCTGCCTACCTACCTACCTGCAGGATAATCTCAATCCTTCACTGAATAAGTTTAGTTTTGATTTATAGTCTTTCTCTCCTCCCAGTTTCTGTCTTTGTTCTTGGAAACTTTAACATATGTACTGATAATCCTTCAAATATCCTCATTTCCTGATTCCTCAATTTGATAATTTCTAGTTGGACCTATTCCTGCCCATACACTACAGCTACACACAGAGATTATCATACACATAAGTATTCCATTCCATGTTCATGAACTCTGAAATTCCTTTATCTGATCATTTGTTATTTTTTTTATTTCATTTTTCTTCTTTGCAACTCTAAACCTTGTTCTTTATCCTCACTATGACTGTTAACCTCAATTCTTTCCCAGAACATCACCTCCCCATCTTGACTTGTTTATGAACAAGTTCATCTCTAAACTGTTTTCATCTCAACTCCTTGGTCTCTTTATCCTACTGAAGACTTTGCCCTGATGAATGTCAGCCTTGGATTACTCCTGCCATTTGCTTCTACTCCTGTGCTTTGAGGGTTGGGAAAAAATCATAAAGCTAAATAAGTCTATTACAAATTAATGTTACAAAATCTCAACTACACTCTCACTAGGGGAAGGCAGCCTTTTTACAACTCCTTATTCAATTCACTACCCCATTAATTATAAGTTCTTCCGTACCTTTTTTCTCCTCCTCAAATGTAAAAATGCTTTATCCTCAATTGTTTTGCCCAGTTGAAGAATTTGCTTCATACTTCACTAAAAATATTCAAATCATTTGCAGAGGGATCCTTATTTGCTCCTCTTCTTCCTCCTCCTCCTCCTCTTCATATTATTCAAATACCTTCTATAACCCTCTCCTCTTTCACCTCTGTCACATATAAAGAGGTAGCTTTTCTCCTTTCTAAAATAAACTCTTCATACACAAGTGATTTGACCCTACCCTATCTTCTCCAGCAGTTTGGCCTTTCAATTTATCCCTACTCTTCCATTGATCTTCAGGTCTTCCCTGTCTACTGACTGTTTCCCAACTGCCTTCAGACATGTCCATGTATCTCTAATCTTCAAAAAACCCTTACTTAGTTCATTCGTTCTTTCTAGCCTTTCCTCTTCTGCACTAGGCAGTTTGGCTTTAAGCATCCTCATTAAACTTAAACTGCTCTTTTCCAATTACTTATGATATTTTAATTGCCAAATCTAATGATCTTTTCTCAATCTCTATCTTTCTTGAGTACTTCAGCCTTTGACACTCTTGATCATCTCCTGGATACTGTCCTCTTTCTAGGTTTTCATAACAAAGGTCTATCGTGACTTTTTTTTCTGCCAGTCAGACCACTCCCTTTTAGTCTCTTTTGCAAGATAGTCTTTCGGGGTGTGTTCACAAGTTATTAAGTTTAGAATCATCAGTTTCTCAATAGGAAAGCCTTTTTCTCTCCCATGAAAATGAGTGGGAAAGAAAATTAATTTGGACTGAAACCAAGTTTAAGGGGAAAGATGATCATTATCTATCTTCTCTTTAACTAGAGACATATATGACATTTCCATATCTGTATGTGACTAGCACAACAACTCCAGGCTTTGAGTTCACTCATACCCGAACCTTTAATGTCTAGCACAGTTTTCTGTGCAAAATAACTTCTTAATAAAAGTATGCTGTATTGAACTGAACTGAATTTGAAAACCAAGCAAAACAGATACATGTCCCTCGTGCTGCAACTGGGCAAAAGGAGTCCAAAGCTATGGTAAGATATGGGAGTGAGATGATTGCGAGTTGGTCGCACCCCATCAGATTGTAGTCACAACTCATAGCTCTGGAGAGTTGTCAGTGGTTCATCTTTTATACTTGTGTTTGAGGCTGCTGATATCTGATTTGGGGCACGGAGGGGAAAAGGGAAACTGGGGAAACAATCAAGTTTAAGCGATATGACAAATGAAAAAAATATTTTTATTGGAAGGGAAAGAGAATGAGAAAATTACATTTAATTTTGTCTCTTTTTTAATCTTTTGGGGCATTTATTAGAAAACAGGGATTCAGTTATCTACATTTACTGATGAAATGATAATATGTTGTATTGGACAGTGTGTTAGATTAGGAATCAGGAAATCTGGGTTAAAATTGTACCCAAGACACTAGATAATTATAGGAACATTGTATAACTTCTCTTAGTGTCTTCATTTATAAAGTAGAGACCTAATCATACTTGAACTATTCTTACCTCATAGTGTAATTAGATGGAAAATACATTTTAAACCTGAAAGGGCAGCAAGATCACATTAAAAGACAAAACATTTGAGACAAAATGCCAGATCTGGGGTCTGGAAGACATGAGTTCAAATCTTGCCCCAGATACTTACTGTGTGACCCTGGGCATATTACTTAGCCTATTTGCGCAGTTTCCTTAACTATAAAGTGAGGATAATAGAAGCACCTACCTCCCAGGTTGTTTAGAGTATCAAATGAGATAATATGTGTATATCGTTTAACAGAATGTCTGGCACATTGTAAGCACTATGTAAATGCTAGTTATTATTTCTACTATTATTATGTGAATATTATTATTATACGAATATATTATATGAATGTTAGTTTTCACAATTGCATTTTTATTCCTGGTTTTCAAATTGGCATTATGAATTGCAGGTGGAGAGTTGGATTCCAAGTGAGGATTTCCTAGTCTCGGTTCCCACATCTTACACATACTCTCAGTGAGATTCCATGAAGGTTATTTAACTTTTTAATGTTCCAGGTACCCCTCTGAGGTTCATAGTTTCCTAGGGATCTGTCAGTAGCTTTCAGGGACCCATGAATTTGGCTTTTAAAAATATTCTGGTTACTCTAATTCAATATATTTTGTTTCCTTTCTAATGCTCTTTATTTTATTTTATTTAAAAATTTTTTAAATCTTCTTGTGAGAAGACACATGTAGCTTAAGAAACTCTGCACCAAAAATTAGGTGGTCCATCATAGAAACTATTTTTTTTCAATTTTTTTCCTTTAGAGTGCTGGTTTTTATTAGATTAAAAAAAAGCATCTCTTTCAAACACATACAAACTGTATCCCCTCTCCCTTTTTCTCCCTGAGACTTAGGTAAACAAAATAAAACAGTGGACTTAGAAACAAAATGGGTTTATGTCTCCCTGGATGAAATTCTACAATGCTGTTTTTTAATCTTTCTTAACTTGAGCTCCTTTAAAAGCAAACTTGTTTTCCAATTCTGTATATGTGAGCTTTCCCAGGTGAAAGACAAAGACAATGTTCTATGTTTCCTTTTGCTTTTCCAACAAATAACTTTTTTACCTGTAGAGGTCTCTCCATCCCCCACTCCTCTCTCTCTCTCTCTCTCTCTCTCTCTCTCTCTCTCTCTCTCTCTCTCTCTCTCTCTCTCTTCTCTCTCTCTCTCTCTTTCTCTCTCTCTCTCTCTCTCTCTCTCTCTTTCTCTCTCTCTCTCTCTCTGTCTCTGTCTCTGTCTCTCTCTCTCTTTCTTTCTCTCTCTCTCTCTCCCCCTTTCCCTTTCTCTTTCTCTTTCTCCTCTCCACCCCAATAAAGGCAATAAAGGTTATCTCCATGGCCATAAAAACTATTCTTTTTTTTCCAGCACAGTTCCCCTTCATTCCAAAGACACACTAATTGGAGTCAAACTCTATTGACTGACGTAGCCATATTCTGTGATAAGAGGATTTTTGCTAGGGTCTAAGTGCAGATCTCCACATTAGAAGACAAAACATTTGAGTCTAAAGCCAATTTGGTGCAAACAAACCAGGGCTTGCAAACCCTGATGCTCTTCCATCACACCAAGCATTAGGCATGTCATGCCTGGCCAGACACCATTAACCCATTCTAGGGAGCTGCTGCCAGGCTAAGTCCCAAACTAGAATGAATGGTTTGGGATAATTGCCATTTTGCTTTTTCAGACCCTTAGCTAATATTCTATTCTGAGAAAGTCTTAGGGTCACCAGCAATATAGGAAGATACAAAGTAGGAACAGAGCCAGAGTGCTATAGAAGAGCAGGGGAATGAAGGGGCGAATAAGAAGGAATAAAAGAAGGAAAAAGGAGGAAGGGAGGAAAGCAGGGAAGGAAGGAGGTCAACTGTTCTCTCTCTCATACTATTTTTCCCCGCCATGGAACAGCTCACATTTTCCAGTGTCTAGATGCCTACTTAGCTATTCTACTTAAGTTCATTCTTAGGGAGATCTTGTCAATAAAGTCAAACCAAGCTCTTGGTTGTGTAGCAAGGGTGTTTTTTTTTTTTTAGGGTCTCTAATTTTTTTTTGAGGGCTTCATTAAAAGCAGACAGTTTCTCTAACCTTTTAGCAGAACCTGTTATCTGATGACGTGAATTAAAGTCTCTCAAATGACTAATAATCATATCAAGGCTGCCATGTCAGCTTGTAGATTTGAATAAGAGGGTCGGAAAACATTTGCATGCCTCCATGTGCCAGTGCTAAGAAGCTAATGTGATAGTGCTGTCATAAAGCACTGAAAAGACATGACTTAATGTAATCTGTCATGTCATATGCTAATCTTCCACCATTACTTGAGTGCTGTAAGTAAGTAGAAAGCATTTGGGAGAAATCCTTTCCAATTTCTCTGAGTACCACTTCGGCGGCTGGTCAGCTCAAATGGGTTTTTTGTGCATTTAATGTGGAGCGCAAGTCAAGTTGGCTTAGGTCACACTTAATTAAGCAGTGCATTGATGGGCTGGGCTGGTGCAGCTCCTCAGAAAAGGGGCTATTTTGGATGCTGCCTAACAAGTAAATATTTCATCTGCCAGAGGAGAAAGGGGGGAAAAAGGAATACTTTTGCAACCCTTAATAAAGAATATGCTCCTCTCACAGAAAATGCTACGAGTCTTAACAAGATGTCACTGTTGTTTTTGCTGCCCTCCTTCATTTGAGAGGATCAGATCATAAATAGTTAAAGCTTTAGACCTCTTCTCCCTCGCATCACCCCCTCCCCTCTTTGCTGGGAAACTTTTGTCTTCCCTAGATATGGACTTATCACTGAAACAATAGACAGAGACTCCTTCCATTCTGGATGTGCAGAGACATTGAGTGCCCCAATGATCAAAGGGAGACATTCACTTGGCACACTCTTTAACAAGATGACAACATCTCTTAGTATGCAGGCATTAGGCAAGGAGACTCGGCTCACTGAGTTAAGTGTGGTATGTGGGACAGACAAGGAGAGAGAGAGAGAGAGAGAGAGAGAGAGAGAGAGAGAGAGAGAGAGAGAGAGAGAGAGAGAGAGAGAGAGAGAGAGATCTGGGGAGACTGACGAATTTCAGGCCAATTTTAGGAAAGCGTTCAGTGGGGTGGGGTGGGATTGTGACTCAAAAATGGGAAAGCTATTTTTGTACCATCCCACCACCACCGTCAAGTCAAAGAGAAGCTTAGGAACTCTTAGGAACTGCCTTCTGGAGTCACATTCTCAAGGAGGGTGAGCAGAGTCTGAGCAGATGGCATGAAATGGGCCCCACAAAAACAGAGACCTCCTGAAACATTCAAACATATAGTTGAGACTTACTTTGGGGGCCCAATGAAATTTATAGACCTTTGGAAAGTGTGCGTGTGTGTTTGTGTGTTTGTTTGTGTGTGTGTATGTGTGTGTGTATGTGTGTGTGTGTGTGTGTGTGTGTACAGGGTGGGTGGATGTGTTAGATGGAGTCCTAATTAAGAAGCATAGTAATTCCCATTCAAAATTTCCTTAACAATTATGTTGTTGGTTGTTTTTCCCTTTAAATATGTGGACTAAATTTCTGGAGAAAGAGGGAGGGGAAAAGAGATATAGGGAGGGAGAGAGAGAAATCTAAGCTAGAAACTGTCTTCTGAGGTCATCTCTGTCTCTGTCTCTGTCTGCCTATCTCTCCAAGTTCTGCTAGGCTTTGGAATCATTTTGCAGATGATGTGAAGGAAGCTGATGGATCAGAGCTAAAAAGGACCTCGAAAGCCTTGTAGTGAAACTCTTTCATTTTACATCTAAGGAAACAGATAGATGTCCAGAGAAATTCAAAGCTTTAAGCATTGTTACACAGATAACCAGGGTCAGAGGAAAACCTAGATATTCTTAACCCAGAAGCTGAATTCTTTCCATTAACTCTAATATTTTTCATTACTAGAATCTCTTGATATCTCTCAATCTCATAGCCAAAGGTTCTTTACTATTTTAGCATGTATCATAGAGCCCTTTTAAGTCTGATGAAGTCTGAGGAACCTTTCTTAGAATAATGCTCTCAAATACATAAAATAAAACATATGGAATAATAAAAAACTACTGGTATTGAAATAAGGTTAACAGCATTTATTTTTAAAAAGCAAGTTCACAAAATACAGATTATGGAGTGCTTTTGGATATGGACAGGGATAGGGATTGGAGCAAAGATGCATCTGAGAAGGATTCCATACTCTCATATCAGTTCTCAAAATCTTACATGGAATGTATTGAAGATAATAAGAGCAATCAGCATAAATATAGGAAGGACCTCAGAAGCCAGCTACTGTAATCAATCAATAAACAGTTATTAAGCACATTATGTACTATGCAATGTATTGTTCTGTAGTCTGAACATTTCATTTTACATATGAAGAAACTGAGGCTAGGGTAGAGTTCAGGATTATCCAAAAGAATGCTGGTAGTGACAGAAGCAAAATCTTAACTGGGGTTCTTGGAATCCAAAACCAGCATTCTTTTGTCTGAGTACTAACATTCATTTAATACACCTTTTTTTTTTTCAAGAATGAAGTTTCCTCTTTTGCTGATTAACTCAAAAAAGCGGAGACTCAAAAAGTTCTTAAAGGTCAATATAATGTGGTAGATGCATTAGCTTTCTTAAAATGAATTTAATTTAATAGACATTTTTAAAGATTCATAGATCACCATAGTCAAGAATTGCATAGACAGAAGGGACAATCAGATGGAGGAGATGGGATGAAATGAGATTGCATGAGCAGGTAGAGAGGTTAGCTTTGGTAAAGAGTAAAGTACTTCATCATGTGAGACAGAAATGAAGGAGGATAGAGTGGCAAACGGTATCTGATCAATACTGGATGGAGAAGAGGAAAAGAAGCTCTCTGAGAATAGTCTCCATTTTTTTAAAATGAAATTTTATTCAAGAATCTCACCTGAGATATTAGGGGGGAAAGGGAGCCATGAGAGGTTGAGAAGGGAAAAGCCACTAAGAAGAGTAGGATAGTAAATTGATAAGGTAAGTACAGGATTGTCTAACAGCAGTGCGGGCCCAGTTGAGACTGTGTAGCATAAATTTTTAGTGGATATAGTCAGAAAGTATGAATGATTTTCTTTATTTTTATTCAGTAGCACATGTGGAGGAGTGAAGGTAGTGAATGGTTATAGAATAATCCAAGACAGAAATTTTTCAGGGTGAAATTGTAAAAATAATAAAGGGGCTAAGGAACTCAAGAAAGGCAATGTAGAGTTGAATGGGTTCACCAAGATGTCAAGTTGGGAAAAAGAAGAGAGAATGGCTTGTGTAGGGGAAGTGGTCTTGGAGAGAATTAACAAGTCAAGGAACAGAAGGTCAGAGTGAAGAAGAATAGGATTTTTTTAAGGGAAAGCAAAGAGAAGATTGAAAGCTAACAATTTACAGTCAGATAAAAGGAATTTGGAATTCTTGAATGTGGAGGCAATATATTTATGAATAATGGCAAGATGAAGAGTATAATCATTTTTCGTGTGCTGAATTAAGGTGTTGGAATAGGTCATGACAAGGGACTGCTTTGAGGAACTAAAGACATTATGGTGTTTTAAGGAAATTAAGTCCTCTCATATAAGGCAGAAATTTAAGAGGAGAAAAAAATGTGTGCCAAGTAGCAGATTTATTAAGGAAAGAAAGGCACTGACCTGGAGGTCTATAGATAATAAACAGAATTAAGATTGTGTAGTAGTAAAGAATAGCATGAACTTCCAATAAGGAATGGAGGAAGAGGGAGAACCTGAAGTGGAAAGGAGTATTCCAACTCCACTGTCTCAATTACTGATCCAAGGGTAATGAACGAAGCCAGTCTTCTTCTGAGGGAAGTGGATTCCTTGGGGCAGATGGAAGATGCTAGGACGGGCCCCTTGCTGCCTTTCCTCAGAGGGCATTCCGTGACCAGCAGGAAATGGAAGGCACAAAGCAGAAGCCTGGAGAAGTGGCAGCAGGGAATAGTAAATTCCTAGGGCATGGGGAAGTAGCTTTGGGGCAGATGGAAGATATCTGGAGGACCATAGCCTCATATATATGCACATGCATATATATATATATATATGTATATATATATATAAATTATTATACTCTTCATATTGCCATTATCCATAAATATATTGCCTCCACATAGAAGAACTCCAAATTCTCTTTATCTGACTGTAAATACAAACATATATATGTATATATGTATGTATTATGAGAGTATGCTTATCCACCTTTGGTGTTTACCTGTCACACCCAACTCTCATCTGTGGCTCCAAGAGGCTACAGAATGAATAGTAGCCACTATTAATTAATGCACTATATCCATTTCAATTGTTAAAATTTTTATTGTGGAATTTGGAGACACAGGAGCCAAGTTAAAATCCTGAGGATTAACAGACTATGTGACCATAAACAAGTCCTTTACGGTCTTTAAAATGTGGGGAAATGATAATTGATGACTTTAAAATTTCCTTTCAGTTCTAGATTTATCATTATTTGTTTATTTCATAATCTTGAAAATATACATTTATTTAGATTTAGGCAAATTCAGTAATATTAGTGGAATAAACAGCTCAAAGTTTGAAATTGCACTGAAAGTTTTGGGAATATTGTATGTGAAGGCCAGCACTTACTTCAATCCTTCAAAGATAAGGGACTTCAATAGGGTGGGTACATCTTCCATCAACACAGGTCACTATCTCTACTTCTCCTTTGGAAGTTTCATTTGGCCAGTACCCAAATGGAGTTATTAGCCCTAATCAGTTTTTCTTTTAAATACATCAAAGGAATTAGGTTGAATAGGCAAGAAGACTATCTTACGGGAGATATTGCACACTAATATGAAGAAGGAAAGTTTTTAAAATGTTAACATCCTGTCAACCTATTTCTATTAGAAAAATAGGATTTTGCTTTGACTAGACTGTGGTCACTTCATCTCATTTTCTGAGACTCCTTTCTGGACCTTTTTAATTCTGTCATATCCACCTATACTAAACTATCCTCATGAGGGGAAAAATAAAATCATAGACATATCTATTATATATGTGCATATAATATATATACACACATATATCACCTTAAGGCATTATATAAATTATATTTTTAAATTATATACAATTACATATAGATATAGCCATATTCCTATTTATGTAATGTATTATTTATAACATGTATTGTTAGTGTTCAGTTATTTTTCAGTCATGTCCCATCTCACCTTACATGATTTGGGGTTTTCTTGGTGGAGATACTAGAGTAGTTTTCCATTTCCTTCTCCAGCTCATTTTACAGATGAAGAAACTGAGGCAAATAGAGTTAAATGACTTTGACTTGCCCAATGTCACACAAAAAGTAAGAGTCCGAAGCCAGTTTCGAACATATGAAAATGAGTCTTCCTGACTGTAGACCCAATCTTCTATCTCCTGTACCAGTTAACTGCCTTTTGTGTGTAATTAGGTATAATTTGTGTGTAGATATGTATAATTTATGTTATATGATATATCTATATGCATTCCTATGTATAAAATATTAGCATATAATATGCATTATATAAAATGAATAATATTTAATATCTGTAAAATATGTATGTATTTTACATGCATGTGTATATTTATAAATATGTATATATTTATACATATATGTATATATTTACATATATTTTTTTTTCAACAGTGGAAGTTCTGGATCATAGCAGTTAGCATTAATAGAGTCTGGAGTCAGCAAGTCTTGGGTTTCACTGCTGATTCTGATATTTTATAAGATGTGTGACCAGGGAAAAGTCACCCAGTTGCTCTATGTCTCAGGCCACTTCATCTTCTTTCCTCTTTGGACTCCGTTCCTGATTCTCCAAACATTTTTCCTCATGCCACAGCAACCTTCTCACCCTAGAACTTCATTCTGCCTCTCCGGACCCTTCTTCAAATTGACCAGTTCCTCCCATATGCTCCATTTTCAGGAAAGTGTCCACGTCCGCCATATTCTTCTCTGGGTTCTACTCCTGACTCTGAACTTTCTTAATCATTTTTCACATTTTATCAGCTCACTTCTCCCTTTTTCTGTTTCTGTTCATTTGCTATCTTCCCCCCCCCCATTAGAAGTATTTGAGCTAGTTGAGGGGAGAGGCTGTCTTTATTTTTTAGTCCCTATTTGTAGTCCCAACACTTAGCCAAGTGTCCAATGCCTAGTAAGCACTTGATGTATTTATTGCTGTAAATCACAGATTTACATTGATGATCTTCACTGATGGACTAAATCCACCTCTCCCTTCTTGTAACTCTAAAGAAACCACATCACCTCTGTAGGTTTAGGTTTCAGCCATGTTCTTCTGTCATTTCCATCATCTAATGTTGCCCACCATCACTCCTCACCTAAATGATTGTCTCCTCTCTGCTGCCTTCCAAAATGTCTTATAGTTAAGCCTGCTCTATCTGTTTCCTCCCCTATTATTCCCCAGGCCACATCTGTCACTAAGGGAGTCCTGGATGCAAAGGACAGCCTCTTTCCTTTTGTTACCTCAAACCACATCCTTTTCCTTCCTTTAAATCACTGCATCAAGCTCATTTTCCCCAGAAAGCACTCACTGATCTGTTCCACCCATGCTCCACCCCATCAGTCAACTCTATCACTGACCCTTGATCCTTTTCTTCAACACAGCTTTTTTAAGTGTTGCATATTTATGTTGGCCTTGCACTTTTCTGTCTTAACTCCTTTATGAGAGCTTAACTCTCTTAAGAGCCGAGACCATATCTACTCTTAGGCAGGAGCCTTTTCCCTCCTTCCCTCCAAAGCATTTAGGGCAGGGGTATGGGCCCAGTGGGTTCTCAATTCAATTCAAGAAGTATTTATTATTCATTGAGCCCTGGACTAAGCACTGCAGGGTAGTATTTGACATTGTCCGACCTTACAGGGACTTGTAATAGGCTGGGGAAGGCAAGACTTAGATGCATGAAATAATCAGAGAATATGAGTATAAAAGGAAGCATTCAGCTGAACAAGAGCCAGTGCCATATTATTTGATCTTGACCATAGGCTTCAAGAGTAATCAAGAGAAATAAGTAATGGCTGGGGTCATTGGGGCTGGTTCTCAAGAGGCAGCATGTTATAACAGAAAGAGAATTGGATTGAGTCACAGGACCTGGGGTCCGATCCCCAAATATATCCCTTACTATATGTGTTGTTGAGTTGTTTTTCAATCATAGCCAACTCTCCGTGAGCCCATTTGAGATTTTCTTGGCAGAGATACTGGCACGGTTTGCCATTTTCCTTTTCTAGGTCTTTTGCCAGATGAAGAAACTGAGGCAAACAGGATGAAGTGACTTGTTCAGCACCATACAACTAGTATCTTAGGTCAGATTTGAACTCATGAAGATGAGTCTTCCTGTCTCCAGGTCATCCCCTCAATTCATTGTGTCACCTCACTGCCCCCTACTATATTTGTGACATTATTTAACTTCTCAGGGTCTCAGTTTCCTTGTTTATAAAAAGAGGGGTTCAGGACAGATGACAATGATTGTAAGAACTAAAATGAAAATAGCACTTTAAGGTTTGCAAAACTCATTATATATACAGATTATCCCCAAAGTCCCCAAAGTCTTAGTGTAGGGTTAAGGTCTAATAGCTTAAGGGCCTTGTCCAGGTTCACACAGCCTGTATTAATAGCTAATAGTTTGTATTTATTTAGTGCTTCAAGGTATACAAAGCACATTACACACATTCTTTCATTTTGATCCTTATAAATCTTTGAGGTAGGAGTAATTATTATACCCATGTTAAAGATAAGACCTATATAAGTTATGCAACTTGCCCAGATTTTGCAGCTATTAAATCTCTAAGAAAGAATTAGAACTCATGTCTTCCAGATTCCAAGTTGATCTCTCTGTCCCCTATGCCACCTAGATGCCTCTGAGGTCTCTTCTAAAATCTAAATTTTAGATTTCTAGTATAATTTAGATTTTAGTTCTAGATCTAATACAAATTTAGATTTTAATTCTAGATCTAATACAAATTTAGATTTTAGTTCCAAATTGAATATAAATTTAGATCATAAATATGTCCCAATAATCCCAAGAACTATTTGTGGCATAAATGGTAAAAGGTAGACTAAAGATATCTGTTGCTACATTAGGTATTGGTACTTATAGAGCAGAAGACTGTACTTCAAATGATTAGTGTGGCTTTTGACTGAGGAAAGTAAAAAGAGGAAGCAGGAAGATGGAGATGAAAGTGAACAAAATGGAAACGGATAGGACCTATGGAGATTTCAGCACAGAAATGGGTAAATGAGTATCTGTATGGAGAGGAAAAGAGATCCTCATTTCATATATACACACAAATATTTACACACATACCCTGTTCATAGCTACAATGTTCATGGCTAAAAATGTATATTTGTGTGCTTGCATGTAGAGCATAGATCCTGATTCATACACACAAACATATAAACATACAGATATACACACATACCCTTGTTCATAACAAAAACAATTTCATGTATACAGAAACATATAATGTGTACATGTATTTGGTGACAGGTTAGAAAGAAAGAGATGCATGGATGGATGGATGGCTTGAGAAATATAGATGATGGATGGAAATGGATGGGCAGAGATGGATAGACAGATGATATATACACTCATACATAGACATAGAGGCAGATAAATAGACAGAAAGAGGGATAGATAAGTTTGAGGGTGGAATGGTGGTTTCATCTGCTACCTCAGCAAACTCTTAAGTCAATTCATGCCTAAATTTACTCAGGAAACTGCAGCCTTAGAGAGCTGCCTAGACACCTAAGAGATTAAATGACTTGTCCAGGATCCCATATTCTGTATGTCAGAGACAGGACTTGAACCCAAGTTTCCCATCAAAATTTTGTTATTGCACCCATGGGAGGATTTAAAATAGGTCCCAGCCTGCTGCCAGGTCCACAAAATTTTTATTTTTTATGTTCCAACACAGGATTAATTGCAGGGAAGAAATCACAGGGAACATTCATTTAGATCCAGCAATAAGCATTTGGAAGACCTTCTCTGTGTATCCAAATTGAGGATGTGTTTTTTTTTTTCCTGCAGGTTCTCTCATTCTTGAATTAAGTTTTTACTTTTCACACACATTTACACCTCTACAATCCCTCTCCAGCTTCTTGCTGGATTTCTATCTAAGTTCTACTTAATTGTTAATGGCTCCCAGCTGTGCCAGTTGCCCATCTCCTAACCCCAACTTTGTTAACTCTTTCCTTCTAAACTATAGAGCTTATCTTTTTTTTTTTTGTATGTAGTGAAGGGCTCTAAAATGGAACTTCTGGGGAGGGAGAGGAATGATATTTGATGCCAGATTCATGGAATTTCAAAAATAGCACACATTCTACATCAGGTATAACCTACCAGCTCTGATTAATAGCTGATATTCACAGAACTTTCAGATCTAGAAAGTCTTCTTCCTTCCTTCTTTCCTTCCTTCCTTCCTTTTTCCTTCCTTCCTTCCTTCCTTTTTCTTTCTTTCTTCCTTTTTCTTTCTTTCTTTCTCATTCTTTCTTTTTCCTTTCTTTCTTTTTCTTCCTCTCCTTTTTTCTTTCTTCTTTCTTTCTTCCTTTCTCTCCTTTTCTTTCTTTCCTTTCTTTCTCTCCCTCCTTCTCTCTGTCCTTCTCTTTTTTTCTTTCTTCCTTCCTTCCTTTCTTCTTTCTTCCTTCCTTCCTT
>NC_058133.1:41326619-41380965 GCF_016433145.1 Gracilinanus agilis | reverse complement strand
CTCCTTCTCTCTCTCTCTCTCTCTCTCTCTCTCTCTCTCTCTCTCTCTCTCTCTCTTTCTTTCTTTCTTCCTTTCTCTGTCTTTCTTTCTTTCCCCTTATCCTGGAGAAAACGTGTGAATCTAGGATCTAGGTTATGGGTTATTAAGCTTTTTTGAATAATGTATCCCTTTGGCAGTCTGTGAAAATAAACTAAGGAACCCTTGTCAGAAAAGGGTTTTCAATTTACAAAATAATATAGAAGAAACACAAAGAAATTAATTATATCGAAATATATTTTTAAAATATTAAAACAAACAAGTACCTGGATCCTTACACTGCCAATAATAGTTGTCATTCATAGCTGATCATCAAGCACATTATTATTGTTACTATGTACAATGTTCTTTGGGTTCTGCTCACTTCATTTTGCATCATTTCATGTAAGTCTTTCCAGGATTTTTCGTGGTCATCCTGTTAATTCTTGAAAGAGATCATCTCTAATGAGTCCCTGCCTGCCTTCCTCTTCTTCAATAATCAATTTGTGAATGCACTTCTGCAATTGCTGTATTCTCTCATCATTCCCTTTTTTTCTTCCCAACCATTGACCTTTCTATTTCATCTCACAATCAAATGTTTTCTGTAACCTAGACCAAATTTATTTCAGCTTCCTTTCTCTTCTGAATGGCCTTCTCCCCTATTAAGGGGTTCCAGAATCATTGGAATAAGGAGAATAAAAGGTAGTATAAGTATGTGTACTATTGAGGAATGAGTTCAGATGATGTATCAAATGGTTTGAGAGAGGTTCCTCAACTGTAAAATGAGGATAATTTTCCATAAAATTCCATCTTTTTTCCATGGCCGTTGTAAGGATCAAATATGATAATATTTGTTAAGTGCTTAACACATAATAGTTATTTAATAAATGCTTTTCTTCCTTCCATTAAGGTTCATATTATCTGTATTTTTATCTAATTTATATCCTACTGAACATGTCTTTACCCTGTAGCACATTCTCCTTTCTCCCTCAAGAAAATAAATAACTCACATTCCTTTCCTCCATCTCAACTCTACTTATATTAGGGGACTTCAACATACATATTGTAGATCTATCAAAGACCCAATGTCCCTGTTCTTCAATCAACTCAGTTCAAATGACTTGATCAACCAAACATTATGTATCTGGAATGTAATGGGATTGGGGGGATAGCTCAGAGGTAGAGCATTTGAGTGCAGATAAAGAGATCCCTGGTTCAATTCTGGGTGCCCACTTAATAGGTATCTCTGAAATGTAATGGAGGAGAAAGTCTAGAGATTTTGTAATTACTCACAAATGTCCCATCTAAATGATCACAAACTCCAAGATACTTTTATCCTCTCCTTTCCAACACCATCCTTACTACATGAATCCTCGATCTACTCCTCCCCTTTAGTCTTCCCCAGCAGATTTTCTCCACTATCATCCATACTCTCTCCCTTACCTTCAATCTTTATTTATTTATTGGCTGCTTGTTTGCTATCTAAGAGCATGACTATATCTCTCCTATCCTTAAAATAAGCCCTCTCATTTGATCTTACCATCTGCAATAGCCATCATCCTATCTGGAGCCTCTTCTTATTGTCTCAATTATTTGAGAAAGCTTCCTGTACTTGATACCCCATGTCCTTTCCTCCCACTTTCTTCTAAACACTCTTAAATTTGATTTAACTCCTCATAATTTGAGTGGAACTACTCTCTATGAAATTACAAGTGATCTCTTAAATCTCAAAATATAATGCACTTTTCTTATTTCTCATCTTTCTTCACCCTTCTGAGGGCATTTGACACTGCTGAGACCTCTTTCCTCCAGGATGCTGTCTCTTCTCTTTAGGTCACTGTCATCCTTGTGCTCCTTTATCTTTAACTACATCTCAAGGTCTTAGCTGATTCTTCATTGATATAATATCTACTAAGTTGAGTTTCCCCTTCAGGACTTTGTCTTGGACCTTCTACTAATTATATACTATCTCTTTTGATGATCTTATCAGTTCCAATGGGCTCAATTATCATTTCTGTGCAGATGATTCCTAGTTCTACATATACTGACTGGTTCTCTTTCCTTAGCTTCAGTCCTACATCACCAACTGACTGGTGAAGATTTTAAACAGGATATTTCATAACCATCTCAAATCCAGCATGTCACATGTAGAACTTATTATCCTTTCACCAAAACCTTTCTCTCTTCCCATCAACCTTCCAATCATACAGGCTTGTGACTTTGATTTCATCCTTGATTCCTTATTCTCTCACTCTTCTGTATTTTCAATCTGTTGGCAAACTTTGTTGTTTCTTCTTTTACAATATCCTTTGTCTATTTCCACCTCAAAAAACACCACCACTTATCTTCTGTCTTAGAATCAATACTGAGTATCAGTTCCAAGGCAGAAGTGGGGTTAAGTGACTTGTCCATAGTCACACAGCTAGAAAGTATTCACCTAGATGCCCCTATATTTCTATCTTTGACCACTCTAACATTCACCATTCTATTCAATTACCCCATCCTTTGTGTGGACTACCACAGTAGCCTTTCAATAGGTTGTCCTGACTCATGGATCCCTACTCTAATTTAGTGGATTTTGTGAGTTTCTCAAGGAAAGGGAATGCTTTTTCCTTTCTTTGTACCTATAATCCTTATTAGCACAGGTCTGGCACATGTTTGGTATTGTTCAGTTGTTTCAGGCCTGTCATATTCTTTGTGACTTATTTGGTATTTCCTTGGCAAAGATATTAGAGTGGTTTACCATTTCCTTTTCCAACTCATTTGACAGGTGGGAAAACTGAGGCATATTGGGTTCAGTGACTTGCCAAAGGTTACACAGCTTGTAAGAGACTAAGGCCAAGACTGAACTCAGAAAGTGGAGTCTTTCTGATTCTAGGCATGCCACTCAATTCACTCTAGCACCTAGCTGCCTGCATAGAGTAGGTACTTAATAAATGTTTATTGACTGACTGATTATTGATTGGTTCCACTCAACTATCAAAGTAGTATATCTAAAACATTGGCTTTACCATATTGTTCTTAACTCAACAAACTAGTGCCATCCTTTTACCTACAGAATCAAATACAAAATCCTTTGTTTTGCATTTAAAATCTCTTTATAATCACTTAGTCACCTCCCTACCTTTCCAGGCTTCTTATATTTTCCTCTCCTCTGTGCAATATACACTACCTGGCTAGACAGCTTATTTTCTAATCCTCACCGTATTTTTGTCCCTGTCCTTTTCAATGGCTGTCCCCACTTCCTAGAGTGCTCTCCCTTCTCATCTCAGCTTCTTATTTATCTGAGCTTCATGACTGAGCTCAAGTCCTACCTTCTTCAGGGGGTCTTTCCTAGTCCTTCCAGTTACTAGTTCCTGGCCCTCTCATATTCCCTTCCGACAGCTTCATATATATTTTATATACCTAGTTATTTCCATGTTGTCTCCCCATTAGAGAGATAGGTAGATAACATATTTAATAAGTGTTTGCCATGTTCCTGGCACTGTACAAATACAAGCAAGACAGTCCCTCTCTTGAGAAGCATTCTAATGAGGAAAGACAAAACCTGAAGGAGTGTCAGAAAGCAGGGAGAGACTATCAGCCTTTTAACATGGTTTGGAGATGTCCAGGGAGCAAAAAGAAGGGCCAGATTCAGGCCAAATCAAGTAAAAGCCCACTTAGGAGAGCTCATATTAGATCCTCAAAGGAAAGGACTCTTTCTGCCCTTTTTTTGTATCCCCAAATACTGGATCATTGTAGGTTCTTAATAAGTTCTTGCTGGCTTGACCTGACTTGACTCTCTGTTATCTCTTATCTGTAGAGAAGCTGTTGCCTCTTGTAAGGACCTCTAGAGTCAATGGCACTTCACTGCTTCTTGCTTTTCATACTCCCTCAGGCTCTCATCCATTTGCTTTCCCTTCTACTCACTCCCTACCAAGGACTGCTGGGCCCCAGCTATTATTCCTGGCTCAGATCCAGGTCCTTATTTGCAATCAGTCACAGCACCCCAGGTTCTCTCATCGACTGCACACAGAGCCTGCAACCTCAACCTGTTTTACATTTCACTAACCTACTCTTAAAATGCTCAAACTAGCCAAATGTTTCCCTTTGCATTTTTCGAATTCATAGTGGCCCTTCCCAGCAATAACTTGGGTAGGAAATATTTTAAAATTTGAAAGAACTTCTGTGGTCCAATTCACATCCAAAAAAAAAAATAATTCTGTCTACAGGATACCTGACAAGTGGCCATCTCGTCTCTGCTTCAAGGCAAAAGCAACTAGGCAGGAAGGTAGATAAAGTATTGAATCTGGTGTAAGGAAGATGTGACTTGAAATCCAGCCTTAGACACTTACTACCTCTTGATCTTGGCAAGTCACTTAATGTTTTCCGACCTCCGTTTTGACATATACGAAATAGAGATATTAATAGTATCTAAGTCCCAGAGTTGTGAGAATAACACAAATTCATATATGAAAAGTGCTATATAAATTCAAGATATTATTCACAGCTTCCAGTGAGGTGTACCCCTGAGGCAATCCAAACAATTTATGAATATTTCTAATTGGCAGGAAGTTTCTCCTTACCTGAGTCCTAAATTTGTCTTTTTGCAGCTTCTATCTATTATTCCTTATTCTTCTATCTGGTACCAAATAGAGCAAGTCCAGTTGCTCCTTCATTTGATGACTTTTCATCTCCAGTTTTTGTTGTTGTTGTTTTTTTTTTTTTAATGTATCTTCCCATGACATAGACCCAAAGACCATCCCTATCTTGGTTGTTCCTCTTTGTCCGACCTCCAGCTTTTCAGTGTCTTTAAGCTGTGGTATCTAGAGCAAAGCACTATATTCAGATGTTTCCAGACCAGGCCAGGGTAGAGAAGGTATATCATCTTTTATTCCTCAATGCTATGACTCTCTTTTTCTTGGTTACCAGGTCATATATTAAATTGGCAGTTCTAAAATATCCAAAAGCCATCGGAGGCAGAGTGCTCTCCAACCACTTCTCCCCTATCTCATCTTTGCGAAGACAACAAGAAAACTGTCCCCTTCACAGACCTGCCTGTTGGCAACCTGGAAGCCAAATCTTTGCTAATTGGATACTCTCCGATTCCCATCGCTCCTCATCACACTCCCCTCTGTCTACTCAAGGCCTCCACAACTCCTTTGGAGGCAGTTTCCCTTCATTCTTTAGGGCCTGAAGTGTGCATTCTGAATGGGCTGTTTTTTATTTCAAAATGAGAACTCAAATTTCTCCACTTATATGGTAGAACATAAAGTTATTGACTGACAGTTCTAAAGATGGAGAGATTTCTTGAGAGTAAACAAAGGAGACCTATGACCCAGGAATGCCACCTCATGAGTCCTGACTAGCCTGGGGGAATTTAGCCTTCTTCCTGAGCTCTCTAGAGGCAAAGGATAGCTGACCTGATCAACTTTATGGAAAAGCACCAAATTCACCAAATTCATTTAGAAGAAGCCATACTAATTTTAAGTATGTAACACTGAATGAATCATTGTATTCCAAGTACAAAACTGCCCATATTCTGAAAAATACTCACTATATAATAACACATTTTTGTTACTTTTCTCTTCTCTAGAGAGCTGTAGTTAAAATCTGTAATTGATTTCAACCTCTGTTTAGAGCACTGTAATATTAACTACTTAGGTGTAGTATTATGTTCACATATCAGAGAGACAATATGATGTAATGGATTGAAATGATATATTAAATGAGGAAGACCTAAGTTCAAGTCCTGCCTGATGTTTACTAGCCATGTGCTATATGCGCATCACTTCATAAAATCATAAAATTTGAGAGCTGGAAGGGACCCCAACAACCATCTAGTCTGACCCAAACCTGAACAGCAATCCCCAGTATAAATTTAACAAAAGAGCATTCAACCTCTGCTTGAAGACCTACAAAGAGAGTAACCCACTTTCTCTTGAGGCATCCCATTTTTTGTTGTTAGACAGTCATTTATTATTATTATTATTATTATTATTATATGTAATATGACACATAATATAATATTATTAAATATTCTTAATCAAGAATATTTTTTCAACTTGCTTCAAAAGATCCTATGTGGAGCTATGCAGTGCCACAAATGGCCTTAGGACTTCAGGTCAACCACCTTTGATGACCAGCTTTCTCCAAAGATGGTACTGCCATTAAGGAGAAGAATTTGGTCAGGTTGAACTGTGTTAAGCTGGTTGCTGTATTTTGCTAAATATTATGCTATAGTAGAATGCATGCCACTAGATAGCATATCAGTATGAGATAACCATAATATAATAATGTGGTGGGAAGAATATTTTATTTGGAATCAGAAACTCAGGCCCTAATTCTCACTATGTTACTTCCTGGCTAGGTGTAGCCTTTGTAAAATCCATTAAACTCTCTGGGACTCATAGGACAAAGACTCATCCATGTCATAGGATATTAATGGTAGTAGTGGGAGAGAGAGAGAGAGGTGTTGAACCTGATAAAATTCATCACTGATACATTTTCTGTTTCCTCCTCATATCCAAAGTTGCTTTGTATCTGTTTTTAAGTCTTTTGTATTCAAAGTTCTCCATTTGCTGTAACTGACAGTCCCACATCTAGATAATGTGGTGCTGGCTGGTGGAGAATCTTTGTTTTCTTGGTGTTAAAATGTCAGTCACATTAGCACAGCTGGTTTATCCATACTCTATTATATTTCAACCTCAGAAGCTGCAGCAAATAGAAAATCAGGTACCATTTCTCCTTCTACTTTAGTCTTGGCTTGTAGCCTTTTCAGATTTTTTAAAATAATTTACATCAACACCATAGCTGACCTCGATGCCCTGAAAATATCATGCTAAAAAGCATGGGAGCGAGCACAAGTCCTGCTTCACTCCATTGGTGACTGGGAAAGTCCAAGTACATTGTCCATCTTCTAGAATCTATGCAAGCATGTCATTATGAAGCTGACATACAACACTGATGAATTTCTCCAAGAAATCAAATTTTGCCACAAGCTTAATTTTTCCACAATCCCTCATGACTGAGAATATCAACACCCTTGGTCAGATTGACCAATGTGTACAGACCTCTCATCTGCTTCTGGTATTTCTTCTGGATTTGGTGGGCTCAAAAGACTATGTCAACCATTCTCCATCCTTTCTGAAGCCTCATTGGCTCTTAGGTAGATGACCATTTCTCCCACGTGAAAGATCAACTTTTTAAAGAGAACTCTGGAAAGAATATTCTTATAAAGGTGAAGATTGCTGACTTGGTAGTTAAATTATTCCAGTTTACTTGATGCAAATTATAAGATGCCATACCTTCATGCTTTATTTTATCAGGTGAGAATATTTCTTTATTAATCAATGACAGGACTAATTGAGAAAAGTCCTTATACACCATTAAATGAATAGGAGTGGCATTGATAGGTTCTGTTTGGTTCAGGGATTTGATAATGCCTGGGGGGATAAAGGAAGTTGTTTAAAAACAGGAGCTATTTCTAAAAGATTTGTATTGAGAAGTAAACCAGGCATGAACATACCAGCCAAATGGCTGAGAAGGAAAGGATGGAGGAGAAGTAGATAGAATAGATCGTGTCTGAAGAACTAGATCACCATCTATCCCCCTCTTACTTCTTGATTGGAGGATTTGAACATTTTATAGTAGGATACTTAAGCAACCCCAAGACGACAAGAGAAGCTGAGGATAGACTTGATGTGGTAAGGAGAGGTCAATTTGAGATTGCATGAGAAGCCAGAAGAAAATAGCATCTAAAAGATTTGCATTACCATTTGTCACATGTAGTTTTCAAGCCTGATTTGACTTTTTCATAGCTTGTGGATATACTGGGGGGTGAATGTGTAACAAAGTTTTTAGGAGGATGGATGTCTTATACCAACTCTGCCACTGTAGTAAATAATCATTTGTAAAAGTTAATTATGTCTAGCTAGCTAGATTATCAACTGATAATCAAGGGATAAAGTATGATGGTGAGAGATCATCATCTAAAGAATTAGAAAGTCAATCTTCAAATTTGAGTGTTTTTTTCACTTTGGTGAAAAAATAATTTTCTAAATATAAACACACATTATGTGGACATATTTTATAATTTACAAGAAATTAGGAGAGACAAGTATCTGGCATTTCATCATTTCATAGGGAATGGAACTTTAGAGCATTTATACTCATAGTCTAGTTATTTTCTTTTGGGCTATATATCTACATCAATATATGTAAATATCTTAGGCTCTCTCTGTCTCTGTCTCCCTCTGTCCTACTGTCTGTCTGTCTTTCTACTTATACCACACACACACACACACACACACACACACACACACACACACACAATTTTCATCTGGATTGGATCTTAGTTGTTTGGAATATCAGTGAGTTACTTCAACACCCCCAGGAGAGCTTTGGCAATTACAGTCAGGAGCCAAGGAGAACAATTGAAAACACAAGGGCATCTATTCCTTGACACGATCTATTCCCCACAGCCAATGACTATATCACAATTTACTCATTTCCTATTCTCAAGACACATCTTCAGACCATGGAATGCCCTAAAGCTTTTATTAAGTTTCTTTTCTAGGCCATTATCTAAAAGGTGTTTGTTTCTACATACTCTGGTCATATATGTCCAAGGTCATATAAGAAGTGAATTACATAAGATTTGAACCCACATCATGTGAACTTGAACCCACTGCTATGTCCACTCTGCCATTTATGCCTTTTATGTTTTAATCTATGACTTGAATGAAATCATTGATAGAAGATCTACTTGTCAAAAATTTTAGATACCAAGAAATTGGGATAGAAAACTAAAATGCTGGATGATGTCATCAGGATCCTAAATAGCTCAACTACGATGGGTTAAATGTAATGTAATGTAATGATATTTACAGAAGGTAAATGTGAATCCTGTGTTAGTATTTAAAAAAGAAATAATAACAGTCAAGAATGGAATGAGGAAGGTGTAGCTAGAAATAGCTTAGGTGAAAACAACCTGAAGGTTTTAGTGGACTCTAACCTTCCTATGATTGTGATGTGACAATCTCAGGCAGTATTAATAGAAGCATCATGTCTAGGGCAAGGGAGGCAATTATCCTGCTGGGCTCTGACCTGGTCAGACCACAGCTGGAGGATTGCGCTTAGTTCGGGGCACCACCTCTGATTCAGGACATTTGACAAGCTGGAGCTCATCCAAAGGAATTCTCCTAAGATGTGGAGAAGATACGAAACAATTCCATAAGTGGATCTTTAGGAGGAATTGTGAGTGTTTATCCTGGACTAGTGGTCTATGACATCTATCTTCAGGTATTTATAAGACTGAAGTGTGGAAGAAGAATTAAACTTGTTTTGCTTGGATTTAAAGGGTGGAACCAGGAACAAAGAGGCAGCTAGATGCTGCAGTGGCTAAAATGAAAATTTTTTTAATATTTTAATATTTTTAGGTTAATTTACCTTTTATTTCACTGCTAATGATTTGCCACTTAAGAACCACATTCAAGAAGCAATAAGGCACAGTGGAGTCAAGAAGAAATGAGTTCAAATCTTGTTGTAGATGCTTACTAGCTGTGTCAACCTCTTTCAGCTCCAGTTTCATCATATGTAAAATGAGGATAATAATAGCATTTACCTTATAAGGTTGTTATGGAGGCCACAAGAAATAGCACATATATAGGACATTTGTAAACCTAAATTTCTATATAAATGTTAGTTATTATTATTAATGATGGAAAGCAAACCTTTCAAGAAATAGATTCAAATTGATGGTTTTCAAACAGGGGTTAGATTATAGATGGGGGTTAAGTTACATGTGGCTGGAACTAGATGGTCTCTAAGAGCCATCCAATCCCCCAGATTCTTTGGTGCTTTGATTTTGTTCCACAAAGGGACAAAGAGTATAGATTCCTAGAAGTGAGCTATTTCTAAACAGTCCAAACAATCAATCAACAACCATTTGTTAAATACCTCCTATGTGCAAGATACTGTACTAAGTGATGGATTTCTTCAATTATTGGTGTTGTCCCAACCTTGCTGAAAGCTAATAATGCACATGATCTTTATAGATTATTTTTAATCATAATTAGTTAGGTAAATGCAGAGTGAGATATTATTATTATTGTAATTACTATTATTTCCATAGTTGTTCTTTCTCCAGGTGGATTACTCCCATGTAAATACTAACTGAAAATTCAGACAAAGTCAAAAAGTAGCAATTCCCTTCCCTAAGAAAAAGAGCAGAAAATTTTTGTCCCCCAAAACAGCAAATTCAAGGAATAAGATATTATCCTCAAATCAAGATTTCATTCATCCATGGAGAGAAGGTTGGGTAGAGACCTCAAGGAGGCTAAAGAGAGAGAAAATAAGGCAAAGTCAACTTTGAGCAAAGCTCATTTGGGATATGACCGCTGATGGAAAGAGGCCCACAGTCTGGCAGCTTCCCATTTAAATGAGTTATTCTTACTAACTAGATACTCAGCTAAAGGGCCTAGTTGCCTGCTGAAGAAGTACAAGTCACACCATTAATCTCAGATTTTTAATACTCTGGGACAAAGATCAAGTTGCCTTGTCCTCCAGATTACTCTCTACTTCAGAAATTATCCATGCATAGAAATAAAAGAAATACCATTTCAGGATGATTTCCTATTTATAAACAATCTATGCCTATTCTTTAAAACTCTGGCATGCCTAGTAAGATAAATGAAAGGGGATAGTGTAAGGAAGAATGGGCAAAGGAAAATGATAACAATATGGTATGATAAGATTAGTGCTAGATTTGAAGATAGAAGACATGAATTCAAATACTCACACTACCACTTTAGCTATATGACTTTGGGTAAGTTAGATCTTTCCCATAGGTTTCAGTTCCTAAATCTACAAAATGAGAGTTAAAGACAAAAAAAGAAAGAAAGAAAGAAAGAAAGAAAGAAAGAAAGAAAGAAAGAAAGAAAGAAAGAAAGAAAGAAAGAAAGAAAGAAAGAAAGAAAGAAAGAAAAATATTTTTAATTTAAGGACCCTTTCAGCCCTAAATCTAAGATCCTGTGAGAATAGGAAAAAAGAAATAAGAAAAAAAGGAATGATCTTGGAAGATTCTTGAGTTTGTGCTTTTATAATTAATTCCTAGAATTAAACTCCCAAATGTCTCAATCTCAGGGGAAAAAAAAGAAACCTTTACCAGATTTCCTTCTTGGAGGTCTGAGGTCTCATCCAAAAAAAAGGAGGTTGTATTCTCTTTGAGTGCCTTAAAGGAGAGAGCTCAATTCTCAACCCTGACCCTGCTCTTTTTTTTAAACTGTTCAATTTTGGCTCCAAAGACATACCTCTGATGGTCTGAGATGACTTACGATCAATCTCTCTTTTCCTGAGTCCTTTCTGACACAGGAACACAAGCTCAAAAGAACACTCAAAAACAATGTTCCCTCAGTTTCCTTTTCTTTAGAAAGAGTGACAACTGACAGTGTTGGCTGACATCCCACGAATGCAATAAAGGCTATTTTGTCTTAGAAAGGTCTAAAAGTATCAGTGCATTTGGTGTTTATAGCCCTGAAGATTGAGACCTGCTAGTCCATTTCTGCTGATAGCCTGACAATCCAGGGCATGGATTTTGTGTGTGGCATTTATTGTCTTTTTTTATTTTTTAATCTAATGTTTGGGTCATATGTATTCAGTAAAATGTTTTGATTTTATGAATTGTAAATGAAAAAAATCCTCTACATCCTTTTGTAAAATGCCATCTTAATTCACCTTCCCATTCCAAGATTTTATTTTGCTTTGCTTAATTTTTGTGGAATAAAACTTTCATGCTACTACTGGTTTTCTTAGTCATTGGAAACCAGTGGAGGCACATCAGAATGAAGCATACAAGTATATGGCAGAAAAGTTTGAAAAGAATACTATTAAAATTTTTTCAGAAAAAAAAAACATGCCATATGCAGAAAGTTTCCAATTAGGTTAATGTACCTTAAACCGTATTAGTAATTAAGTGCTCTGGGTATTAAAATACCTAATCTAGCTGCAGGCTGTTTTTTGATAAATCCTTTGACATTTTCCCAACTGAGGCGGGAGAGAGAATGAGCACAGGAGGCCTTGTCTGGGACTCTGGGTCCCAGGGCTGCTGTTCCCCAGCCTGTCACAGGCTCTCTGCTTGACCTTAGGGAAATCGCTGAAACTTCCCAGTCTTTAAGTTTCCCAATCTGTAAAATGGAAATGAGGGTCACCCTTGTTAAAGTACTTTTTGGCAAAGGACTCTGAGGTCACCATGGGAGTATTCTATTATATTTTCACCTCTTTAAAGGATTTAAGATTCAGAATTTGAAGAGTGAAATTCTATTTATAGAAGACAGGAAAAAAGAAATCAAGGAAAGTGAGGAATGAAAAAGGCGAGCCTAGGTTGTAATTATATTTGGAGGGAAGGCTATTTTGTAGTACATGACTTTCAGGGACTTTGGACGATTTCTTCAAATTCTCAAAATATGCCAAAATTTGGTGTTTCCATTCTAAAGGACAAGACGAAAAGATATTTAATATAACTTAGACAAAAAAGTTGCCTACCAACATTAGTCTAAGAGAAATCTTCTACAGCAGAGTGTATTAAATGAACTTCAAGAAAGTAAGAAATATACTGTAAGATGAACAAATACATAAAATTTCTCTTTTCTAAGAGGTGGGAAGTGGGAGACATGAGAAGATTCCAGACTTAAGGAAATTTCAGAAACAAAGAAGAGAGAAAAAGATACTGAAATAATGTGAACAAAGAAAAGATTTTACAAGGACCCTCCTCTAATTTCCACTTATGAGGATAGAGGATTCTAGAAAAGAGATTCACTCTTCAGCCTTTCTTTGTGTTTTAGCTCAGTCATTGGTATCAGCAGACCACTGATGGGAACAAATCTCTAACTTAGGAATGGGCATCAATTAATATGGCGGACACGAAGAAAAGAAGTTTGCCATCAGTCCTAAGTTTCTTATCTAGTTTAAAATGTTCCTCAAATATTTCCCTCAAGACACATTTCCTTTACCTAACTGATTTCTCCACATGGGCTTTTTTCCCCCCTTCAAATTTGGTTTTAATTATATGTCTCATGGTTTACTTTGCTTTGCTTTGCCTTGCACCTCTGATTTCTTCTGTATGGGAAGGTTTCACTGTGGAATTTCCTTCCTTCAGCACAGGTCTTCATGTATACCTTAGAGTCTTAGAGAATTATCTAGGGGTAACTGAGAACATAGTGACTTGTCCAAATTCACACTGCTAGGTTGGGGCAGGGGCAGAGGCAGAATTGGAATATCACTATTTAACTTTGCTTTTACTTTTTCAAATTACTGAATAAAGTTTGTTGCTTATTTCTAGTTTTCAAGCCTGGCCATTTATAGCAGTGGTGGAGCGAGAACAAAAAATTTACCTGAAGGTATAAAATGGGTCATTTTATTGCCTAGATATGTAGACAGATAAATAGATGTTGTTGTTGAATTGTTTCAGCCATGTCCAAACTTTAATGAGCCTATTTTAAGTTTTCTTGACAAAGATAGCAGAATAGTTTGTCATTTTCTTCTCCAGTTCATTTTACAGATGAAGAAACTAAGGCAAGCAAGGTTAAGTGACCTGCCCAAGGTCCCACAGCTAGTGTCTGAGGTCAGATTTGAACTCATAAAGATGAATCTTCCTGAGTTCAGACCTGGCCCTCTATCCTCTGTGCCACCTAGATAGTTTCTATGGTAGAAAATGTCCCTTTTTCCTTTCTCTGGAGCCCAGATCAGGGAACTATTTTAAGCGTATTTCAAATGTTCCACTTTTACCCTAAGTCCAGGTCATCAGGATGGTGAAGAGAGGCAGATGGAGTATTCACATGGTAAGACATGTCAGGGATGCCCAGAAGCCTGTGAGAAAAAGCAGACTCAGCCCCAACCATGGAACACGTGTGCCAAGAACTCTACTAGGAATTTATAGAATTACCAGGGACACCCCAGCCCACAGGCAGCAGTCTTGATCTGTATCCTTTTGCCTCTCCTAATCTATCTGGAAATGATAAGACAGTTGTGCTCCTTTACTGAGATGGAGTGCATCAGGGAGAAAAGTAGAAAGGCCACAGAACATTAAGAAACATTTGTGAATGATACCATAGAAAACAAGAGACTACTATACACTGAAAAAAAATATATATATATAAACATAAACATATAGTATATATATATTATGTGAATATAATATATGTTTACACCATGCATGTAGACATGTAATATATATTCAATGTAGTATATTATATATTTTATTTGTATATTTTATATATATATATATTTATATCACACACATTTTTTTCCTGCACATCTTTTCACACTGCTCTAATTTGCCCAGAATGAATCAAAGCACCAGTAGAACTAAGATGAAAATGAACCAAAGTGACCTTGAACATCTCTAGCGCACAGTTCACCTGGGGATCTCTCCAAACAAGCTTCCATTTAACTGGAGAACACCAGTGATCAGAGATGGCCAAGAGCATGGCCTCCCAAAATCAGGTGAGGGAAGATTTGTCAGTAGGAATACTCTAGAATACAAGATGAAGATAAGAGAGGCCAACAACTCACTGATGGATCAGTAGATGGAGTTCTAGGACTGGCGTCTGGAAGCTGTTCAGTTACTTCATTCATGTCTGACTCTTCATGACCTCATCTGGGTATTTTTGGCAAAGACCCTGGAGTGGTTTGCCATTCCCTTCTCCAGGCTAACAGGGTTAAGTGACTTGTCCAGATTTATAGAGCTAATAAATGTCTGGGGCTAGTTTTGAACTCGGCTCTTTCTGATTCTGGGCCCAATGCTCTATCCATTCTACCACCTAGCTGCCCCAATTTGTCAGGAAGACCTGAGCTTAAATGCAGCCTCAAATGCTGTATGATCCTAGGCAAGTCTCTTAACATCTATTCAATCCCAGTTTCCTCAGTAAAATGGAGATAATAGTAATAGAACTACCTTCCAGAGTTATTGTGAGAATAAAATGACATAATAATTATGAACTGCTTAGCCTAGTACTTGGCAAATATTAGATACTATTCAAATTCAAAATATTATTGTTATTATTATCCATCCAAATCTTTGGTATGTAAATGTCATTGCCCTCACTCATATATAGTGATATCCATTCATTCATCCATCCATTTGTCCATCTGTCCATCTATCCATTTATCCATCCATCCATCCATCTATCTATCTATCTATCTATCTATCTATCTATCTATCTATCTATCTATCTATCAANATCTATCTATCTATCTATCTATCTATCTATCTATCTATCTATCTATCTATCTATCTATCTATCTGTCTGTTTCTCTGTCAGCCTCTCTGCCTAGCTCTATCTATCTGTCTGTTATCTAACCAAGTAGAAGACTTTAGTTCAAATCTAGGCTTTGTTATCTTCTACATGTTGACAGGCAAATCAACGAATCGTTCTGGGCCTCAATTATTTCAACTATAAAATGAGTAAGTCGGATAATGTTAATCAGCTCTTCAATTAATAAATTATTGTTAAGCATCTATTATGTGATAAGCACTCTATGGGAAACAGAGAGACAAAAATTGAAACCATTGGTGCTCTCAAGAAGGCATCCTTCTTGGGAGTGGTGTTTGGGTAGGGAGAAGAATCTGAAATGTATTACACATGTTAGAGAAAGGTGATAAGCACTTAGACAGTCTCTACTATGTGCCAAGTCCTCATAAAAACCCTGCAAGGTAGGTGCAATCATTATCCATATTTTACAGTTGAAGAAATTGAGGCAAACAGAAGGAAGACCTCTACAGGAAGACCTCAGTTCAATCCATGGTCAAATTAGTCTTCCTTAATTTAGTTTCAGCTCTCTATGAACTGTTCCACCTATTTTTTGCCTCTTGTCATTGAGCCATTCAGTGGTGTCTGACTCTATGACCTTCGGACCATAGCACACCAATATTATCCATGGGGTAGTCTTGGTAAATATCCTGGAGTGGTCTGCCATTTCCTACTCCAGAGCTTGCATCTAGGTATTTAATGCTATAGTATATATACTTCAAAAAGTAGTTGTTTGAATCTTACAACTGTGGGGTTCTCTACCTCTCTAGTCTCCATTCTAGCATGGAAATGAGATTATCTCCAGTACCAGTAAAGGTACTTAATGAATCATTTTAATAGAATAAAAAAATAATAGAATCTTAGGTGCATTTTTAAAAGAAATGTGGCGGTAAAGAAGGGGAGAGAGGCAGGGATATAGCTAGATTACATAGAAATATCAAGGCAAGTCTTCTTTTTTAAGATAATGGAAACTTGGTTATGTGTTGTAGACAGATGGGAAATAGCTAGTAGAGAGGAAGAGATGGATAAAATAAAGATGAAGGAGAGGGGATGATTTCTGGAGCATTTTCAGGACACTGAAAGATTCAAGGATGTAGTTAGAGTGATTAAGCTGCTGCAGGAGTCTGATATGGTTATTGAAGTATATAATAAGAGAAGAAGAAATAGGTGAAGATGTTGAGAAGTTTCCAAAAGTTGGTGATTCAATGTGGAGGATGACAAGGGAAGTACACCACTGACTCATTTCTAAATCTACGATGTGAGACTGTGGTCTAAATTTCATCGAGAGAGGGCAAGGCTTAAAATAGTCACCATGGGGAGATTATTAAGGGTAAAGCAGTAGGATTGCCAAGCAGGAACGAAGGCCCAGCTGTGTTTATGAACCTTAAATTAATAATGGGTGAATTCAGCTTAATTTCTTGACTTTCTCCAAAAATATTTTAGCACCCTGGGAGTAGAACTGGAGAAGTAAATTGGGGTAGTTATCCAGGATTGAACTTTAGATATTCAAGGAAGACAGAAGATCCAGAGGGTCAGAGATTTCAAGGGTGGTGGCTAATGAATTATTATTTTTTTAAAGTCAATACTAAAACCAAGGCTGGTTCGTATCCTTGGAAACAAAGTAGGGACAATAGATAGACTGGGAGATTAGGTAGGGGTCAAAGATACTAGTGGACTTAAGGTGAGTGAAGAACACAATTAGTGTCAGTGGAACAGTGGGAAGAGTGGAAAGAGAGGAACTGTGAACAGTAAGGAATGGAATTTGACAGTTCAGCCTTTCGGAGTTGGTAAAGTTCCATAAGATAATGAAGGTTTAGGGGGTGACTTTGTCAGTGGAAGACTGAAGTGGGGTAGAAAAGGCAATCATTTAAGCTGAAGAGCTTGAGAACCTGGGTAGGATTAATGTTACAGGGCCCCTCTTGGAATATTGTTCTTTCTTCATACTAATAATAGAAAAGCTGAGTCACATCTCTGGAAATGAAATTAACTTTGTGAAAAATCATAGAACCATTCTTTAAATCATCTTCAGTTCAGTACCCCAGAACTGTATATTTTCTTTTGAAGTCACATATAACTATGATTTTCAACATCTGTGACATTCACCAGGCAGCTATAGGTTGACCTTAAGACTAATTTCTTAAATTGATTCCACTAATCCCACAGCCCCTACTATGACTTAAATAGACTAGTCTTATTATGTCAGTTATTGAAAAATGGGTACATAGCCAGTCTTTGGAATAGTGCTGCTATGATAAATAACTCATGTACAAATCATATACCTTACCTAAATGTTCAGAAAGCTTTATTTTAAAAAACACTCCTTCAGAACTAAAGTGTGAGTCATGGGATGGAAAGAATGTTGGCACTATTGATTGCTATCTACCTAAACATTCAGGAATGAACATAATAGAAATGCTCTAAACTAAATGGTATTTTTTTTTTGGTGGGAGGAGATAAGGTTTTGGGAAAGAAGGAAATCAGAATCACCTCTTAAAGAAAATGAACCTCTGGAGGTCCTCAAATTCTAGATTCTATGCTAAAATCAACCTGAGACCTCTTTGATGCATTTTCTTCCACGATAGAAGTGACAACCATGCCTATCCATCTTGGGTGATTTTTGTTCAAATTTTCCAGAAATTCACCAAAATGGTTATATTTTCATCAGGCTAGGGACATTTTTTTAATTCTCTTGACATCTCAAGAGATGGAGTGCATGGAATATCCTTCAGTTATTCTTTACTCTTCCATATGACCAACCCCATCTTCTTTTTCAGTCTTATATGTGCAGGGTTTCCATGCTGCCAGAACTTGGGTTTTCATTCACTATTCCATTAACTCTAGACTATTACATACATTTCTTTGATGACATCCTTTGTATTCCTTATTCTTTATAATATCTAGTTTGCAAAATGTTTCAGGCTGATTACAGCCTGAGAGTGTTCAACAAGGATACTACCTTCTATATTTCAAGAAGGAGAGTATTTAACCATATGGTTCATCTTGAGGCAGACAAGAATAACTATTGTCTCCACATTTTCCTCTTTTCTTTTAAAAATTTCTGTAAAAGAGACCCTGACCTCTTTAAAACTTGTCTATATCCATGAATGATTGGGGAGAAGATTATTGAAACTGGCAAGGATTCAGGATGGAGAGATGGCAGGGGGTTGGTCGAGGTATGAGGAGAGGGGCAGAGGAAGACAGATTGCAAGGAAGTAATCAACTACAGAGGGACTTTGATCTTCTGGAGACCTAAGCTAATAGATGTTAAGTGCAGTTCAGTGGAAGTAATAACCCATGAAGAAAACAAAATCTGCAAAATGATAAAATGCTTCAGTCTACCGATCAAGGAAGACATTGGAAAATTACTATGAAAGCATCCTTTGCCCAGCAGATCCAAGGTGAAGAAAAGGCTGCGTCTGCCAACCGGCAGCCAGACATTCCAGGCAGCTTTAGCAGAGTCTCTCATTTTGTGGCTAGATTAACACTCTGTGGAACTGAAATGCTTTCTCACTGAAAAAGCATGAACTGGCACCAATGCATTCTGAAGGCTGCATAATCTCTCCCTGTGAAGCCATCCCACTGGGCTCTCATACACTGCAGGAGCTCTTTAGGGTTTTTATTATGGTTGACAAAGATAGTGATAATTTGAGAGTTTCTGGGGAGAAATCACTTTGGTGGAAATACTTGGCATCTTGTTATTTTGTCTTGCCACAGGGAAATACACTCAAAGTCTCTTATACTATCATAGACCTAGAGCTGGAGGACATCTGAGAGGACAATCATCATAAAGTCATAGGATCATAGCTTCAGAGATATATGGGACCTCTGAAATCACCTTCTCCAACTCCCTTCTTTTATAGTTGAGGCAAATGGGGTCCAGAAAGATGCAATGGTTTAATTAGTATTACACAGGCAGTGAGTGGACAAGGTGGGGTTGGAACTAATATCTTCTGATTTCTTGTCTAGTGCTTCATTCTCTGCATTGTTTTTATGGAACTAAAGACATTCTCACCAAGACTATTTCCCAGAAAGAAAGTAGAAATGCCTGGATAGCAAAGACTTCAGAATTTCTAATATAAAAAGTCTCCTTGGAGTATCATTTATAACCATTTATTTGAGTGACTAGGCAGATTATTTAATACAGGAGCAGAGTTATTATAATCTCTACTGAGACTAAAGTAACTTTTCATAATCTAAATCTGAATAAAGCCTAGGTTTGAACAATTTTAGTCTGAAAAGACTATTTGCCCTGAATGGGATTAACAATGTTAAAAAGTGTGACTCTAAAGTCAGGAACCTGGGAAAAGAAGGAAGTTTAAAAAAAGGCCCATTTTCCAAAATTTCATATAATGGCTAATTAAACATATGGAATGCATTACCTGGGCCACATGTTAACATATGTGGAGAGAGGGGAAGTGGGAGCAAACACATGAAGAGAAAGAAAGCTGTGAATTTAGAATCCAGGAGAGACGCAAACTGAGCTGCCCTAAGGACTCTTGTTTGGTTCATCTCCAATCAGTTGCCATATCTTGTCATTTCTACTCTGTAACATCTCTCCCATTCATTAGAGTCCCTCCATTCACATAGCCATCTCCCAAGTTCAGATAATTGTCCCCTGTCTTCTGGACTGTTGTGGTTGGTTAGTGGAGGGAGTTTGGGAATGACATGTAAATACCGGTTGCATACAAGATAGATACACAATAGATAAAGGTAATATGGAAGGGGAATCCATTGGCAACTGAAAGGGCCAAGAAAGACTTCCTGAAAAAGGTAGTATTTGAGCTGACTCTTGGAGGAAGCCAAGAAATCTAATAGGTAGAGGCCATGGTAGAGACTATTTCAGGCCAGTACAAATAAGCCAGTATAGGTGATTTGTAGAGTGCTTGGGATGGGAGATAGAGACTGGGTGGAAAGGAGAGTTAGAATAAAATTAAATAAATTTTAAAAACTAGAAAAATAGAAAGGACCCACATTATTCACATAGTTACCAAGATGATTTTCCTAAAGTGAATGTCTGACCAGGTCGCTTTTTTACTCAACAAACTATAGTGGCTTCCAATTGTTTTTAAGATCAACTATTAACTCTTCTATTTGACTTTTGAAGCCCTTCTTGATCTCTAGCCAGCTACTCTTTCCACACTATAGTTTAGTCAAAATGCCTTATTTACTATTGGTTGGTTGATTATAATCCTTCATACTTCAAGAGGACCAAAATAACATTATGCTTGTCCATCTCAGTTTTGTGTCTTTACCATGATCATGTCCTGGTCCCATAATATACTTCTTCAACTCTGGCTCTTGAAACCTCCTTCTTTCAAGATTCAACTCAACTTCTCATCGTTTCAAGATTCAACTCAATTGCCATTGTATGATGCTACTTCTAATAGTTCTCAGTAACTGGAAAATTTATCTTCCCTACATGCCTTCTCCTACCAGGTTATGTTTTAACTATATGTGTTTTGTATACATTAGTATTTGTATGCCTATATATCCCATATATCTACAATAGGCCTCACTTTCCTTTCTCTTTATTCCCTCTCCTTTTTTGCCTTGTCATCTCCTTTGAGTTCAATTACCAACTTAATGACAATGACTCTCAAAACAATATTGAACAAATCTATACTGGAGAAAATATTTCAGAATATTTCAAAGAAATATCATTTTGAACTACTTCATCTAGGAAGAATTCCTCTGTAGGAAATCTCCGTTGATAGTAGACAATGATGCAACATGGTAGAGACCACTACAATTTTTTAAAAAAGGGTTTCCTTCTGTAACAGATTTCCCATAGGACTATGGGCCTCTTAGTCCTGAGAATTCTTATCTATGACAAGTTAATTCCTCATATATTCCAGTTTTAATACATATTCCCATTCAGTTTAATCAGTTATCTCTTGATAACTTGGACCATTCCTATATTTCTTTTCTTTTATATCTTATTCACTTCCATGTACTGTGTGATTTTATAACAGAATATTCCTTCTCCCATTCCTACCATTCCAATCTTCTTTAACATCCCTTCAGTGTACTTCATGATCCAATGACCTTGGCCACCTTGCAATTCTTTATGTAAGCATTCCTTCTCCCATTCCTAGCTTTCTGATGATCTCATACTTCAACATCTTCTACAATTCAACGTCACTGGCATGCTTGGCTGTTTCTTGAACAAGACCCTGTGTCTTAATGTCTTTTGATTGGCTATTCCCTATGACGAGAACTCCTCCTCATCTCTCACTCTTGGCTTTCTTCAGTCTTCAAGAAGCCATTTCCAGTCCCCTTTTATCTTAAAATCATTCTTCTCGTTGTTATCTCCAATTTATTCTGAACATATCATATCTGTATATAATTATTTTCACATTATTTCCCCCATTAAAGTGTGAGCTTCTTGAGGGCAGGCACTGTATTTTTCCCTCTTTTTTTGTATACTCAGAGCTCAGCAAAATTCTTGGCACATAATAGGTACTTAAATATTTGTTAGCATTACCTCTCAAAGTGATCTTGTTAGAAAAACCAGCATTATAAAACCTATCTCATTGAAGAGAAAATGGAGACAGTAATGGTACCAGAGAAACTTTGATGAAAAATAAAATCTTTAGTCAGCTATTTTTTTCTTCTTCTTCTTCTTTTTTTTTAAACCCTTCCCTTCCCTCTTAGAATTCATACTGTGTATTGGTTCTAAGGCAGAAGAGTGGTAAGAGCTAGGCAATGGGAGTTAAGTGAGTTGCTCAGGGTCACAGAGCTAGGAAGTGTCTGAGGCCAGATTTGAACCCAGGACCTCCCATCTCGAGGCCTGTCTCTCAATCCACTGAGCCACCCAGCTGCCCCCTAGTTTTTTCTTCTGCATGCAAGGATATGGTCATTTTTTTTAACTTGAGAATCTCCAATTACTTTTTGTTGCCTATATATTAAACCCCAAACTTTTGCCTAAATTCAACATCTTCTTCAATCTGGTCTCACCACATCTTTCCAGCCTGGTCTCATATAATTCTCTATTTATTTCCTAACTGTTGACATACTTAATGCTTACTCTTCTCAAATTAGTTTACTTATAAGCAGCTAGGTGGCACTGTGGATAGAGTGTAGGTTCTGAAATCAAGTAGATCTGAGTTCAAATTTGACCTCAGATTTCATCTAGCTGTCATTCTTGGCAAGTCATTAAACCTCTGCTTCGGCTTTCTCAATTATAAAACTGAAATAATAATAGAACCTACTTCCCTACCTTCTTGTGAGAATCAAATTAGAGAAGTATAAAGATTTTAGCAATGTTTGACACTGTTGTGAGGCTCTTAATCAATGCTTTCTTTTTTTAAAATTTTTTATTCTTTAATTAATTTAGAACATTTTTCCATGATTACAGGATTCATGTTCTATCCCTCTCCTTCCCCCATCCCCTCCCATAGCTGATGCACAATTCCACTGGGTTTTACATGTGTCACTGACCAAGACCCATTTCCATATTATTGATATTTGCATTAGGGTAATCATTTTAGAGTCTACATCCCCAATCATATCCCCATCGAACTATGTGATCAATCATATGTTTTCCTGCTATGTTTCTACTCTCACAGATCTTCCTCTGAATGTGGATAGTGTTCTTTCTCATAAGTCCTTCGGAATTGTCCTGGTCATTGCATTGCTGCTAGTAGAGAAGTCCATTATGTTCAATTGTGCCACAGTGTTCTGCTCCTTTCACTCTGCATCAATTCCTGGAAGTCTTTCCAGTTCACATGGAATTCCTCCAGTTCATTATTCCTTTGAGCACAATAGTATTCCATCACCAGAAGATATCACAATTTGTTCATCCATTCCCCAATTGAAGGGTATTCCCTCATTTTCCAATTTTTTTGCCACCACTAAGAATGGAAATCAATGCTTTCTTTATTCCTACCCATCCACAAACATATCTTGTACTTACTCACCACTGTATGCTTGTTCAAACTATTCTTGCATTTTGGAATCTTCCCTCTTTAACTTTGTCATTTGTTGAAATCTTTCCTATTCATTTGAGTCTGAATAACATGCCAACTGCTCTATGAAGCCTTCTTTGATTCTCTCAACTATAATGATAATAGCCATTATGAATAACATTGGTAAACAATATTAAATATAATTATTTAATTAACTATAAGTATTAAATCAGTTATTAAGTTAACCACTGCCAAATGAATTGATTGTTTATATTATTAACTTAATATTAAATTCATTAGTTAATATCAAATTTAATAAATGCAGAACTTATGACCATTCAGGATTAACTCAAGATGAATATTTCATAGCAACTCTCATTTCATCCAACATTGGTTCATAGATCATAAATTAAAAGTTGGTAGAGATTCTACAAGAGGTGATCTAGCCTAATGCTTTCATTTTCCAAATGAAGAAACTCAGGTCCATGGCATGATATGACTTGCCCAAGGACATACATGTAATATATTAATCATTATAGTTATGATTCAAACTCAGATCTGCTGACTTCAGAGACACTTTTACCACTATGCTGTGTTATCTTCATTTCAAACCTTTCCTTCTGTTTCAGAATCAATAGTAAGTATTAGTTCTAAGGAAGAAGAATGGTAAGGGCTTGGCACTGGGGGTTAAGTGACTTGCCCAAGGTCATATTGTTAGGAAGCATCTGAGACCATATTTGAACCCAGGACCTCCCATCTCCAAGCTTGACTCTCTATCCACTGAGCCACCTAGCTGCCCTTGCTATGTTGTCTTTACAATGAATCCACATAATTCAACATTTGTTGGCTTTTCCTCATATTTTATATAGATTGCTCACATCATTGTTCCTCCTCACTGTTGCTCATGAGCCCATGTTGTTGACTGGAAACCATGTTACCTCTTGGTTTGATCACAACTTTTTCTCTAGCCCCTGGACTGACACTGTTAGAAAGGAACAACCATTTAGCCACCATCTTGTCACCCGACATCTAGATCTATATTTGCCAACTATCTCTGTACTTCCTGTTGTCCACCATCTTGGTTCTCTACTCATTACCCAAATGGAACACTGAGAGTTGGCAGCCATCTTCTATGGGGCACCCTCAAACCTCACATAAAACTTAATCTAATGTGTTATTTCCTTTGTGCATTAACTCTAATAGATTTTAAGAATCATGAAGGAAAAGACAGTATTTTATCCCAAATTCATGTTATCTCATATAGCTAGTGTACTCAGTCAATGTTTATTAGAACTGAGTTTTGGGATACCAAATTATTGGTTTCACAGATACCCAGGCACCCTCTCAGACACATCCGTATTTGTGCATGCATGTGGGTGCACACGTATACACACAGAATACCACTTGTGTGTGGTCGATTCAGATTGTTGTAGAAACAGTCTGAGGAACAATGAGACTAATGGCTTGGTCTCCCAGCAAGCCAGCAGACAGTATAGATTAGAACACATAGTGCTGGACTTGAGAGCAATCATTTAACTCACTGTATTATGCTGCCCCTCATTTCATGGTCATCCTTCTCTATTATCCACACCTAACAGAACTCAGAATATAAGTGCTGGATGGATTAACTAATGATTGAAGAACATTTTGGAAACTAGAAAATGCCACATGCATCTAGAACATAAGAAGAGATTAACAGATTGTCCTGAATTTTACTTCTAGTTAAAATAAACCCTTTTCCCCCCAATAATGAAGTTGTACTGCTCAAAAAACAAAAGACTTTTATAAGAGTGTTTCACATTATTTTCATTTGAGTTGAATTTCTGCTCCTCAGACTAGTATTTCTGCCAATTTCTATCTCTTGTGCTTTCTCTGGCACAAGCGAAAGAACAAAGTTAATAACAGAGAAAGGACAAGCTTTAAAAAGTGCTGCATTTATCGTCAGTTGTAATTCTGCTATTAAATGGTCTTGGCATTTGGGAAATTTTTCTCGGTCATCTCTTTTCTATTTTTTCTCTTAAAGGAAAAAAAGTAAAAATATAGAATTTAGATGTTTTCCTCTTCTCTTTTCTCATTCTCTCCCTCTCTTCTCTTCCTTTCCCCCTTTCTCTCCTTCTTTTCCTCCCCCCTCTTTTTCCCTCCCTCTTTTTTTTGATCTCTCTTCCCCCCCCCTCCAATTCAGTTTTTTTTTCCCCTGTAACACCAATATTTGACACACTATCTCTATAAACTCATTCTCATCCCAGATCAAGGAATTTATGGGGAGGATTGGTGGGGGTGGGAAGGATTTAAGTAAAACTTCCTTAGAAGTCATTTATTCTCACACTCTCCCTTTCACACACATACACACTATTTGTATGGGATTTTTTCTCTCTGCTTTCTGCCTGCTGAACAGATTGAAAATTTTACCATCCAAACCCACAAAGCAAAACCTCCTACTGTGGTCTTCAAAACTTTCCATTCAGCTAATCTGCCTGCCAACTCTGGTGACCAGTACCGTCACTACCGATGGTGAGCAGCATATGGTACTGCTGGGAATACTTTTGCTCTAGCTGCTGTGAAATCCCACGCCCTCCCACAGAATGGGTTTGGCGGAGCAAACTCTAAGTGTAGCTAGCTGGTTAGCACAACTCTATCTTGATCTGCAGAAAGTCAGGATTTTTACAATAAAATAAAGACAGATAAGATAAGTCTGAGAATTTCCTCCACACCTGGGATTGGGGTTCTGAGGCAAGGAAACCACCTCAAAAATTCCAATTCTACCCAATGAAAGGGGGAGATATTGCCCTAGAAAGTCTTATAATAAATAATAATAATAACTAACATTAATGCAATGCTTTGAGGTTTATAATATACCTTATACATATCATTTAATCCTCACAACAACCCTGAAAAGTAGTTGCTATTATTATTCACTTTATAAATAAGAAAGCTGAGGTTAACTGACTTGACCAATATCACATAGCTTGGAAGTATCTGAACATGATTTGAAGTCATGTCTTACTGGCTCTAAGTTCATTATATTTACCCACTGTACTACTCAACTTCCTATAGTCCCACTTGAACCACAGTTAAATGAATCTGGATCCTAGGACTACAGACATAGAATTTAAAATGATCTCAGAATCCATATAATCCAACCCTTCACTTTATAGATAAAGAAACTATTATCTAAAAACATTAAGTTACTTCTCCAGTGCAACAAAAAGTTGTAACAAAGTCCAAATTTGAACTCGCATTCCTCTGATGCTGAAGTCAGCATGCTTTCAACAATACCAAGATGTTTCTCTATCAAATGCAAAGATTGCTCCATTTTGCATTTATAGTCCTTGCCAATCTGACTTCAGCCCACCTTCCCAGGCTTATGGTACATTAGATCTCTTTATGCACCCTCCACTTCAGCAAATTGGCCTCCTTGCTATTCCTCCCACCAGTCACTAAATCTGCCATTTCTTTGCCTCTCCACTAGCTATACCTCACATCTATATCCCTTTGTCACCTCTGCCTCTTAGTGTTGTTCCAAGTTTCCTTCAAAGCTCAAAATGGGATTGAGGACTTTCCTTGCATGACCTTGTTTCCCATCTACCAGTATCCCTCTAAAAAATTACCATGTGTTTCATAGATTTAATATATGTATGTTACATATGCATGTTTATATATTAAATATACATATTTATATATTATATATATTATATATGTGTGTATGCATATAAGAATATCTACATGCATGTGTCTCCCAATAGGTGGAAAGATTCATTAGGGAAAGTATACTTTAATTTTTAATTTTGTATCCCTATTGACCAGATTGGTGACATGTACCTTATAGATGATTAATAAAAACTTGCTAATAAGCTGATTGATGTCACTAATAAATAACTGGGGAAACCTGGGGAAACCATTAATTTGTGGAAATTATATTTTCTCTTTAATCTGTAAAATGAGGGAGTTGACATACCATATTTCCATGATCACTTTGAACACTAACTGATACTACTATTTCCTGCCTCCACTTTGGTTTATGGAACCCTAGCCCCCACCTCTAGCACCAGGTCTACAATCTTAAGACTTCTTTATCAGGTTCCCAGATTTCAGGAGCCAAGCCTCCTCCAGCTCTTATCTGATGTTACATGGCAATCTATAGACTTCATGGGATATGATATTTATATCTATCTCAGTGGATGACCCTGAACTTTCTAGTCATCTGTATCCCTCAGTAGACCTTTTTTTCATCCACTGAAGCTTTGCTGAAACTCTTTACTCAAAGGTTAGCATATTTCCTACTCCTATATTTTCTCCATCTCATCCCATTGACATCAAGCCCCTTGCAATCAAAGAACAAACTCACTTTCTCGATTCAAGTGACTCTTAAGAAGTGTCTCTGAATGGAGAAAAGGGAATGGGAAGCCTAATACAAAATAGATTCAGGAAGATTGGTGGTCCACATCTCAGTTGTCATCACTGGTGGAGAAGTCTAACCTCATCAGTAGAGTCCCAGGGAGGTTGAAAGAGACACGCCCAAAGTCATCAACATAGATTATGGAGGCAAGTCCTCTGGTTCTAGGGAGCTATAACTCATTGTTTTGTGCCACATACCATGTCTCCATTCCTAGTTCTACCCTTGATGCTTTGGAAAAGTTTGGAGGGAAGTGAGAGAGTGAGGGAAGAGCAATATTTTGAAGAATCCTTATAGGGAACTAGGTGTTATAGTGGTTAGAGTGCTAGACTTAGAGTCAGGAAGGTCTGAGTTGTTATGTTGACCTTAACAGAGATATTTGGGAAGCTGAAGAGATGGCCTGAAACTAGAAACCTGCAGGACACACTCCTCCCCTTTCCCGCCACAGGCTTGAGTGAGAAGAGAGGAGCTCAATCTAGCTTAGAGCTCCTTTCTCCCCCCTCCCAAAAAACAGTTAGAAATCAGTTGGAAATGGAGGTAGGACTGGTGTCTTCTGGCAAGGCTCAGCAAGGCAAATCTCTAATGATGTTCACTTTCTCAACTTATATTCCTCACAGGTTTGACTAAGGGATAATAGGAGAAGCTTGATGTCTTATAGTTATCAGGGACAGAACGAGGATCTAACTTCTTGGGCTGGCAACTGAAAGGAACCAAGCTTTATGGAGGCTGTGAGTGTGCCCAAAATAATAGCCAGGCACAGCTACTAAAAGATGAAGTTTTACCAATAAGAGAGGAAGGGGAACCAAGGAAAGGGGTTTCAAGGATTTGGATAAGATCTGGGAAGCCCTGAACTGTTAGGTAAAAACAGCCCCTCCTCCCTCAGGAGGGAGTGGCAGACTTTATATCTAGCTTGCCCTCAAAGCTTATAATTATCACTTCTAATATCTAAATAACTAAATAACAATTGTGCTGTTGCTGGAAAGATCTAGTTCAGCTAAACAGGCAAAAGGCTGAGCAGAACCAAAATGGTTTTTGCCCCAAATGGCCTCCAAAGCAATCCCAGAACCGGGAACTGCAAGCAGAGAGATCTGCTCACCTCAACCCCCAAGAACCAACTGTCCAACTGCTTTCAAACTATCCTCTCACCCAGAGTTCTCCGGGGGTGGTTCCCCTGGAATTCTGGGTGAGGCTTGACCCTGTATCTTGCAGGAATTCCACCCTGCCATTTTCTATGTTACAGAGTTCACATCCATCCTCAGAGACTTATTCGCTCTGTGACCCTTAGGGAATTACTTAACCTATTTCCTAATCTATGAAATGGGAATAATAATAATTGCAAAGATAACAGGATATAATATTTGTAAATCCATTTGCAAACTTTAAAGCACAATACCAATGCTAGCTAGTATGATTAGATCACAAATTTGAATCTGACTCTTTAGACCAGTGGTTCCCAAACTTTTTTGGCCAACCACCCACTTTCCAGAAAAATTTTACTTAGTCCACTGGAAATTAATTTTTTTAAATTTTAATAGCAAATAATAGGAAAGGAATGCTGTAGCACCCACTTTGGGAATCACTGCTTTAGACTATGAGATTCTTGAGACTGGGATCTCGAGTTTTCCTTTCTTCATATCTCTAGCACTTCATACAGTGTCTATCACATGAAAGGCATTTAAAAGGCTAAATAAATATCTGTTCACTCAATTTAATTCATCATTAGGAAACAGAGGCCAGGAGGTGAAATTATTTGCCCCAGTTATGGGTAGGAATCATTGGACCTACTCATGACTTAATTCTAGTACCACTGCTTCTCCCCCTACACTATGTATATTTATTTCATGGGCTATACTTTAGGTCCTTAAATATAGTACTGAACCAAGTGAGCCACCCAAAACATATTTTTACACAGTAAGTTTGTCTTTTTCAGGTATAATCCCACTGAAACTATTCAAGATCAAGTATCACTTTTGTAGATTCCATAGTCCCCCTTTTTAGCCTGTTCCAGAGATTAATCACCTTCACAGGTGAGTTTCTCCCTTAGTTACAACCTTTTCCTCCAATAAAATCTTATCTTCTTTTATTCTGGTTCCTTATAGAAAGAAGACAATTTGTATATTGTCCAGTCTGAAATGACTTCTTAAGGAAAGGAATTCGAAGATTTTTCCTTAATGTGTCTCTTAAGAGATTTATCCACTGTCATCAATTTTCCCTGAATACTTTCCCAGCAACACTGATATATTGAGAATGAGAAGCCACCCTTAAGGAAATGTGAAGATTGTGTGGGGTGTGTGTGTGTGTGTGTGTGTGTGTGTGTGTGTGTGTGTGTGTGTGTTTGTACATACATGGGTGAGAGAGAAAAGGCTGTTGCTGGGAGAGGAAGAAGAGATCTGTTCCTATTGCTTAAGAGTACAAATACAAACATAAGTCTCAGATATGCTCCAGTGAGAGAGGAAAGGCTCAGGTACAAAGGAACTTGTGCATCCATTTATCTAAAGTCTCAATGATCCCATTTGTGTGTGAGCTATTAGAAGGGGAGAGAGAGAGCACACAGAAAGACAGCAAAGGATCAAGTTGGAGTGATTATGTACAGGAGAAGAAGAGCTAAGAGAAGTCCAGTGGGAAAGGAAAATGGGAATAAAATTAAGAGTGATTAATGATGGGTCTCCAAAGCTTTCATTGACTCCCATGCAATGAGACCATGGTAAGCAAGAAATACTCGATATTAGAGAGGAGCAGGGGGAATGCATCATGCTCTAGATATCAGCAGTTGCAGAGTAGTTCAGAAAATCATAGGTGAGCCACAGCGGATTTCTCTGTGTGCCTTTGTTGACTTGGTCTTTTCTGTGACAGTTCATCCTGAGGGATCCCCTTGAATCTGCACTTTGCCCTCTACCCAGTTCAGACCTACATTGGTAATTTTTATCCTTATGCCCCTGGTAGAGTATTTTGCACACTGGCCTGCCATTTGAAGCATCCTCTTTGAGGGCAAAGGCTGGGTTTGTTGGTTTATTTGGTTGGTTAGGTGGTTTTGTCCTTGTAGCCCTAGTATCCAGTAGCATGTTTTGCATAATAAATGCTTGTTGAATTGGACTGGAATAAGAAATATTGTATTTAATTGAAACGTCAATTTTTGAGAAACTGAAACATCCAATTATAGCTTACTTTGTGATCTAAACCTACTTCTTCCTCCCTCCTCCTTCTCTTCCCTTAAAAGTTATATATAAAGGTATTTGTGGAATATTAGAGGTGAAAGAGAACTTTAGAAATGATCTTGCATGGGAATGCTTAATCTATAGTTCATGAACTTAAAAAAAGTATAAATCCATTTCAATATAGCTGTTTTCTTGTTAATCCTATTTATTTTATTTTATGCATCTCAAACATTATTCTGAGAAGGGGTGCTTGGCTTCCCCAGACTGCCTAATGACTCCATGATACAAAAAAAAAGGATTAGGAACCCCTGATCTAGCCCAACCCCAGTGTAATGCATATCAAGGAACCAAGGACCAGAAAGATTAATAACTTCCCAGAGTTCATAGAGCTACATAATGGCATCAAAATAACCTGGAGACCACTGATCCATAGTCAAAAAGTCAGATTTAAGCTCTATCTGTACTTGAATATGAATTGCACAAATAATAGAAAGGTTATATTTCTAAAATGAAGACAAATGTGAGATGGATAACATATTTGCAGTTTCAGTCTCCTGCTTTGTAAAATGGGGACAATATCACATGCTTCGGTCTCTTCATCTGAAAAATGTGGAGGATGACAGAATCAAATAATATTTGTGTGTGTTTGTGTATGTGTGTGTATCATACATATGATAAGTATTTACATAGCTAGTGCTCTAAGGTTTATAAAGCACTTTATAAATATTATCTCATTTAATCCTCATAACAACTCTCGGAGGTAGATGCTATTTTTATCATTTTACAGATGAATAAACTGAAGCATAAAGAGGTCAAGTGTTTTGCTCAGAATCTGCAAGTTTCTAAGTCCAATTTGAATTCAAGTCTTCTGTCTACAGGTCCCTTTTCTGCACCAACAGTTGCTAATATCTTTTTAAAATTATGTTTATAATTTTTTTCAAGATTATATTTGTACAATCTTCAATAATCATTTTTTGATATTTTGCAATACATATTATCTCTGTCTCTCTAATCCCTAACCCTTCACAAAAGGGCAGGGAATATGATCTAGGTTGTACAAGTGTTTAAACAATACATATTTTCAAGTTCATCATATTGTGAAAGAAGACATGTATCACTTGTACTAGGAAAAAATTAATGGAGCCAATAAATTGAAGAGCGGTATGCTTCAATTTGTATTTAGAACATCAGTTCCTTCTATAGCAGTGGACAGCCTTGTTTGTCATGAGTTCCTTGGAGTCATCTTGGATCCTTGCACAGTCATTCACAAATGATCATCATACATAATTGCTGTTACTGTGTACAACATTCTTTTGGTTCTGCTCACTTCACTTTACATCACTTCATGTGAGTTTTTCCAGGTCTTTTGTGATCATCTTGTCTGTCATTTCTTATGGTACAATAGTATTCCATTATAATCATACACAACAACTTGTTCAACGATTCCCCAGTGGATGGGCATCTTTCAGTTTCCGGTTCTTTGCTATTACAAAAAGAATTGTTATAAATATATTTTTTTAAATAGATCCTTTTCCCCAAGCTTTGATCTCTTTAGGATATAGCCCTAGTAGTAGTGTTGTTGAGTCAAAGGGTATTCACAGTTTGATAGCCCTTTGGGCATGGTTCCAAATTGCTCTCTATGAGTTGTATCAGTTCACAGCTGTACCAACAATGTATTGTTGTCCCAATTTTTCCATGTCACCTTGAACATTTATCATTTTCCTTTTTGTCATATTAGCCAGTCTGATAGGTGGGAAGCGGTACCTCAGAATCTGCCAATATCTTTTAATTAAAGTGCTTTGTAAATCCTAAGGTGCTATATATCAGTTGTTATTTATTTTTATTCCTCGTCTCTTGACTGCAGTATCAATAGCTTATTCTTCCCCTCTTCCCCTGCTATATAGACCGTTTTGCTATATTTGAAGACTTTGTTAGATTTGTGACCTCACTGATGTCAGCTTTCCCTCCCATGACTCAGTCACCAATCCATACATGTCTGTCCATCCTTTATGACTCTGGTTAATGTCTTTCCAGAGTGTATTATCACAAAAAGGGAAATAAGCCATCGGATGCCCACACAGCCCCTGTACTGACCACAGGTCCCTGACTAAATGAAGAATATGTCCAATGCCTATGGGAAGACCTCTTTCATTTTTTGAGTGATTATCATAAAACCATAATGGAAAACATTCCCAGAGAGAGGATGGAATATCCTTTCTTGATAAGTTCTCGAAATAGAATCATGTGTACATAATATAAAATAATGCCCAGTGGCAATTCAACAAATGTGTGTCGATAGAGTCAATATCCATTAAGCATGTCTATGTTCAAAGTGGACAGGTTGCTTAGCTTTGTCAGTGGACAGAGAGCTGGCTTTAGAGCCAAGAATACCTAGATTCAGGATACATAAGATTGTATGACCCCCAGCAAGTCACTTGCCCTCTCACTACATTGTGAAATTCTCTAACACTAGAAATCATAGAGTAGATGTTAACTTCCATTCACTTGAGGTTCATTATGGTTCACTCTTATCTGAGTGTTTCCTTTAGCAATAAAATCACAGGTCTAGTCAATCAACAAGCATTTATTAAGTGATTGCTGTATGCTAGGTACTGTGTTAAATACTGTCCCTATCCCAGTTCATATATGAAAAGTATTTTGCTATATTCTGGGGGTTAAAGGGGAAAGATATACATATAAATATGACCCAGCCCTTACTCCCAAGGTATTTACCTTCTACTAAGAGTTATAAGACATGTCATCAGATTTTTAAAATGCAAATTAGATAATGTAAACTGCAATCAATTAAGACAAAGTCCTAAGCAATCAAATGGCAGAAATAGAATTCATTTGTTATTAATAATTGAATTAATGATTGATTTTTTTTCATGGATAGGGTAGCCCAGGCTTGAGAAAGGTACCTAATGCACACCTTTGGGTACCACATCCTCAGATATATCTATTTCTGTGGAACTTGAGTTTGGGGGAGATATTAAAAATATCTTGTGTCTCTGGTAGCATCTGAGCCATGATTCCAAGGAAATGAGAGATTCTCTGAATTGGAGAGTGAATTCTAACTTTGAAGGACATCTCATACAAAGACAAAAGTGGTGAGAGATAGAATTCATTATATGTGGAATGGAGAACAGACTGATGTGATTGGAATGGAGAGGGCATGAAGGAGAGTAAAAAAAAATGAGTGAAGAAATAGTTAGAACCTAAACTTTGGCAAGCTTTGAATGCCAAGGCAGTGATTTAGCATTTTATTGTAGAGGAAATAGTGATTCACTGAAGATATTTAGTTAGAGTTAGATCTGTCTTTAGTGAATATCCTTTTGGCAGCTATTTGGTATATGGACTGAAATGGAGACATAGTGCAAGCAGAGAGACCAGGTAAGAAGCTATTGTAATAATCCGGGAAAGAGGGAACAAGAGCATGCTCTAGGGTAGAAATGGTGTGGTTGGAGAGAGGCAGATAACTGAGAATGATGAAGTAGAGGAAGGATCAATAAGAATTAGGAATTGATTAGCTATGGGCAATGAAGAAAAGGAAAGAGTCAAGGATTACTTCTTATTTGTGAATCAGGAAACTATAAGTTCAGAGTTCTTGCATGTCAAATTATTTTATGATCCCAATTCTTTTGTTAGTCTTATTGGCTATGCCTAACAACTTTGTTTTCCATAAATACAGTAAACGTGCCACTTACTACTCCATCCAAATCACTGAAAAAAGTGGTATACAAGCATAGCACCAATCCATATATAGCATCCCAGAAAGAAGCCATGGAATTTATGATTGAACATCTCCATAATGGAGAATTCACCACTTCTAAAAGCAGCCATTTTTCTTTGAAGTTCTCGGTTATTCTTCCTTATTTGCTATTGTTTTAAAAGAGTATAAACTATTACTAATAGATTCAGTCCCAAGAAGACATATTTATGTGTATGAGTAAACACACCACACATATATACACACATACACATGTATATAAATAAACATACAGGTCTTTATACACATATCCATATATAAATGAAATTTTCATGTAGATCTTCTAATAAATTCACAACTGGTTACTCACTGTTATGGAGGATTTTCTTTTTTCTTTTTATTATCAAAGGAATGCTGAGGTATCTCTCTAGTCCAATTATGACCAATAAATTCCATTTTGTTCCTCCATTAAATAAATTCATAGTTCACTAACTTGTGTATCAGTCATTCATTACTCCATAGAAGTAAGTATGCATAAAAAAGCAGCATTGCATACTGGATGATTATTTATGCTATATTTGAAGTCAGGAAGACATAATAATTATGATAATTATTATTATTAATCTATATTTCTAATTAGTTTTCACTGTTTCAGAGGATGCTTACTTTTACAAATTTTGTTGAATCTTCAGAGGCAGTTTTAAGGTCAAGATTTCAGAGGCAAAGAGGTTGTACATGCATAAAATGGATATTTCTGGTTCGTATCATAACTGCAAGGCTTTTGGGAGCATCATAAAAGGCCAAATTATGGATATTTGAAAAGCGGCCATTAGGCTCCAGTCCCTGACTTTAATTTGAGATTTGAGAGATTTTAGCAGAGAGAGATTTATCATGTATGTGAGAGCCCAAATCAGATTGTAGGGCACCTCTGTAAATTGCTTAATGTCACTGTCCATTTGTAAAGTTCACCCACTTTAGCAAAGATTTCATTTAGAATGATGAGCCTTTTTCGATGGACAGGGTTAAAAGGCAGCCCTTACTCAGTCATCAGTGCTCCATGACCGTTGGGGTAGATACATCAGTCAGAGGAAGAACCTTTTTAACCAAGACTAAGTATCATTTCACAAACAAGCAAACAAATCATTATTTTCAGGGGTAAAGCTAAAGCTGGGCTCTGCCTAAGGTTACCATTGTCAGCCTACCTACTTTACAAAGCATGCTATATTCTCATAGTTCACAAGCTTCTTGAAGGCAAGGATTTTGCTTCTAATTTCCTTTTTTTTTTAGTGTTCCCCACTGCAAACTACAGTTTCTTGGAGAAAAGTAAAATAGTATAGTCCAGGAGTTCTTAACCAGGGTCTATGGCTATGTGGACAGATTTCAGGAGATTAATGAACTTCTATAAGAAAAAAAAAATATATATATATATATATATTCAAACTGAGTGAAAATATATATATACAAATCGAACATTTCTTTCAGTTGGGAATATAGACAATAAAAAGTTCTGAAAAGGATTTTCTAGATTCATCCAGACTGCTGCCAAAGGGATCCATGGAACAAAAGAGATCAAGAACCCCTGGCATGGAAAGAGTGTTGGATTTGGACTCTAAAGGCTTAGGCTCCATACCTGATTCTGCCATCTATGAATAATTGAAAAGAGAGTCAAATCGTACCACTGCTATTTTGTGACTTGGAGTGCTTTATTTCATCTCCTTGAGAATCAGTGTCCTCATTTATCAAAGAAATGGGCTAGTCTAGCTAATTTGTAAGGTCCTTTCTAACTCTAAATTGTTATGATCTTAAGGATATACATTCTTATTCTCTTTATAGCAATTTAAGGTTTGCAGAATGCTTTATTCATTGTATCTCATTTTATCTTCACAATAACCCAGGGAAGTATGAACTATTATCATCCCTGCTTTAAAGATGAGAAAACTGAGGCTCAGAGAGAATAAGTGATTTCTCCAGAGTCACATCTGTGTTATTAGAAAATTGGGGGTCATTTAACTACATTTCTCATGAGCCCACTGGCTTCCTGTCCTTACATGTTGATGTGGATGGGGAGATAAATGAGGAGCTGGTGTTCCTCTTCCTCTTTGCTTCCTATCCAGCATGGTGGTGGCAGGGAATGGCGGGCTGCTTAAGCAGCCTAAGTTAGCATGACACGTGGCTTTATTTTCTAGAGACTACAAATACATATTTTAAAAAACCATAATATTTTTAAAGTTATATATTAATTTTATTTTTTACACATCAGAAGTTACTGTTTGAGGCTGGATTTGAACTCAAATCTTCCTGACTCTGGGCTGATGGGTCTATACATTACAGCATCAAATTTGTTTGGAGTTAGGTCTTCTTATAATGGCATCTAATATGAATTGAGTCCTGTGTGTGTTTTTTTATGAAATGCATGAGGCATTACATATCTGTAGCACCCCACTACATACTTCTTTGATTTTTTTATTGAAGAGGAATCTATTTGTCTCCCTCCAAGTCCCCATCCATTAAAAAAGACAAATTTATTTTGCTTGAATATTTAAGCAAAACAAATCTCTTCAATGAATATATAGAAAATAGTCATTGTATCATTCCTAAGAGTTCTTTCAGCTTTCAATATTTTTGCTTTGCAATGTTATTATTATATAAAATATTCTCCTGGTCCTACTCATTTCATTTTTATTCATTTATATGCATTCTCAAAATTATTTCTTATAATTATATGTATTTATAATATGGATATTATATAGTATAAATTGTTCTTCCTGGTTTTGCTCACTTCATTCTATATCAGTTCATAGAAATCTTCTTATGCCTCTTTAAAATTATCTATTTCCTCATTTCTCAAAGCATAGATAAAGATATTCCAACACATTCACATACTACAACTTATTTAACCATTTTAGGTGATGGACACATTCTTAGTGTTTAGTTTTTTTGCCACCATGAAAAGAGTTTCTCTAAATATAGGACCTTTTACGCTACCTTTGATCTAGTTTGAGAACAAACCCAGAAGTGGTATAGGTGGGTCACTGTTTTACTGATTCCAGACTAATTTCTTTAATGGTTGTACTCATTTACAGGTCTGCCAACAGTGCACCTGTGTTCTTGTTCTCTACCATACCTCCACAGCCTTTATCATTTTCCTTTTTCTGTCATCTATGCTACTGTAATGACTATGAGGTAGAACCTTGGAATTGCTTAATTTGCATTTCTCTAATTAGTAGTGATTTGGAGCATTTTTTTTTCATATGGCTATAGATAGTTCCCTTCAGAACTGCTTGTTCCTATCCTTAAATCATTTATCAATTGTGTTGGGGTGGGTGGGTGGGGGCACAGATTTCACACTAACAAACAAATCTGTTTCTATAGGAGCATGGATGAATATTATAGAATAACATGTGGGAGCCAGCATGGGTTCATAGAAAATGAATAATGCCAGAATAACCTCATTTCCTTCATTGACAGGATTATTAAAGTGGTAGAACAGGGAACAGTTACACACTGAGTCTGGATTTCAACCAGACAATTAGCAATCATAATCACTACAATCACTTATATTTATTTAGTTCTTTTCATTTTGCAAAGTCCCTTCCTCCTAACAATCTCCAGAGGGCAATGTGGCATGTTGGAAATAACAATGAGCCCAAGAATCACAAGACATGAGTTTTAATTCTAGCTGAACTTCTTGTGCTGGACAAGTCTCTTAGTCTCTCTGAATTCCAATTTAGGATCTGGGGAAAAAAAAGACTTTAAACTATGTGAACTTTAATGTCTCTTCCAATTGCAGATATTCAAACCTAGGTTCATTTTACAGATTAGAAAACTGAGATATAAAGTGGAGAAATAACTTGCCAAAGATTACATAAGCAGCAAATATCAGACTAAAGATTTGAACTCAGGTCTTTGGACTCCAAATCCAGTCTTGCCTCTAAGTGTAGTTATGATAATCCCATTTTATTAATGAGTAAACTAGGTCTCAGAGAGGCTACATGATTTTCTTAAGATTACATATTAAGTAGCGAAGTTGGGACTTTTAATATAACTTTTGCCATTGGTCTAGGTTTTGTTTTATTTTTTTTTCCAAAAAATTGTTTGAGTAAGATGGAAAAATACAGACTGGATGATAGCATAGTTGGAAGGATTCTTAGCTGGTTAATTGGCCATATCCAAGTAGACTACAATATCTCTATCCACCTAAAAGATATTCAGTAGTGGTGTGTTGCATAGCTCTATCCTCAACCCTATCCTCTTTAACGTTTATGTCAGCAACTTAGATAACACAGAAGAGAAAAGTCATGCTTAGTATTTGCAAATGATACAAAGTCATCAGTTCAATATTGAATGAGAGAGTCAGGATTTTTTTTAAAATCTCAGCAGGCTAGAATAATGGACCAAATAGCATAAAATAAATTAAAATTGGAATAAATATAAAATTCTGCATTTAGGCTCAAAAAGCTAACATATGTGGTCGTATTACTTAATAGTAGTTCATGTGGTAAAGCAACTTTTACTTGATTGTGAGAAAAGTGAAAAAAAAGTCTATTTATTTTAAGTTAAAGAGATTTATTAGGGAGATTGATGATGGGGAGGCAGTTCTCCAGTGGGAGTCTGCCTGACTAAAGTAACAAAAAGTTGGGGGTTTTATTGGTTTTACAGGAGAGCTGAATACTTGATCAACAAGGGGGCAGGAGACATATGACTTAAGGTACTTTCATGAGGGGAAGCCTGGGAAGTGGTGACTTCTGTGGCTTTGCGAAGGGCTTGAGGTTGATATGTGTCCCCAAAGATGGGTAATTTTGGGGAGAGGGCCCAAGTTTGATATTGTGACTGGCAAGGGTAGGTAACTGAGAAGATCCGGGGTTGAAGAAGTTGTTTATCAGGAGATAAACAGATCTCAGGAGGAGGAAACTTACATGCCATCTTTATCCATTTATTGATGATCATCAGGGATGGCCTTCTCTAGCCAGTCCAGTTTAGGGAAATCTTTCATTTGTTCCCTGAAATTTCTGGGTTTAGTGTTTTCCACTCCATTTCACCCTCTTTTTATTTCTAGGTTCATTTTCAGTTGTGCCTAACTCTTCATTACCCTTTTCGGGGTTTTCTTGGAAAAGATAGTAGAGTGGTTCACCATTTCTGTTTCCAGCTCATTTTACAGATGAAGAAACTGAGGCAAACATGGATAAGTGACTTGCCCAGGTTCACATGGCTAGTAAATATCAGGGGGTCATATAGCTAGTAAATTTCTGAGGATGGAACTAAACTCAAGTCTCCATGATTCCTGGTCCAGTGCCCTACACACCACCCTGCCAGTAGCTTTCTATACATTTACCAAAGGGCTTTAGGGAAAGGTAATGGGTACCAGAGGTAAAGAGTTACTCCAAAAGAGAATGCACCAGTCACCAATAACTGGATAAACCAGCAACTTTCCCAAGTCCAGCATAATACAATCGGGTACATAGAAATTTGAGGACTAGAAGAGCTATAGTCAGTGTGACTTTACAGTAGGAGATGTGTAATCGGGGTTCAACCAAAGAACCAACAAGTAACCATCTATTAAGACTCTACAATGTGGCAGACACTTCCTTAGGTCCCAAGGATACAAAGAAAATAGTGATACCCTCAAGGAGCTTACATTGAACTAGGGGAGAACACATGTATATTCATAAGTATAAGAAGAATCAATGCAAATTAAATACAAGGGAGTTTAAGAAGGGATGCAGTAGCAATTGTGGGATTTGAGAAAGGCTTCATAGAAAAAGTGGTATTTGAACTGGATCTTGAAGGAAGTAAAGGATTCTGTGAAACAGAAGGGGAATGAGGTGATATTCCAGGCATTGAGGACATCTAGTACAAAGGCATGTAGAGGAAAGACGGAGTGTTGTGTGTGAGGAATACCAAGAAAAATAGTCTGTCTGCCATGCAGAATGTGGGAAGGGGAGCAATATACAATGAGACTAGAGATAGGTTGGGCCAGATTTAAAAGGGCTTTACAAGTCATATGAATTTATATTTAATCCAAGAAGCATGATTTTATTGTTTGTTGAAAGTTGTATGTTCCCAGAAGGCTGATTTATTTTAAGCCTTGCCTAATATCTTTCAAATTGTGGGTGTAAGTGGCTCTCTTATTTGGCTTAGTTGATCAGATCAATTTTAAGCCTTTTCCCTACAACATGGAGCTCTGCGTATGCGTTTGTGTGTGTTTGTGTGCCCATGTGCACACATGCCCACCTCCTTGCACATCCACAGTTTAGTATGTTATCTTTAGTCTAGGATGGGAAAAATGAGTGAGTTGTGAATCTCTTAGTCTAATACTGACAAATATTTATATCTATACCTATATCTTGATCTCTCTAGATATTTTTATACATAAAATCTCTATAAAAGCTATGCTTATAATCATTGAATTCATGTAAGATGCTTTTGTGTTTTACTAAATTAAATTGAAATATTAATTTGCATTCAATCAATCATCATGTATCTATCAAGTATTTCTTTTTTGTCAAACTTTGTGCCAGGAACTGCAGTAAATGAAGCAACTCCTAATCCTAAGGAATTTACATTTAGTGTTTTGAACAGGACAACAAAAGGAGACTAATTTACAGAATAAAAACATATATCCTCAACAAAACAAAACGCATGCCCTTTGCAATAAACAATATCCACACTACATACCAACACAAAATACCCACCTCACCCCATCACACTGCTTCCCAGTCCTGACTCCAAGTTTTACATGTTCCTCCAGGATAGACCAATCTGAAACCTTTTGATAAATAAGATGCTCATGGTAAGTGCAGGATTCACTTCGTCTCTCATTTCTCCAAGTTCCTGTCAGCCAGATGTCACTTGCAATGCAAACACCAGAAAAATATGAAATAATAATTTCATACATCATCTATGTGTGCATGAGCCAGTCAAACATTCAATACACATTCACACTGCTGCTACACACAGAGCAAATATCATCCAAATAATATTTAAAATGATTGAAAGGCTTTTGATTTGGAAGTGTATTCTCTTAAGCTAAGTGGTCCCCAAGACCATCTAGAAAATCCAATTGTTTCATTTTTAAAATGTTTTCTGTCCAAAATTATATCAAATCTTAATGTCTCAATAGAAACACATGGAATTGGATTGCTGACTGGGCGCCTGATGTCCAAGAAAAATCTAATTTTGCAATGGCCTTTCTATGTACAGTCTCACCAAAAAAAATGAAATTGATACAATTTTAATGGATAATTTTCAATAGCAGAGAAGTAGTCACGGGAAAAGTAAGAAGGGAAACAATATTGTAGGATTGAGGCAGAAAAGGGAGAGAAGACTCTAGAAAGAAACAAAAAGGACAATGCATTAAAAACATCATCTTCTTTAGGACTCTTCCTATTAAGAGTAGAATGGAAACTTACAAAAGATCCTTACTAAGGAAACATAAACATGTTAAATCTATTTCCCAGTTCCTCTATTTATTTCTTTCATGTTTTGTAAAAGGAGAAATATAAGACAAAGAGAATCACATGATAGGATTTATAGTAATAATGTTTCTGAATACTAGTGAATCCTTATATTGGATGCTTTCTGTTAAAAAAAAAAAAAAACACCCTCCAATCACCCTCCCACCTTCCTTCATTTCCCTGCATCTATCATGGATAAGGAAGAGATAGGATTATACCACATGCATTTTCTGAAGGTGTTCTCACTAGCCCCTTTTAACAGACCTGTCTAAAAGGACTGGGCCTATTGATACAGTTTCTAACAGAGTAAAAATATATATGCTTAAAATAAAAGACATAAACTTTACAATAAAATATCCACATCACCCAACAACACAAATATCAAACCCACCCACAACACTACTGCCCAGTCCACACTCCAAATTTTACATATTCTACCAAGAAGAAGACCAATCTGACCCAAAAACCATCGAGGGAGTTGGAACACATTTTAGAAGTTACTCAGTGCAACTCAATTATGAATGAAAATGAGAGCTGGTCCTCCAACTTAAAAATGAAAACCTCCGATGATAGAAAACTGATCACATCCAGAAGTAACACATTCCACTTTGGGGCAACTGTCATGGCTGAGATGTTTTTCTCATACTAACTTCAACTCTGCTTCTATAATTTTGCCCAGTAATTCCTGTTTCCTGATAATGAAAAACAGAAAGAATAGCTATTTAACTTTTAGTTCTGCTTCTGTTTTTTCAACCAAAATTCTCAATCATTGGGCTGGGAAGGAGAGAACAGAAATGGCTGAGAAAACATTGGAAACCAAGTCCCAACATATGGCAGTTAGCAATGCACCTAGCTAGTAGAAGTTCAAGGGGAGGCCCAGAGTCTCTGCCCAAGCCTTCAGTTAGCAGCATAACATTCCTGGGTAAGTCCAGAGTGAGGTCTAAAACCCCTCCCCAATCTTGAGGTTAGGCTGGAAACCCCAGCACAAGATAGCTCACAGTGCTCTAAGCCAAGCAGGCCATCAGCAGTCCTGGAGGGACAGTGAATCATCAGTTGGAAGTGGCTTTCAGAATTCCCATCCTATATACCATTATACCACCATGGAAGAACTGAAACTTGCAGAAACTCACAAGTAGAGCTAAGAGTAGAAGCGAGAAAAAATAAAGTTTAAGAGAGTTCTTCCTCTACCCTGACAATAGAGCCCGTCTTTAGGTAAAAGTAAAAGTAAAAAAAAGAAAGGCAGAAGAAATGAGCAAATATATTTTAAAAACCAGTAACTAACAGTAGTAAATTTTTATGGAGACAAAGAAGAACAATCACAAACTCATGGCAGGACAGTGAGATTAAAGCAGCTACTTCCAAAACTTGAAAAAAAAAAAGTGTGTATCAGTCTCAGGCTCTCTCTCGAAGAGCTCAAAAAGAATTTCAAAAATCAATGAAGAAAAGTAGAGGAAAAAAAGGAAGAGAAATGAAAGCAATGCAAAGCAGAATTGGCCAAATGAAAAACAAGGCACAAAAATCCAATGAAGAAAATCATTTCTTTAAAAGTAGAACTGATAAAATGGAGGAGGTTCCAAACCTCATAATAGGCAATACTTACAATTTACTCTCATTGGAAATGGCTCAGAGAGGAAATAACAGCTATACTCATTTTGGTATAGAATCCTAACTTATTCTAGGGAGAATTAGGAGGGGAATGAAATGGGGAGGGTGGTAATAGAAGAGAGAGGGAAGTATAGGGTGGTTGATTAAAAGTAAAACCTTCTGAGAAGGGACAGAGTAAAAGGAGAAAGAGCAGGATCAAAACAGGAAATGAGAAGGAAGGGAATACACAGTTGGTAATCATAACTGTGAATGGGAAACAGATGAATTCACCCATAAAGTAGAAACAGTAAGAAGAGTGGATTAAAAATCAGAATCCTATAATATATTGTTCATAAGAAACACATTTGAGGCAGAGAGATACACAGATTAAAGATAAAGAGCTTGAGCTGAATTTATTATGCTTCAGCTGAAGTAAAAAAAAAAGTAGGAATAGCAATCATGACCTTAGACAACGGTAAAAAAACGATCTAATTAAAAGATAAAAGGCAGGAAATTACATATTGACAAAAGTTACCATAGACAATGAAGTAATATCAATAATAAATATATAAGTGTATATGTGTGTGTGTGTGTGTGTGTGTGTGTGTGTGTGTGTGTGTACACCAAATGGTATAGCCTCCAAATTGTAAAAGGGCAAATTAAATGAGCTATAGGAAGAAATAGAGAGTAAAATTATATTAGTGAGGGATCTCAACTTTCCCCTCTCAGATCCAGATGAATTGAAGTAAAAAATGAAAAAGAAGTTAAGAAAGTGAATAGAATTTTGTAAAAGTTAGATCTAATAGAGCTCTGGAGAAAATTGTGTGACCCTGGGCAAGTCACTTAACCCTCATTGACTACCCTTACCACTCTTCTGCCTTGGAGCCAATACACAGTTTTGACTCCAAGATGGAAGGTAAGGGTTTAAAAAAATTTATAGAATACAGGCAAAGCAATATTAAGGTGAAAATGTATTTATAAATGTTTACATCAATAAAATAGAGAAAAAGCAGACCAATAAACTAGGCATGCAATTAAAAAAAAACTAGAGAAAGAACAAATTAAAAAGCTCCAATTAAAGACTAAATTGGAAATCTTAAAAATCAAGGAGAAATTAATAAAATTGAAAAATAAGCATTGGAAATTAAAGCACTCATTATGAACTATTTTGTTGACTACATGCCAAATTAAATTTGAAAATCTAAGAGAAATGGATTAATTTATATATAAATATATATAAATTACCCAAATTTTAAAAAGAAGAAATATAATTCTTAAATAACTTAACCTGAGGAAATAAAATTGAACAAGCCATTAATGAACTCCCTAAGAAAAAAATCCCAGGGCCAGATGAATTCACAAATGAATTCTAACAAACATTTAAAGAACAATTAATTCTAATACTATATAAACTATTTGGGAAAATAGTCAAAGAAGAAGTTCTACCAAATTCTTTCCATGTCAAAAATATGATGCTGACACCTAAGCTAGGAAGAGCAACAACAGAGGAAGAAAAGTAAAGGACAATTCCGTTAATGAATAATAGACGTAATAGTTTTAAATAAAATAATAGCAAGGAGACTATAGTAATATATCACAAGGATCATTCACTATGATCAAGTGAGATTTATACCAGGAATGCAGGGCTGGTTTAATATTAGGAAAAATATCAGAATAACTGACCATATCTATAACAAAACTAACAGAAATCACATGGTTATCTAAATAGATGCAGAAAAAGTCTTTGACAAAATACAACACCCATTCCTATTTAAAAAAAAAACACTAGAAAGCATAGGAATAAATGGGTCTTTTCTTATAAAATGATAAATATTGTTTTTCTAAAACTATTAGCAAGAATGCTATTTACATCCAGAGAAAGAACTGTGGGAGCAGAAACACAGAAGAAAAAAAACTGTTTGATCACATGGGTTGATAGGGATAGGATTAGAGATGTAGACTCTAAATGTTCACCCCAGTGCAAAAATCAGTAATACGGAAATAGGTCTTGATCAATAACACATGTAAAACCCAGTGTAACTGCACATTGGCTGTGGAAGGGGGATAAAGGAGGGGAGAGAAAGAACATGAATCATATAACTATTAAGAAAAAATTTCTTAATTAATCAATCAATAAATAAATAAAGATAAATAAAAAATAAATCTATCATCAAGTATCATCTGCAATAAGATCAGAAGTGAAACAAGGATAACCTTTCTACCACTATTATTTAATGTTTTGCTAGAAATACTGGCTTTAGCAAAGAGAGAAGAAAAATTGAAGGAATAAAAGTAGGCAATGAGGGAACTAAACTATAACTCTTTGCAGATGATATGAAGGTATACTTAGAGAATCTAGAGAATCAACTAAAAATAGTTGAAATAATTAATATCTTTAGCAAAGTTGCCAGATAAAAAATAAACCCAGATAAATAATTAGCATTTCTATATATTATCCATGAAGTCCAATAACAAAATCTGGAAAGAGAAATTCCATATAAAATAACTCTAGGCAATATAAAACACTTGGGAATCTATTTGCCAAGACAAACACATATTACATAAACATAGTCACAAAACACTTCACACAAATAAAGTCAGATCTAAGCAACCAGAAAAAAATATTATTGCTCATGGATAGGCCAAGCTAATATAATAAAAATATAATTTCACCTAAATTAATTTACTTATTCAGTGCCATACAAATCAAACTACCAAAAATATTTTATAGAACTAGAAAAAATAATAACAAAATTCTTTTGGAAGAATGAAATGTCAAGGATATAAAGAGAATTAATGAAAAAAATGTGAAGGATGGTGGCCTAGAGTTTCTAGATCTCAAACTGAATTATAAATCAGAAATCATCAAAACAATCTGATACTATTTAAGAAATAGAGTGGTGAATAAATGGAATAGATTAGATACACAATACACAGAGATAAATGACCTTAGCAATTTAGTGTTTGATAAATCCAAAGACCCAAGCTTTTGGAATAAGACCTCATTATATGACAAAAACTGTTAGGAAAACTAAAAAATAATATGGCAAAAAGTAGGTATAGAGCACTGTCTCATACCCTATACCAAGATAGGGTCAAAATTGTTACATGACTTAGACACAAAGGGTGATATCTTAAGTAAATTCAGGGAACAGGGAAGTTTACTTGGCAAATCTATGGAGAGGGGAAGAATTTTGACCAAATAAGAAATAGAGATCATTACAAGATATAAAATAGATCATTTTGATTATATTAAATTTGAAAGGGTTTTTTCAAATAAAAAAAAGCAACATAACCAAGATTCAAAGGGAAAAAAACAAACTGGGAAAAAATGTTATAAGGAATTTCTCTGATAGAGGTTTAATTTCTCATATTTATAGAGAACTAGGTCAGATTATAAGAATACAATGTATTCCCAAATTGAACAATAGTCAAAGGATATGAAAAAGCAGTTTTCAGATGAGGAAATCAATGTTACAAATAATCATATTTTTAAAAGTTCTAAATCACTCTAGATAAGAGAAATGCAAATTAAAACAACTTTGATGTACCACCTCATACATAGCAGAACAGCCAATGGATTAATAAAAGAAAGTGATAAATTTGGGGGGAATATGGCAAATTTGAGACACTAATGCATTATTGGTAGAGTTCTAGATTAATCCAATCATTCTTAAGGGCAATTTAGAACTATGCCCAAAAAGCTATAACCTGTGATCCTATAATACCACTACTAGGTCTGTATTCCAAAGAAATATTTTTAAAGAAGGAAAGAACCTACTTGTACAAAAATATTTAAGTAGCTATTTTTGTTGTTGCAAAGAATTAGAAATTAAGGGAATATTCATCAGTTGGGGAATGGCTTAAAAACTGTGCTATGTGATGGTGACAGAATATTATTGTGCCATAGGAGTTGAGGAGTAAGAAGATTTCATAAAAAGCTGGAAAGATCGGGGCAGCTGGGTAGCTCAGTGGAGTGAGAGTCAGGCCTAGAGACGGGAGGTCCTGGGTTCAAACCCCGCCTCAGCTACTTCCAGCTGTGTGACCCTGGGCAAGTCACTTGACCCCCATTGCCCACCCTTACCACTCTTCCACCTATGAGAAAATACACCGAAGTACAAGGGTTTAAAAAAAAAAGCTGGAAAGATCCATATGAGCTAATGCAAAGGTGAAATAAGCAGAATCAGGAGAACAATGTACACAGTAACAGTGATATTGTAAGATGATCAATTGAAAGGTTTAGCTACTCTCAAAAATGCAATGATGAAGGACGTATGGCAAAGAATGCTATCTACCTCCAGAGAGAGAACTGTTAGAGTCCAAATATAAATCAAAGCATACTGTTTTCCACACTAGTTTATAGATGTTTTTATTTTGAGATATTTTTCATATGAATATTCTCTTACAATAATGACCAACATGGAAATGTATTTTGCATGGTAATACATGTATAACCCAGATCACATTACTTGCCATCTCTGAGAGGGGAAAGGGAGTGGAAGGAGGAAGACTATTTTGTTCTAATAATTTGGAAAATGTATCCTGGAAAAATAAAATATCTTTTTAAAAAAGAGGATGAATTGGCAATACACTCCAGTATCTCTGCCAAGAAAATCTGATAGACTTTATGGTTGATGGGTACACAAAGAATCAAATAACACCAAACAACAAGAATAGCAATATTACTGGTCTAATTTCTTTGTGTCTTTTGTACTTAATTTTTTTTTCTTCTGAGCATTTAAGAATATTAAAGTTATATTACTAAAAGGATATTTTTGAGAAAAAAATTGGAAAAAATAATTTGACAATCACTAAATTACTATAATGGGTTCATCAAGATATAGATGTGCTTGAAATTTCAGAAAGATGGTAGACAGGGGATAGAGCCAATGTGGTGGATTAAAGGAAGCAACCAGATGAACTCTCCCAATATTACCCTCCGAACAACTTTAACATGACACCCTATCAAATTTTGGAGTGGAAAAGCCAACAGAAGGTCAGAGTGGGAAATTTCTTCAACCTAATATAATTTAAGAGGTTGGCAGGAGAGATCTGTGACCTTGCAGTGTGTGCTAGTCCAGATCACATACCAGTGGCTGGATCCAAATGTGGCTGTTTCAGTGGTAGTAGCAGTAGCAGTGGCAACTTCTAGAGCCCTCAGACTAGAGATAGTAAGGGAGTCCAAAATAGACTACGAGAAATTCTTTTCTGGTGGAGATGCAGCTGGTGGTGCCTGGCAACCATGTTGTCCATACAGTAGTTAAAGGTCAATATTTCCCAAAAGTGAAGGGCACATGGGGTCACAAGCGAGCATGGGCACTGGTTGCAGTTCTATGGGCAGTAGAAGTACTAGTACATGCAGCTGTAGAGGAGCAGGTCTTCTCCCTGAGTAAAGACAAGAACCCAAACCAGGAGAGCAGTGACCACACTTCTTCTAGATCACACTACCTTGGAAGCACTCAAAATCTTCAGACTCCCAACATTAACATAAGTTTAAAGATAAGAAACAGGATGGAAAATGAACAAACAACAATAAAATGAACTTGAATATAAAAGGCAGCTACAGTGACAGAAAGATCAATATGCAAAGTCAGAAGACCATTTAAAACTGCTACAACCAATTCCATAATAAAAAAAAAAAGCTAATTGGACCCAAGCCCAGCAAGTATTCCTGGAAGATTTAAAGAAATAATGATGGTAAAGGAAAAAAATGGAGAAAAAAATTAAGTTATAAAATAATTATGAAAGGAAAATTAACATTTTAGTAAAAGAACCCCACCCCCTAAATCATGAAAATAATACCCCAGAAATAGTCTAATGGTGGAAAAGGCACAAAAATTCCCTAAATGAAACAAACTCCTAAAAAAAGAAGCAGAATTGGCCAAATGGAAAAAGAGGTACAAAAACTAAGAGAAGAAAATAATTTTTAAAAAATAAGAATTGGGCAAATGGAAATTAATGACTTCATGAAAAATAAAGACACACAAAAATGAAAGCAAAAGAATGGAAAAATGGAAAATAGAAAATATTTCATGGGGAAAAAACTGAACTGGATAATAGATTGGAGAGAGATAATTTAAGAATTATTAGACTACTTGAAAATCAAGATAAAAAAATCCTAGACTTTATATTGCAAAAAATTATAAAGGGAAACTACTCTGATATTTTAGATTCAGAGGGCAATATAGAAATTGAAACAATCCACTGATCCATTGAAAGAGATTCCAAAATGAAAACTCACAGGAATATTATAGCAAAATTCCAGAGGTCCCAGGTCAAGGAAAAAAAATTGCAAATCACCAGGAAAAAAAATTCAAATATTATAGTCACAAGATTTAACAGCTTCACACCAAATGAGTGACGGATTTGGAATATAACATTCCAGAAGTCAAAAGAGCTAGGATTACAACTATGAAAAATTATCCAGAAAAATTGAGCATAAAATCCTTCAGAGGAAAATATTGGTATTTAATGAAATAGAGAACTTTCAAGCATTCCTGATGAAAAGACCAGAGCTGAAGAGAAAATCTGACATTCAAACAGAAGACTGAAGAGAAGAATAAAAGATATGAAAGAGTAGTCATAAGGCACTCAATAAAGTCAAACTGTTTACATTCTTATGTTTGAAGATATAACTTCTAATAATTTTATCATTATTTGGGCAGTTAGATAGCATCTGCATAGATAGAGGGCATGGATGTGAGTCAATTATGTTTGAATGATTTCCAAAGAAAGATGTAGGGGGTGATAAAGAAGGGTGCAGAAAGGGAACTGGGAAGGGAGAGATAGAAAGGGAAATTTTTCTTAAATAAAAAAGTCACAAAAAGAAGAAATTTTAGAATGGAGAGAAAAATTGTGGAGGGCAATGCTTGAACCTCACTCTTATCAGAACTAATTTAAAGAGGTAAACATATATGTACAATATAGAAATATTTATTACCCAATAGAGAAATAGGTGAGGATAAGAGAAATGCAGGTAATGATAAAAATGGAAGGAATTTTAAATAAAGCAGTAATAAGAAGCAAAACAAAAAGAAGGTAATGAGATAGAGGTAAATACATAGTAATCATAACTGTGAATGTGATGGGATGAGCTCACCCATAAAATGGAAGCAAATTAATTGAACACCAGATTCCGACAATATTTTATTTACAAGAGACACATTTGAAAGAGAAAGACACATACACAGAGTTAAAATAAAGGGCTGGAACAGAATTATTATTCAGCAGTTGAAGTTTTTAAAAAAGGCAATTGAACTAAAAAAAAAAAGTAGCAATCCTGAACTTAGGCAAAGCAAAACCAAAAATAAACTTAATTAAAAAAGATAATCAGGAAAACTACATTTTGTTAAAAGGTACTAAAGACAATGAAGTATTATTTTAAAAAATTAGAGCAAGTTTCTCTAATATCAGTCTCATTTCTCAAATATATAGGGAACAAAATCAAATTTATTCCTCAATTAATAAATGGTCAAATGATATGAATAGGCATTTTTCAGAAGAAGAAATCAAAGCTATCAAAGTCATAAAAAAAATGCTCTAAATCACTGGCTAGTTTTTGTCCTTCATATTTGAATAAGAACAAAATGACATCACTAATACGATTCTTTATAAACTGTGCATAAATTGGATTTAAATGAGATGTAGTTACCTAAAGACATAGGCCTCACCCTGTTCCAAAATCATCGAAGTCCTATGGCAAGGCAAGAGTGGAGATGACTGGTGATGGACACAGTGGATGCTCTTGGCTTCACATGCCTAGGGTAGACACCCCTAAACTCACCAATAGGTTTGAGGACAAATCTCAGCCTACCTGGCTGGAAAGTTTATAAGGATATGGCTTCTTGGAGTCACTAGAGAGAGCTGGGTGGCAGGTAGCCATCAAAAGGAGATGAAAAATCCTGGAAGGAACCCAATAAGCCCTATCAGAGGTAATAGTCTTCCCTGAGCACCCTGGTGGATAGAGTGGCCAGCCTTGGAGTCGGGAAGACAATAGTTCGAATCTGGCTTTGACATTTATTAACTCTGTGAGCCTGGGCAAGTCACCTGTCTTCTAAATCACCACTGATTAGGGAAATACAATTTAAAACAATTCTGAAGTACCACTTCACACCTACCAGAAGTGGCAAATGCTGGAGGGGTTGTGAGAAAATAGGTACACTAATAAACTATTGGTGGAGTTGTAAATTGTTCCTACCATTCTGGGGAACAATCTGGAACTATTCCCAAAGGGCTATAAAACTGCCCAAACCCTTTGAACCAGCAATACCACTATTAGGTCCTGGGCTAAGGCATAGCCTAGTTTTCTCTTTTTTAACATAGAAAGAAAACAATTTTTATTGCTCATGAAAACAGCTAGACAGATAACAGGCTGGAACATAGAGAAGACCAGAAGAACATGAGCTTGCAGAAGATTTAGTTGGTTCTTTGTGAGCAAAAGAATTCCTAGGATCCTCTCTCTCTCTCCAATATTCTTTATCAGTTGGGCATTCATATGGCTATTGAGCTATGTAAAAAAATTGCATCAAAAAATCAAATGTAAAGGAAAAGGACCTATCTATATACACAAAAATATTTATACTAGCTCTTTTTGTAGTGGCAAAGAATAAGAAGTTGAGGAGATGCCCATCAGCTAAGGAATGATTCAACAAGTTGTAGCATATGATTGTGAAGGAATACTATGGTACTATGGGAAATGACAAATGGGGTCAATACAATGATCTGAGACAGTATCTAAGGACTTATGAAAAATGCTTTCTATCTACAGAAAGAGCCCTCATGAGTTCTAAGTGTGAAATGAAGCATAATCGCCTTACTGTTTTTTTTCTTGTGTTTTTTTTCCATGTATCTACTATGGAAATATGTTTTGCATGATTTCACATGTATACTCAATCTCATATTGCTTGTCTTCTCAGTGGGTAGGGGACATGTGGAAAGGAGGGAGAAAATTTGGAAATCAAAATTTAAAAAGGAAAGAAAAATAAAAATGACATTTAAAAAGAGAAATGAGTATACTTGGAGATTAATTTTCATTGCCTTGGAGAAAATGGTAGCTAGTGTGGTAATTTTATTTTTTTATATTTCCTGATTTGTGATTTCCCTGACATAGGGAATTCCATGTGAGAGAAATTCTTTTGTTGTTACTGTTCAGTGATTTTAGTCATGTCCGTTTCACATGTCCAATTTACAAAGATACTGGAATAGTTTTACCATTTCCTTCTTCAACTCATTTTACAGGTGAGGAAACTGAGAGAAACGGTTATGTAACTTGCTCAGGATCTCATGGATAGTAAGTGCCAAGGATGTATTTGAACTCTGGTCTTCCTAACTAGACCTGGCTCTATCCACTGGCCCACCTAGCTGCTCAAACTCTTTCTACTTAGGCTAAATCGATCATTTATAGTCTACAAGTTTTCTGGGACTCTAAGAGATTAAATAACTTGCATTTATGGGTTACAGGCATAACAGGCTAATTCTGTAGTGCCTTCTTGATGTCTATAAGTCCAGGGAAAGAATATTGATTTGACTTCCCTTACATTTAGCTGTGTGTCTAAAGCATGGATCACAATTGAGTTGGCTTCATTCCATTTGGGTCCCAAAGCAATAGATGAAGGAAATGTGATAATTCATTCCAGAATCTTCCATGGGTTCCAGGGGTGTGTTTATAAGATGCTTCCTTTAACCTGAAACTGCTGAATACATAGGGTTGAGTCATGGGTAAGGGAAAGAGTGCCTGCAGCATAGATCTGAGGAGGGTGACCTTGGAATTATGATTTCTCAGCCTTATTAAGGTCTTAAAGAATAAAGAATGGTTTGCACTCACCCTTGCTGCTGTCTCTGCTTCTCTTCCTCCCTTCTAACACCCCAGCCTTAATCTCATGAGCTCTACTGTGGGTAAGTGAAGAGAAAAATTACATAGTGCATTCATGTTTTATTTTTCTTAATTTCTTCTGACTGAGAAGGAGAATCTCACACTAGCTAGTCTTGTGACTAGCTGCTTCCCTCCACAGTTTCTAAGGCTGCACAGAGCTAGTTAGACCTGGATTTAGATGTACAGGTAGAGTCAAATGGCAAGCCCAAAGATCGACTAAATAAAATGTAAGCATCATGAGGTCAGGCATTATGTCACATCTTTGTATCTGCAGCACTGAACATAGTGCCTTACATAGAATATGAAGTTTATTAAATATTTTTAAACTCTTAGCTTTCATCTTAGCATCAATTCTGAGTATTGATTCCAAAACAGAAGAATGGCAAGGGCTAGGCAATGGCGGGTAAGTGACTTGCCCGGGGTCCCATTACTAGGAAGTAGCTGAGGTCAGATTTGAATCCAGGACTAGATGTGGCTTCCAAACCACTGAGACATCTAGCTTTCCCTCTTTATATGTTTTACGTGTGGATACAATTTTTACTAATCATTTTTTTGACAATTGCAGCTCCATGTTCTCTCCCTTCCTCCCACTCTTACTCCCTCCTCAAGAAGATATGTATTATGATTTAGGTTATACGTATGCCAGCATACAATATATATTTCCATGTTTATCATGTCATGAAAGAAGACATGTATCGTTTACACTAGAGAAAAATTCACGGAGGAAATAAAGTGAAGAATGGAATGCTTTAATCTGCATTCAGATTCCAGTTCCTTCTAGGGTGGTGAATAGCCTTTTTTGTCATGAGTCCACTAGAGTTGTCTCCGATGTTTGCATTGCTGATAAAAGAAATTGACGGTTGATCATCATACATTATTTCTGTTATTGTGTTAAATATTTGTTAAATGAAAATGTGCCTTTCTTCAAGCCAGGATATATATATATATATCTACACATAGATATATAGATA
>NC_058133.1:41304332-41321668 GCF_016433145.1 Gracilinanus agilis | reverse complement strand
GTGTGTGTGTGTGTGTGTGTGTGTGTGTGTGTGTGTGTGTGTGTGAGTACACAAATATGTGTGTGCATGTAGGGAGAAGATCAAGGAGAGGAATTAGCAAAATGAATTGGAATTTTGACTTTGACCTAACAGGTAATTAATAGCCCCTTAAAGGAGCTGAGAAAAGGGATAAAGCAATAAAAAATAATGCTTGAAGAAATAGAACCTTGTTATATGGAAGGTAAATCAAACATTGGCATAGACCAGCGATGGGCAAACTATGGCCTGCGGGCCAGATGTGGCCCCCTGAAATGTTCTATCTAGCTGTGACATTCTTCCTAATCTGATGAATACAATGAGTAGGATACAATACACTGAAACTTCGAAAGAGTTGCCTTAGAAACAGACTAACAGATGGGCATTTCCTTTCCTTTGGCCCCCTCTTTTAAATGTTTGCCCATCACTGGACTATAGACAGAAGGATTAGTGATGAGACCCATGATTTCATTGCTCTAGAGAACTCTAACATGAAGAAACTCCTCTAAAGTGAGATGGACCTCAGAAAGGCATGAGTTCCTAATCCAGCCTCAAATATTTACTAGGTGTGTAACTCTGACCAAATTATTTAACTATCATTTGCCTCAGTTTCCTAACCTATAAAATTAGGAATAATAATAGCATCTGCCTCCCAAGGTTGTTGTGAGGATCAAAGGATACAACATTTTCAAAGCACTATAGAATTGCTAGCTAGCTCTTATACATAATAATACAAGTTGAAACCTTCTAAAATTCAGAGTTTAAAGAATTGCCTACAGCACTCTGAACTTAAAGGACTTACCCAGGCTCACTCTTCCAGTATATGTCAGAAGCAGGACTTGAATTCAATCATCTTGACTTCAGCTCTCCTTTGCTTTTTGTGTTAGGAATAAAAAAATATTATCAAGTGATTAGATAGTTTGATGTATTTGTGCTAGAACCAGGTTTTCCCATATTATCCATATATACTTGCTCCTAATATGTCTGATAAAATCATATCCCTGATTTTAAGCTGAAATCCTTGTATTAGTCTAAAGGGGTTCACAAGAAACTCTCTTGCATAGGACTATAATATTCAAATGTGATGGATGTTTTCAATATCTAGGGCAGTGATGGAGAACCTTTTAGAGACAGAGTGTCAGACCCTGCCCCCACCTACCCTCTATCCCTCCCACCTTACTCCAACTTATGCATGAATCAAAAGATAATTGCCAGTGAGGTCACTTGGGTCCTCTTTAAGTACAAAGGATAACCACCATGTGTTATAGACCTTTCTAAAAGTCTTCTGAAGCCTTTGGGTCCCTTCTCAGGATAATAATTTAAATGCATGAAGTAAAACCCATATTATTTCAAAGGAAACAAGTTATATTGAATTATAGTTATGAAAATATATGTTTTAAATTGTACCGATCCCAGAGTAAGGACTTTTACAGACCTCAAATAGACCCTTCCCTTTCAGATATCTATATAGCAAAAGGTCATTCCCATGCTCTATACCAGAGGGGGCCAAAGGAAAGGAAATGCTCATCTGTCAATTTGTTTCTAAGGCAACTCTTTCAAAGTTTCATTGTATTGTATCCTACTCATTGTATTCATCAGATTAGGAATAATGTCAGGCAGCCAGACAGAACATTTCAGGGGGTCTCATCTGGCCCAAGGGCTGTAGTTTGCCCATTACTACTTTATACCATTCCCCTGGGACCAGCTTTGCACTCCAACAGAGTTGGCTATTCCACCATGGCCTTAACCCAGTTTTTCTCTCAGTCCATCACAAAGAATGTCTCCATTTTGCTGAAGTTCAGTCTAGCAGAATTTGCTCTCACCACTTTCTAGAATAGTTTGATGGTTATAAGAGTTTTCTCTCCAGTTTCTGGAATACATACACACATAAGCAAAGAGAAAAAGAGACAGAGAAAGAGAGATAGACAGACAGATGGACAGAGACAGAGACAGACACAGACAGATAGACAGAATGTTCTGATGGAGAACACTGGTAAAATTTAGGAAATTATCTAGATTTCTGATGCTCTCTGGTGATGTCAGATGAGTCCCTTGAAAGACCATGAAAGGTCTCATTTTAAACTTTCCTGATCAAAACCTTCAGTGACTCACCCTCACCATCACCTACTGAATAAAATGGCAACTCAGTAGCCTGATATGAAAGATCCTACCTAATTCGGCAACAGCTTCCTGTTTCAAAATCATTTCATACAACTTCTCTTTGTACCCTCTATGTTACAATTAAACTGATTATTCTTCTCTTTTCTCTTGTTGTCTTCCCTTACTACTAGAAATTTGCTATTTCATAAAATCATAGAACCTTGGATAAGGGAATTTAAAGATCTTCCAGACCAACTCCTTGTGCTCAATAGATGGAAGCTTAGAATTATCTGATCAATCAATAATCAGCCAATCAATGAATATTTATTAACTACCTAAGATGCACCAGACACTGTGCTAAACACATTGATGAGAGATGTAGGACTGAAATGCTCCTCAGCGACCTTCTAGTTCAACTCCTTCATTTTATGGCTACCCATTATAAGATCCCTAATGTGTAATTATTCAGTTTTTTTCCTCAAGAATTCTGAGGATGAGGCACTGAATTAAAAACCTTACTGTTGAATTCTGGAACAACTCTAATTAAAGAAAGTTCTTCATGGCCATTTTCAGACCATTTCTGGCTTTTTCCAACCCCCCTTCATGTGTTGTCTTTCTTCATTAGAATGTAAACTCCTTGAAGGGAAGGGACTGGTTTGCTTTTTTTGTATTTGATACTAAAATAAAATCTTAGATCTAGACTAGCACATGATAAGTATTTAATCGATGGTTTATCATCTAGTCAACATTCATTCTACCGAAATATCGACAAATTGTTTTGAGCATTTCGTGCTAACTTGATGAGGGAGGCTTCCTGTTTTAAGAACAATTCCTTTTTTTGAAAAAATTGCAACCATTCTCTAATGTGTCTTTTGTAAATTGTGATTTTTGCATATTAGGAGGCTGTAGTGCACATGACAGTGGTATGTGTGTACTCTAACTGACATTTACATAGAGCTTTGCAATTCACGAAGCACTTTACATAACTTATCTCATTTGATCCTTGAAATAACCCTGTGAGGTAGGCAGGTAAGGAGTTTTTCCTTTTTCTACTTAGAAGGTATCTCCATTTTACACCTGAGGAAACTGAGGATCAAGAAAGTGAAATGACTTACCCAAGGTCATCTAAGTAGTAGATGCCATGACCAGAATTGAATCCTGCCATGGGATCATATGATTTGGAGCTAGAAAGACCTTCCAGGTCATCTAGTTTAAGTCACTCATCCTATATATTCAAGAAATGTCTCATCAAAATCCTTAAAGTAGTGATTGATATTATAGCTCCAGAGTGACAGAGTAAGAAAGTTACTGCCCTCAAGGAGCATATATTTTAGTAGAGGAACATAGTATCCCTCAGCCAGTGAAAGCTAAGGAACAGTTTTTTGATCTGGAATACTAGAAACATGGTAAATAGAGTCATAGGGGAGTAGATTGATACCAAGTGGCAACATAGGAGAAAAAAAAGCAGCAATGAATGTCAGGCTCTATTAGAGACAAAGTATTTAGTTACAACAAAGTGATAACCAGACTAAACTCTGCTCTTGTTAGATCACATCTAGAGAATCATATTCATCCCCGGGCATCATGTTTAAGGAAGAAATGCATACAGAGGAGGGCAACCAGTATGGTGAAAGACCTTGAGATCATGTCATACAGTAATGACTATGATAATAACAAGAGCTAAAGAGGTTGTTAGATGGGAATTTTAATGTAGTAAATTAATTTAAATTCTCATTTCACAACAATGTGGTGAAGTAAGTGTACCATTACCATTTTATAGATGAGAAAACAGAAAGTTACATGCCAAGAATCTCAGAGCTAGCAAGTGGTAAGATTTGAACTCAGGTCTTCCTGACTCTAATTTCAGTCCTCTATCCAAAAGCCTTTCTTTGAAGGAGATAGGTTGGTTCATTTTTAAAGAGAAGATATGAAATGGTCATGTATGATTCATTGCTGTCTTTAAAAGTTTGAAGAGTTATTACTTGTAATTCTTGTTTTGTCCAGCCCCAGAAGGCAGAACAAAGAGTAAAAGAGAAAAAATTGCACAGAGTAAATTTTAGGTTTGATTTAAGGAAATACTTCTTAACAATCAGAGCTATCTATAGTGGAATGGATTGGCCTGGAAAGCAGCATCCCATGAGGTGATCTATACAGTCTATACATCTTGTAGGGGGGAGGGAAAGAAATGTTCTCCTACTATACTGCCTCCTACATCACATCAGCTAACAATTGAAAATCTCTACATATGTAAAATTCAGCATTTTACAAAGATCAATTTTGAATTAGTCTTGCAGGCTTTCCAAAGTGATCCAATTTTGAGGTAACTAGTCTCAATGCTTAAAGGATCACAGATTTAGATCCAAAAGGACCTTAAGTCATTTGGAGCTAAACTGAGCTTATCTTTTGAGCCAGTGAAAAACCACTACTAGATTTATACCCCAAAAAAGATCAAAGAAAGAGGGAAAAGATTCACATGGAAAAAAATACTTCTAGCAGCTTTATTTTTGTAGTGACAAAGAATTGGACTCAAAAATGTTTCCTATCAATTGGGAAATGACTAAACAAATTGGGGTATACAAAAATAAAGGAATATTCTTATTCCATTGAGAAAATTAAAGAGGTGGTTTCAGAGAAAACTGGGAACACTTGTATGAACTGATAGTGAAGTGAGAAGAACCAGGAAAATAACCAAAAAAAAAAAAAAAAAAGACCAAACTGGTCCTTAGCTTTCATTGGCTTAGGGATACTATGTTCATCTACTAAATTACTAATACTAAAATACAACATTGTAAAGGCAACTTTGAAAACCTCACAGACTCTGACCAATACAATGACTAAATACAATTTAAGAGGATCAGGAGCATATTGTCCATCTCTTGGACTTAGGGTGAAGATTGGAAGAGAAAGAGACTGAGAGTAAGAGTGCTAATGCAAGAGAATAAGAGAGAGAAAGAGAAAGAGTGAGAGAGACAGACAGACAGATAGACACAGAGACAAAGACAGTGACAGACACAGAGACACAGAGAGAAACAGAGAGATTCAAATTTACCTCCATCTGCCTAGAAATGGACATTTGCTTGAGTGTGATATTAATAAAAAGATTTCATTTACTTTTTATTTTAAATAAGGAAGGGTAATTGGGAGAGATAGAAAATAGATTTTGTTAAATAAAAAAATAAATTAATATTCAAATAAACAACAGGAGGAGAAGGGAAGAAAATAAAGGAAGGGAAGGGAAGAGAACCAAAAGGAATGGAATGAGAGGACACTCCATACCATTTTTTACATCCATCCTTCCATTCTTTTCTAACTCTGCTGCCCATCTAGACCATCAAAATAGTCTCCTGCTAGATACTGCTACTTTCTCTGCATCAATCTATTCTTTATACTGTTATTTTTATGCATACATCAGATCCGCCATTATTCTTGGGGTATGGTAGGAAAAGTCCTGGCTTTGGAATAAGAGTAATTATGTTCAAAGCCTTAGTCTTACTTACTGCATGTATTACCTTGGTTAAGTCATTTAACTTCACTGGGTATTATGAAGTACATGGACTAAATGGTCCCTGACATCCCACCTAGCTCTAAATTCATGATTCAATGGTCTTATGAAATTTTCAGTTGTTTCATATGGCTACTAAGTTCAAACTCTGTCCTCTTGCAATAAGTGTCCTCTACAAATTAGTCCTTACTTAGCCATCCAGCTTTATGTTAAAGAAGCAACCAAACATTTCTAGTGGACTTCTATTAACTATGGAACTAGGTACCTAGATGGTGTGCAATGTGACTTGGAGTCAGGAAGATCTGATTTTATCTCCTGCTTCTGATACTAACAAGTGGTCTGACACAGGGAAAAGTCAAAGCAACCTAATATCTCTTTTTTCTCCTCATTTTTCTCCATCCCTAAAACAGAGTGGATAATATTGCCTACCTCCAAAGGTTCTTGTGAGGATCAAATGATATTGCTATATAAAAAATTTTGAAAACAATAAAGCCATAAAATGTTATCTGTTATTATTACCACTACTAAGCCTATGCTCAAAAGAGATAAAAGAAAGAGTAAAAAGTCACATATATATATATGAAAAATAATTATAGCAGCTCTTTAGGTGGTTATTAAAAAACTAGAAACTAAGGAAATGTGGCTTTGGAGAATGGTTGAATAAATTATAGTATGTGGATATAATGGAGTACTATTTTTGCTGTGAGAAATAAGGAAATAGAATGATTTCAGAGACATGAAAAGATTTGTATAAACTGGTATTAAGTGAAGTGTGCAGAACCTAGAGAACAATTTAAATACAAGAACACTGTAAAAATGATAAGAATTCTGATCAATGCAATAATCATCCATGATTTCATAGAAACAGTGATGAAATATACCATCCCCTTCCTGTCAGAGAGATGATGGTATGATGGTTTCAGGATATAGAATGAGACAAAGATTTTCTCACAATGGCCAATGAGGGAATCTAGTTTGCTTAACTATGCATATTTATTTTACACACACACACACACACACACACACACACACACACACACACACACATGGAACTTGTTTTCTTTTCTTTTCCCCTAATGGTATAGATGGGTGTAGTGGGAAATTATTTTCTGTTAATTAATAAAATAATCTAAAATAGAAGTTATTTAGGGAGACAAATAAATGGAAGTAAATGTGAACAAATTAAAGAAATGATCTACCTTAAACTGGTGAAAATTTTCCATTTAAACCTCTAGTCTTTCATGATTAGTAATAATAATGATAATAATAATAATAATAATAATAATATAATACTAAACCCTCAACAAGTATAGAGATACCTTAAATGGGAATGGAGTTGAGCCTTTTAGGGGTATACCTATCTTGGGGAAAGGGAAAAGGAAAGGAAGGAAAGACTCAAAATGAAAGGGAAGAAAATTGGAGGTTGTCAAATTTATAGGTAATTAAGAATGACATGTGTTGATTGAAGGGCAGTAGCTGCAGTTGCCAGAGAAAACACGGAGAGGTGGACTTGTTCTGAGCCTCAGAATGGGAGCAAGCCTTGATAGGCCAACTAAGAAAGGTTAGGAAATAGCTTCTTCAAAGAGCATCTCCAAGGGCACCATGGTTTCTCTGTCCATCAAGGCAAAATCCCCCAAATCCTCAAAATTTGGCGGTAGTCAGAATTGATTTAATCCTTTTTACTATAAATCTCATTTCAGAGAATGATTAACAGAGGCAGAGACATAAATGGTAAAGTTGGGATCAGGGGAAATGCTGTCAGGATACCATCGAGATAGATTAGAAAATGAAGGCTCCAGTTTCTGTGAAAGAAGACTAATGACATTAAGTCAAGATGAAATAGAAAGGAGCATCGCCTAGGCTAAAAACTCATAAACCATGAGCTTGCCCTGACAGAGAACCCTGAGCAACTTTCTGAGCTGGAAAATTATCAGTTATTGTGAGGAATGTTTTCCCAGGACTTAAACAGGGTCCTTTGCTTTTTTGGGGGTGGAGTTCTAAATTCCCGCTGTTTTGTAAAAGTCCCAAAGGGGCAGTGGTGGGAAGTAAAATGCTTTTGTATATGATGTTAGAGATGAGGTTGTGTGGTATAGGGGTAAAAAGAGTATTATGTTTGGAGTCAGAATATTAGGGTTCAAATCTTGACTTTGAAACCTTAACTATTTAGGTGGGTCATTTAACTTCTCTCTACTGGAATTTCCTAACATATAAAACATAAGATTGGAGTAGATGACTTCTGAAATTCCTTAGAAGTCCACATCAATGAATGAATGATATTATCAGTTAATCTCTTTGGAACTCAGTTTCCTTACCTGAAAAAAATGAGATATCTGAGCTAAATGACCTTAGAGGTCATCCTCCAGGTCCAGATGAGCAAAACATCAAGATTTAAAGAATGTTAACTTTGTGTTGACTTTTGATTTCTAAAATGCCATTTTTTTTCATTTTTCAAGATGAAGGGAAGTCTGTGGCACTGAAATATATAATGACTGAGAATTAAAATATTTATTTGAGGACAAATCCAAATGCCAGCCAAATAATGCTGCCATGGGATTCTATCATTCTGGGTAAAAATGATTACCTTGAAGATTTGTTTTATATGTGGAATAGCATGTAATTGCTTAAATATGCTCCTTTTTTAAAGCTACAGCATAATCGAGAGAATATTCAAACCAATACCTACATGGTGGACCAGGAGTTTTGGGTCCCTTAAGTTTTCTTCTAAACTCTTACCAGTGCTTCCTCTAAAATGATTGAAAATAATAAATCTGTTTCTCTTAATACAACCTCTCTCACTTGATTCTTTCTCTCCCCTCACTCCCTTTCCCCATTATGCAGCATCTTATGGACAACCGGAAATAGCTCCCATCATCTTAAAAATTTGAGATCTCAGCAAACTAATTGCAAGCTTTTCTTGCACAAAGAGAATTTGAGCTCATGACATTTCATGTTAAAGGCAGTGCACCTGTGGCTAAGCCAGGAATGATCACCCAGCTTTGTCAAACACCACTGATTTTTATGAGAAATAGGTTTACAGTCTGATAAATTCAAGGTAAACCTTTATCCAATTTCACGTAGCTGAAATGGCTGTGTTTAAAGCATTTTCCCCTATTTGGTCTACAATATTACAAGCCCCCCAAAATGCACTGTGCCTCATTTCCGATTTTCAAACAATCCAATATTTAGAATGTATAGAGATATATTCTTGCTGGGTTTTTTTTTGGGGGGGGGGGAATCAATCAATACTAATGTGTCTGCCTTAAACTTTTAAGGTCATTGTCTCTCTTCTGACACCTTTTACTACATCAACATCCCATTATATCATTATAGACTCATGAAGCAATGTACTTTTACATTTTTTCACAGGATAATGCTTCCTTTGTATTTCAGGTTTTATCATAATATAAATCTCGAATTTCCATTTGCATATCTTTTGTTTAGGAAAAGAGACCCCCCTCCTATTTAAGACTTTGTCATTTTAATACACAGGCTTAAAAGTGGATGACTTTTTTTAAAGAGGAAATGCACCAAAATATTACAATTTATTCTTGAATTGAATCTGATTCTCCTGCCAGCTTCTGCATCAATAAATTAACAAGTTCCTGGAACAATACATTTCCAACAATGATGGCCTGCCCGCTCTGGTCCTATCTGACTGGAGGGTGGCTTCCAGGATTAGAAGTCCATTTAGGGATTAATTAATATAATTAGGGCTTGCTAAGTAATTATATAATTTTAAATTATGTGAGCACACTCTCTACTCTTCCAGTCTCTTCCCTCTCTCTCCCCACTCCTTGTTTAGGAAAGAGCTATCTCCATTAACACATTCTGGACAGTTGCTAGATTGGTGACAAGGAGACTTGAGTACATATTTTGATTCGGATACTTCATATCTCTTCAAGTCAGTTTCATAATCTGTAAAATGGGGGCAATGAAAGCATTTTTTGAGAATCAAATGAAAGACTGTGTGTTCACAATTTTGCAAATATTAAAGCACTATAGAACTATTAACTATTAATATGTTTAGGACCATAGACCAATAATTTTAAGAGAAGAAAGAACCTTTTAGGTCTTTTAGTCCAAAGTTTCTTTTAAAATTAAAAAAAAATTCCTTACCTTTTGTCTTAGAATTGATACTAAGAATCAGTTTAAAGGCAGAAAAGCAGTAAGGATAGGCAATTGGATGACTTGCCCAAGTCACTCAGCTAGGAAGTGTCTGAGGCTAGATTTGAATGCAAATCCTCCAAACTCCAGGCTTGGCTCTCTATCCACTGAACCACCTAGTTACTCACCTGTCCAGAGGTTTCTCACTTGGGGCCCAACAACCTCAATTTATAAATAGTTTGGGACCATGAATTTGAATGGAAAATACATAATTATTTTTCGTATTCTCTAATTGAAATTTAACATTCCCTGCAATTAGTTAAAACATTATTCTGAGAAGAGATCCATAGGCTCCACCAGATTGCCCAAAGGGTTCCTATCAAAGGTTAAGAACTCCCAATTTAGTCTGACCTAATATATATATATGGAAACTCAGACCCAGGGAGATACAATGATTTATCTAAAGTCCTTCAGGTCAGAAGTGGCAAGTCAAGATTCAAAGTTATGTATCAGGAATTCAGGTTCAATGATTTTAGTTGATTGGCCACAGAAAATGAGAGAGAGACAGAGAGAGAGAGAGACAGACAGAGAGAGAGAGAGAGAGAGAGAGAGAGACAGAGACAGAGACAGAGACAGAGACAGAGACAGAGACAGAGACAGAGACAGAGAGAGAGATGGAGTGTAGGATATGGACATAAAGCATTTCATTTTCACAAAATATGCCTTTGTTGCTCTTGTTTTCTTCTTCCTCTTCCCTGCCTCTAGATGAGCAGAATGGATAGAGATGAGGTAAACTAAAGCACCACCTTTTACTACACAAACTACTCAGACAAGGTACTCTTCACCTTTATGTGTGGATGGATCCTCACCCCTACCCATAGTAAAACCTTGGAGCCACATCTCAGAAACATGTTTTTAAATACATAGGATTACAAAGAAAACCAATTATAATGAAATGTAGTCCTCAACCTTAAAAAATATTTTTTATGTGACCCAGGTTAGAAATCCTTGATTTAGAATTTTGAGTTGATTCATTTTCCTAACTCCTGCAGATTTGGTATCCTCCCTGACCACTGGAGAGCCAAGGCTTCTAACAGGGTAGCTTTTCCATTTATACCATCTCTATTCCCATTCATCAACATTCAATATCAATCCATCTCCAGTATCTCTGATTCTGGAATCCCATTATTTAATTATAGGATTAATCACTGGGCAATAGATGGCAGAGTAGATACAGTGCCAGACCTCTAATCAGGAAGACACATCTTTGTGAGTTCAAATCCAGTCTCAGACATTTACCAACTATGTGATCCTGGGCAAGTCACTTAATCCTGTTTGCCTCAGGTCAGCATTTCCAAATTAAAAAGAAAAAAATGATTTGGAGAAGGAAATGACATGCTCCAGTAACTTTGTTAATAAAACCCCAAATGGAGACACAAAGAATTGGACATCACTGAAACAACTGAACAACAACAATAATCACAAGACATTGTCCTTTCACCTTTACTAAACCTTCATTCCTCTCCACTCTGCTGGCCACTTTTGTTATGACTTATGACTGCTTAAGATCTCCTTGTTCTCTTATCTCACCTATTCCTTTCAATCTCTTAATCAAATTGGCTTGGTCAACCTGGTAAATGCTGAATTCTTCTTTCCCTCATTGCATAGCTTGAGGCACAATGGATAGAGTGCTGGACCTGGTGCAAGAAAGGTTTAAATTCAAACATGCCTGGAATCCTGACTAGTTATATGACCCTAGGCAAATCACTTAGCCTTTCTTTGTCTCAGTTTCCTCTTCTGTAAAATGGGAATAATAATTGCCACTACTTCCCAGGGTGGTTGTGAGGATCAAATGGAATTTTATCTGTAAAATTCTTAGCTCACTACTTAATAACTAGTTTTTTTTTTCTCTCCTTCCCTCCCCCCATGTTCCAGTAGCCCTTCACTGTTAATATTTTAACATGAGTCGCCTCCATGATCTGACTTCTCAGTTCCTATTTCCAAATTTTTGAGCACTTAATGAGGAAGTTATAACATGTCTTTTATTTAGAAACCACTATAAGAAGGGATGGAGGTTAAATATTGAGATGAATGAGAGGATCATCAGGCAGCAATGAAGATCCATTTGAGATTAGCAGCATGAAGACCTAATGAGAACTGGCCTCACCCAATAGATGTTCTTTTGGAAGGGAAGGAGGCATTCACATAATGCCTACTAAGTGCCTACCCTGTGTTAAATGCTTTAAAAATAATATCTCGTTTTATCTTCACAACAATTTAAGATACTTTATTATCCCCATTTCAGAAGTGAGAAAACAGGTCGAGAGAATTTAAATGACTTGTCCAGGGTCATTGAGCTAACAAATGTCTGAGGTTGAATTTTATTGATCCATAAAAAATGAAAAAAAGATATAGTTTCAGAAAAACCTGGGAAGACTTGTATGAACTGGTCAATAGTGGAATAAATAGAATAAGGACAAAAATATACATAACAACATTGTAAGAATGAATATCTTAGAAAGACCTAAGGACTCTAATCAAAGCAAAGACCTACCATTATTCCAGAAGATTGATGATAAAGCATGCTAACATTCTCCCCACCTTTAACAGAAGGGAAATGACCTCAAGGTTCAGAATGAGACATACATTTGTGGACATGGCGAATGTGGGAATTTGTTTTGCTTGACTATGTATATGAGAGTTTTCTTTGTCCCTCTGTCTTTCCTTCCTTCCTTCCTTCCTTCATTCATTCCTTCCCTTTGGGTAAGTAGTCCATAATCTTAGAGTCAGCATAGTGTAATAGAATATAAGCCCTAAAATGAGGAAGATCTGGTTTCAAATTATGCTTCTGTACCTTGAGAGATGTTGATGGTAGGCAAGTGCCTTAACATCTCTGAGACATAATTTTCTGATCTATAAAACAGAGATAAGTACAGCATCTATCTCCTAGGCTTGTTGTAAGGATCAAATGAGATTATGTGCCTCAAGTGCTCTGTAAAGTTTAAAATGCTGTGTAAATATGAGCTGTTTCTCTTCCATTTATTCTATCCCATGAATCCTCTGCTTCAGTTAGGTGAGCCTTCTCATCCTTATCTCCAAGCAATTTGTAATCAAAAGTTCCTAAGATATGGACACCATTTAGCAGAAAAAAAAATCCTAATCATGTGGGAACAGGATAAGTGAAATCTCATTCTTGTCCTTCTGTCTGCAACTGGAGTTTTCTCAAAATTAATTTCAGTTAACCTACAAAAAATTAAGTGGGAAGTAGCCCAGGAGCCAAGATGGCAGCTTAGTAGCAAGAAAATCTTGTAGATGCTCAGAAATTTCTTCCAAACTAATCATTACAAAGTGTCACAAAGGGACAGAGATCAAAACAGGACAAGTAAAGGGGCTCTTTACTGGACTCAGCATGAAAGGTAGGCAGTGAGAGGGGATTCCCATGCTATAAGAAGACAAAACTGCACAAGGGACTACCCCGCCCCCAGCTCACCATGCCAATGAGAGCTAGGAAAGTCTCCAAATTCTTGGAGGCTGACTGAAAGCACCACAAATGCACTCCTAAGGACTGTGTCAGACCTGGGCTGTGAGACACATGGAATAGCAGGGAGCTTGTTTCCATCCAGCAGCAGCAGCAGGAGCAGCAGCAGCTCTAACAGCTGAAGAAGATAGTCTCAGGGCAAGAAGTGGTACAGCATGCTACACTAAGACCAACCCTTGAAAATACCAGCCATAAGTGGGGCTCAGAGCTGAGCAGCAGCAGCAGCAGCAGCAGCAGCAGCAGCAGCAGCAGCAACAGCAGCAACAGTAGCAGCAGCATTGGAAGGAGAGCACAAAAAGAACATTACAGATCTACCTGCCCTCATTAAGGCTCCTGACAGGTAAGGTAAGATAATAGCAAGGCAAATCCTTGTGAGAAAGAAGCTAAGAGAGCAATGACTACCAACAGGCAGTAATCTCAATCCTCCAGCAGCAAATGGAACAAGCAAAAGCAAAAAAAAAAAAAAAAGCTCTTGACCCAGAAGAATTTCTATGGAGAAAAAGAGCAAAATACAGAAACAACAGCAGAGAGTGAGAAACAATAAAAAACATCCAAACTTTCCAAAAAAAAATAGTAATTGGTCAGAAGCCCTGGAGGAACTCAAAAAGGAGTTCAAGAACTAAATAAGAAAAAATAGAAGAAAAATGGAAAGAAAAGTGGGAAAAATAAATGAAACCAATACAAAAAGTAAATAACAGCTTAAAAGACAAAATTGCCCATATGGAAAAAAGAGGCACAGAAATCAAAAGCAAATCACACAAAATCAATAAGCAAATTGGAGACCAGAATTGACCTGCTAGAAGCCATGAAAAGCAGAATGGATCAAATCAAAAAGGAAAATCAAAATATCATAGCTGAAAATCACTCTTTAAAAACTAGAATTGGGCAAGTAGAAGCTAATGATTTCACAAAATAGCAAGAACTAAAAAGCAAAATCAAAAGAAGGAAAAAATAGAAGGAAACATGAAATATCTCAAAGAAAAAAAAATAACTGACCTGGAAACAGATCCAGGAAAGACAATCTGAGAATCAATGGACTACATGGACTACTTGAAAGCATGAAACAAGAAAATAAAAGCCTTGACATCATACTAAAAGAAATTATCCAATAAAACTGCCCTGATAAACTTGAATAAGAGGGCAAAATAGGCATTGAAAGAATGCACAGATCATCTTCTACATTAAATCCCCAAAAGACAACTTCTAGGAAAGTTATAGCCAAATTCTAGAGCTTCCAGGCCAAGGAGAAAACACTGCAAGTGACCAGAAAGAGAAAATTCAGATATCAATGAGCCCCAGTCAGGATTACACAGGATTTGACAGCTTCCACACTAAAATACCACAAGGCTTGGAATATGATATTCAGGAAGGCATGAAAGAGATAGCTACCTCCAATTGGAGGTAGATTGTTTGGGAAAGGCCTAGATGGATGGGAGATGAGAAACACCCACTTAGAGACCTCCCCAGAGCCAGTAAAGCACAAAAACATTGAGCTTTAGAAACCAAGTTTATTTTGATAATTGGAGAAAGGGAAAAGGGTACATAGGGTCCTAACACTACAAATCTAGACTCAATCCAACTTCTACACACCTTGCAAGAAGTCACCTTTCATTTCTTCTGTAGACCCTTCCTATCCACTCCCTGCTCTTTTCTAAAATCTCAAATGCTATATGACTATCTGCTAATCTCCAAGGCAATTCTCCAACCCAGGAATGCCTAATATTTCCAAAAGATTAGTTCTTCAACATGTATGTATCAAATGGTATAACATCCAGATTTTTAAAGGAGAAACTATTGAAGCTTAAGGAAGAAATAGATAATAAATCTATACTAATTGGAGACATGGCCCTTCCTCTATCAGATCTAGATAAATCAAGGAAAAAATAAATAGAAAGAAGTAAGAAATGTGAATGAAATCTTAGAGAACTTAGAATTAATAGATATGTAGAGAAAAGTAAGTAGGGATAAAAAGAATTATACCTTCTTTTCAGCAGCACATGCTACATTTACAAAGATTAACTATGAACTAGGGCATAAAAATATTGCAAACAAATGCAGAAAAGCAGAAATAATAAATGCAATATTTTCAGATCATAATGTAATGAAGATAATAATTAGTAAGGGTATATGGTGAGGCAAATTAAAAATTAATTAGAAATTATATAATCTTATTCCCCAAAACTGGTTGTTTAAAGAACAAATCATAGAAACAATTACTGATTTCATTAAAGTGAATGACAATGAGGAAACAACATATCAAAATTTGGGGGATACAACAAAAGCAGTACTCAGGGGAAAATTTATATCCCTGAGTGCTCATATTAACAAAAAAGAGAAAGAGGAGATTAGCAAATTGGGCATGCAACTAAAAAAAATTAAAAACCCTCAGATAAAGACCAAATTGAAAATCATAAAATCAAAGGAGAAATTAATAAAACTGAAAGTAAAAACAAACAAACAAAACCAATACAACCAAAATTAGAAGGGAAGCAACAAGTTGGAAAAAAAAAATCTTTATAACAAAAACTTCTGACAAATGTATAATCACTAAAATTTATAAAGAGCTCAATTAATTGTACAAAAAAATCAAGCCATTCCCCAATTGATAGATCTGCAAGGGACATGAATAGGCAATTTTTAGATAAAGAAATCAAGACTATTAACAAGCACACGAAAAAATGTTCTAAATCTCTTATAATTAGAGAAACGCAAATCAAAACAACTCTGAGGTACTACCTCACACCTAGCAGATTGGCTGACATGATAACAAAGGAAAGTAATAAATGTTGGAGGGGATGTGTCAAAATTGGGACATTAATGCATTGCTGGTGGAGTTGTGAATTGATCCAACCATTCTGGATGGCAATTTGGAACTATTCCCTAAAGGCTCTAAAAGACTGCCTGCCCTTTCATCCAACCATACCACTTCTGGGTTTATATCCCAAAGAGATCATAAGGAAAAAGACCTGTACAAAAATATTTATAGCAGTGCTGTTTGTGATGGCAAAAAGCTGGAAAATGAGGGTATGTCCTCCAATTGGGGAATGGCTGAACAAATTGTGGTATCTGTTGGTGATGGAATACTATTGTGCTCAAAGGAATAGTGAACTGGAATGACCTCCAGCAATTGATACAGAGCAAAAGGAGCAGAACCAGTAGAACATTATACACAGAGACACATACACTGTGGTACAAATGAATATAATAAACTTCTCTACTAGCAGCAATGCAATTTTCCAGGACAGTTCTCAGGAACTTATGAGAAAGAACACTATCCATATCCAGAGAAAGAACTGTGGGAATAGAATATAGAAGAAAAACAACTGCTTTATCACATAGGTTAATGGGGATATGAATGGGGATATAGATTCAAAATTTGGATTATACAGCCTGACTGCCCATTTGAATTCTTTTATCGTCTCATGTGGATTTTCAAAGAACTGGGGGAACCTCCTTTTTAAAATCTCTAGATACCCTCCAGTAAATGGTTTATATCCTTTAACATGTATAATCCCAGCATCCAGTTGTACAATTGTTCTATCTGTAATAGGAAGTATTGCTACAGGAGCTGCCTCTGCCCCTGCAACTTCTTGCTTTTCTGGGTTGTCCTTTTTAATCTCTTGTTGTTTTTCACCCACTTTCTTTGTTGTGACCATGCTTTCTATGATTTCCAGCTGCATAATTGTCCTAGCATCAAGTTCTTTCCCTTCCCTTATTTGTTTGTTAATTTCTATTAGTGTTTTCATATATTCTAACATTTTTTCCATAGCCGGGTCAGTAACCTTAGTGTTTCCAAAAGTAAAAGCCAGTATCTTTCTTAAAATCATTATGGCTCTATAGCCAGTGGCAGTCATGGCTATGCCTCTTGGTACATAAGCCAATGCCTCTCCAACTGTAATTGTTAGCCATAGATAAGTGTCATAAAATTCTATTATTGACCTAAAAAATTGGGGAACAGTGACAAACCAAAATGTACCACAGGTTTGCCAAATCCCATAAATTAAAACAGCAGAGCACCCCACGGTAACAATTGCTCTGTTTAACATGTCAGCCATCTTATCTCTTCTCCACTAGGTC
>NC_058133.1:41203234-41288123 GCF_016433145.1 Gracilinanus agilis | reverse complement strand
TTCACAATGAATTAGAGCATTAATGATTGATGGATTAAGTCAATAACATGTCAACAAGCAAATAAATGTTTAGAATATACCAGGCACTGTGTTATGAGCTAGAGATACAGAGAAAGGCAAAAGATAATCCTTGCCCTCAAGGAGCTCACAATCTAATTTAATAAAGAAATGACTATGTATAAACAAGATGTACACAGAACAACTTGGAGATAATCTCAGAGGGAAAGTATTAAGTTAAGAGGGATCAGTTTAGACTCCTTGAAGAAGGGAGAATTTTGGATGAGGCTTGAAAAGAATTGGGAAGCCAGGAGGCAGAGGCAAGAAGGGAGAATAACCCCAAGCCAATCAAAAGCTTCAGATCCCTACAAATAGGCAAATACTTTAATTCTCCCTGAAAGTCCTTACTAACTTTACCCTCTTACATTTTTTAACTTTGCTGAAATCTTGAGGAGGAATACATTTATGTGTATGTATATAGAAATATATGTCTATCTGTCTGTCTAGCTCTCTCTTAGAGAGAGAGCTAGACAGACAGGCAGGCAGGCAGGCAGGCAGATAGATAGACAGACAGACAGACAGACAGATAGATAGATAGATAGATAGATAGACAGATAGATAGATGTGTGTATAATATGCATTGCATTATACATGTTTACCAGGCAAGGATACATAAGAGAGCACAAATGTTCCACAAACTCATTATAAATATATAAAGTATTGGGTAGCTAAGTGGGAAAAGTGCACTGGTAATTAGGAGGATCAGGACATGTATCATGTAGAAGAGAGTAACTGAGTTTTGGAAGCTGTATATGTGCATGTTATTCCCTCCTCTTGCAATAAAATACATGCACCCTGAGGGTAGGGATTCTCTTGTTCTTGTCTTTGTTGGAAGAGATCCTGGGAGATAATAAGTGCTTGTTGATTAATTGAACTATGTATGTCAGATTGCAAACTGACTGTAAAGCCCAGTTTATTGCAGTTTCTCCCAATTAGGAATAAATTGGTCTCTGACTTTCTTGCTATGATCTTTCAACATATCCAATTTACCCCTACTCCCCAAATAGTATTGTTTTATATCTTTAAAATGATTTAATTAATTGAAAAATAAATTTTAAACCCTTGTCTTCCAGCTTAGGATTAATATTGTTTATGTGTACCAAGGCAGAAGAGTGGTAAGGGCTAGGCAATGGGGTTAAGTGACTTGTCCTGGGTCACACAGCTATAAAATGCCTGAGGTCAGAATTGAACCCAGGACCTCCCATCTCTTGGCTTCAATCTTGATCCACTGAACCACCCAGCTGTTCCCTAACATTCATTTTATGGAAGATGCCTTGGGTTGTCACCAACCCAGGGATTGGATTCCTTCATTCTCCTGTCCTGAGTAAGCCAACTGAGTACCATTTTCTTTCCTGCCATGGCTCAGCATCTTAACATTCTCTCCCTCCTCCCTTTCCCCCCTTGGCTCACCCCACTCTGGCTTTTCAGTGCAAGCCCTAGGCGTCTTCACACACCAGCATCATACTTGACATGTTTTAATGGTTTTGCTTTGCTTTTCTCTATAATTTTCCATTTTACACTGTGGTCTGTTAAGTAACAAGACGATGAAAACCAAGCCCAAGAGAGGAATGAAGGGCTTTGTGTCTGTACTGGTACATAAGGCATAGCTAAGATGCAATCTTCTCTCTGCAAACTTAACGTGCCAGTTGTTTTATTTAGAGAAAAGGTGGGGGGGTGCATTAGAGAGAAAGTCCACAGCATAATTAGGAAACAATCAACACGTTTTTCTTGCTGTCCTAATTTTTTCTTCACTTTAAAATGCTCCATTGAGTTTAATTAAACTTGCCCTAGGCTTAGAAGCCTAGCAAACTGGGGAACATTTTTTTTTTAAAACTCGCTTTCCTGTCAGAAAGGTTTTCTTCAAGCTGGCCCAACACTGCTGAACTTCAAGGTTTCAGGGGATGTTTACACAACTGCAACCAAATACATGGAGATGATTTTCAATTCTGCTTTTCCCTCCTGGTTTGTACTAAGGGAACTGTAAGCCACGTGCCCCACATAAAAGGCATCTGAAGGGTTATTGAGGTCAGGAAGGGGGTTATCTTTCTGGGAATGAAGAGGCAATACCATAAGAGAGAATTCTGACACACAATAACTGGAGTTTGGTGTCATAACCTGGTCCTTTCCTAACTTTCCAGGATTTTTATGCATTTCATACTCTACAGCCCACTGACATTGGCTTCTAAAATGTTCCTTGCACCAGATAAAACTCCATCTTCTGACAGTGCATTTTCTTTTTTATTTTTAAACTCTTTCTTTCTATTCTAGGAATAATTCTAAGACAGAAAGGCAAGAACTAGGCAATTGGGGTTAAGTGATTTTCCCAGAGTCACACATAGTTATCTAAGAGAGAAAGCATTAAAAAGAAAGAAATTTGGGAGAGGCTTCTTGCAAGAGGTGGGAGTGAAGAAAAGTGGAGAAAGAAGGAGAAAATTTGAGGCATGGGTGACAATCATGGGAAATTCACAGTCATGAAGAAATTAGGTAGCACAATGAATAGAGCTCTAAGCTTGGAGTAGAGAAGATCTGGGTTCAAATCTGGCCTCAGACGCTATTTACTTTTTTAATTAATTAAATCATTTAAAAATATAAAACAATACTATTTGGGGAGCAGGGGCTAATTGGATATATTATCCCCATTTGCCCCGTCTATATCTTACTTATTCATAGTTGTTTGTATGGTGCCTGTCCCCTTAAACCAGTAGTTCCCAAACTTTTTTGGACTACCGGCCCCTTTCCAGAAAAAATATTACTTAGTGCCCCCTGGAAATTATGAAACTATTTATTGAACTCAGAATAGAATATAATACAAAAAAAGTGTGGCCATCACCATCTCCCTGGATAGCTGTAGCACCCACCAGGGGCAGTAGCGCCCACTTTGGGAATCACTGCCTTAAATAAAGGGTTAGCTCCTTTCTTTTGACTTTCCTGCATCTTCAGTCACCAAGTATTTATTAAGCAGTCACTATGTGCCAGGGACTGTGCTAAGAACTGGGACTACAGTATAAGTAGAAAGGCAATTGGATGACACAGTGGATGGAGAGTTGGGCCCAGAATCAAGACAACCAGAATTCAAATCCAGCCTGGGACTCTTACTAGCTAATCCTGGGCAAGTCACTTAATCCCATCTAACTCAGTTTCCTTATCTGAAAAATGAACTAGTGAAGGAAATGGCAACCCATTCTAATATCTTTGTCAGGGAAAGCCTTGGTGGGGTCACTAAGAGTTAGACAAGCTGCACAACAATGGGGGAAATATATCACATAAAAGACTTAAAGGAGGCTAAAAGAATGAAGAAGTTAGCACAGTGGGTAAAGAGCTAAGTGGAGAGTTGGGAGGACCCAGATTTCAAATATAGCCTCAGATATTTCCTAGCTATTGATCCTGGGCAAGTCACCTAACCCTAATTGCCTACCCCTTGCCATTCTTCTGTCTTAGAACTGATACTAAGATCAAAAATAAGAGTTTAAAAACAAATAAACAAAAAATAAGAAGAATGTGGGGAGTAAGTGGATACCAGAGAAAGTCAAGAATACAACCTGGAGAGGAATGAGCCATTCAAATAGATATTCTAAAAGAAGCCATCTAAACCAAGGGTAATGCTGTAAGTCCCTCCTCCTGTAGGGGCAGGGGGTACTTACATTGGGTAAAATCCAGGGTGGGAGTGAGGCTTCAGATTGAACAGCTGGGGCATAGCAGAGGAAGTCAGGAGTATAGCCTAGAGAGGAATGAGCCATGATTGGTCACCTTCCAGTAGAGGTACTGGTCCTGGAATACAGTAAGTATTTAATAACTGTCAACTGATGGAGACTCATAACCTAAGAAAGACTACCTTATTTCATGGTAACTCATGAAAGGACCCAACTTCTTGTTATCTGATCTGTTTATCACATTTTTCTGACACTAGAATACCAAGTTCCCCCATCTCCCCCCCACTAGATTTTCTATTTTCCTACTGAAGATGAAGTCAATAATAGAATGTATATATCTTCCCACTTACATTCCTACCCTATCCTTGTCTCTCTTTCTTTCCCCCAAACAATAGAAAACTGGATTCAACAATGGAGTAGTGAAATGCCACCATGTTAGCAGCCTCCTCCGTTAGTGAAAGTCTGATTCTGCTTGGAGAGACTGGGCAAATAACTGGCCAATAAACACTGGGCAAAACCAAGCTTGACCACTAGGACAATTTCAGCTTGGCATTCCCTCATGAAAGTCATCTGTTTTTCCAATGACCCTCAGCATATAAGCATTGATAGGAACACATATCTACACGGACAGAAATCTGAGTGATAAAGTATCATGGGAAGTAGCAAGCACACTTTAGAATAATTGCCGGGGATTTCAGAAAAGTTGTCCAATTCAAAAGACTCAGATGGCAGGGGAAAAGTCAAGTACAGTATCAATGGTTTAGAAGAAAAAATGATTCTGGCTATTATTCTGAGGTCAATGTGATTGGGTTATTGTATTATTATTATTATTATTCAAATCTCTCTAGGATATTGCAGAATGGTCCAGTCCCAGTAAGTGCTTTCATCCAAGTGATGGGTTAAAATATGGTCCAGGCAGGCAGCCTATTTATTAGATGATCTCAGGCCCTAGGATGGGTAAACAAACCTTCCCCAAACTCCTAGCCAGCTTGGAGTAAAGAAGAACCCTTTGTTACCTGGGATCCTTCTTTCTCCTTTGAAAAAAAGAAGACTTCCTAAAGGATTGAATCCCTAGAGAGAAGACTGACGGATAAGCATTTCCAGCTTCTGCAAGAAGGTTAATTCCTCCTAGGAATGAGAACACTGTGGACATGTTTGGAATTGAATGCAAATATTACAGCAGGCTGCATAGGGCATCCAGGTTTCAGCTGTGTTTTCCTCAATTGATAAAGTTAAGCAGAGCTAAAGAGCATTCAAAGGGCAGATGGGGCCTTAAGCCTGTTAAGGCAGCATACCTTAGGTCAGCTTTTTACTACAATGCTAAAGCCTTCAACTGGTTCCAGGGAGAATGAGAAGGAGTTAGAGATGAGCATAAAGAAAAGAAGCACTGAAAAGAGGGTAATCTTGTTTAGCCCCAGTGGACAGAACTAGGAGCAGTGGATAGAAATGGCATAGGCACAAATTTAGATTTATTGTCAAGAGAAATGTTCTTAAGAAGTAGAACTATTCCAAAATGGAATGGGTTGCTTCGGAGGGGTTGGGATTCTCCCTCACTGCAGGTCTTCTATTGAAAGCTAGTAGACATTATCTAGGAAATTGTAGAAGGTTCCCTCTTCAAGAAGGAGTTAGATTAAATGGTTTCCAAGGAATTCTTCCAACTCTGAAATTTTGTGACCCTTTGATGGGCAGAATTCAGAATGCCATTCTTCTAATGAACTAGAAGGGATGGAGGGCAACAATTTGTTCAATATTTCAGGTGCAAAGTTCATCAAAGCAAATCTAAGTACATCTTCTTGATCCACACAGTCTTCAAGATCATGGTAACACTCCATCAACACAACCCTTTATCTCATTACTTCCCAAATGCACTATTTGTATTGCAATATGGTTGGTCTACTCCCTGTCCTACTGACATTCTATGCTTATCTCTCCCCCCCACAATGGTTCATATTGCCCTTCTTTTTTTCTTTCTACCTCTCCAAATTTGATCCCTCTTTCCAACATCAGTTCATATTGCACATTCTTGATGGAACTTTTTTTTCCCAATGGCCCTCACAACATAAGCATAGATGAGAACACACATCTACATGGACAGAAATATGAACAAAAAAGTATCAAGAGAAGTAGCAAGTACTCTTTAGGATAATTGTCAAGGATTTCAGAAAAGTTTTCCAATTCAAGTGACTCTCAGATGACAGGAGAAAAGTCAAATACATTATCAAAGTATCTCTGAATCACATCTCTGTTTGACCCAGGACAAGCAAATCAGTTTACCTTCTTCATCCTCTGAGTGATCACCAGAAAAAAATGAAAGGGTTGAACTTGTTGGCTCTGGAAATCCCTTACAGCTCCAGATTTGTAATCCTATGACTGCCCCAGTAGTTGCTGATCTTTGTCTCATTTGAACTCCCAAAAAGCTGAAAAACAAACAAGCAAAAACAAAACAACTGAAAATACTAGTCAGAAATAATTTCTTTAAACCAATCCAGCGTGTCAAAGCTCATTTGCATACAAAATTCAGGACTTAATGATATTCTTTTTTATAGATTGTTATTTCTTGTAGCAAGTTACCTCACCAACTGGATGGACACTTTATGAGGAGCTGGGCCATATCTCTACTTTTTCTGTGTTCCTGGTACAATATAGACCATATCATATCTCAGGGACATTGTGGAAAGATTTCATCATGTAGGACTAGAGTAAATGGCCTCTGAGGTTCCTTTCAGTCTGTGGTCTACTATGCTATGATTTGTGTGGATTATCTTTACATCTGTTAAAAATGTAACCCTTCGGAGTGCATAGTCTTCATGGCTCCATTTTTCATAGATTACAAATTATATAATCTTATATAGATGTGTGGTATGAACTTTCTGATGATAAGCCTTCTCTTGTCCTTGGGCAGATGACATATAGTCCTTTCATTTTTTCCAGCTAAGTATAGCCTGGAAGAACTTGCACTGTGCTGATATAGCCTTTAAAGAAGCCAAGGTGACCTCCATGCCACAATGAAAGATCAGAAATATCAGAAGAGTGTTTTTACGGGAGGTGAGATTACAGCAAATATACAGTTAGTATCTACTGAATGGCTAGTTGATTAATATTGGAACTGGGCCATTCCCTTCTTCCCTATTTGAAATTAATGACATTTTGGGCTACGTTTTTTAAAAAGGCTCGACTTCCAGGAATAAGTAAATGCCAATCTTATAATTCTCTGCTCTAGTCAGACAATATTTGAAGTATTATATTCCATTTGTGGCATCATAGTTGAGGAAGATCTTTGACAAGCCGGACAGAGTGTGGAGGCAGACAACCAAGATGGTGAAAAGTCTTGAGTCCTTGTTATGAGAGTATTAGACAAAATAGCTGGGAATATTCAGACTGAAGAAGAGAAGATTCAGGAGAGAAAAGGGAATTGTCTTCAAGTACATGAAAAGCTATCATGGGAAAGAAGGTAGAGACTTAGCAGAATCAGGAGCATTAGGTGGAATTGGCTAAGAGGAAAATTTCAGTCTGATGTTAGGAAAATTTTCCGAATGGTCAAAGCTGTCCAGTAGTGGAAATGGTTACCTTGAGAGCTAATGGGTTTCTCCCCATTCTTCAAGTCTCCTCAGTCTTCAAGCAGTGGATATATAAGCACTAGTCAGATAAGGTACAGCTAGGTCGTGATTAGTGTAAATAATGAATCCCATTAACTGGTGCTGCTGTTGATCAGAAATTTAGTCCTTTCCAACTCCTCATAACCTGGAATGGGATTTTCCTGGCAAAGATATTGAAGTGTTTTGCCATTTTTCTTCTCCAGTGGATTAAGGCAAGCACAGATTAAGTGACTTGCCCAGGGTCATACAGCTAGTGAGTTTCTGAGGGCAGTTTTGAACTCAGTTCTTCCTGACTCCAGGTCCAGTGAGTCACTGAGCCTGCTAGAGCATTATTCAAAAATGCATTACATATTTCCATTGGACTAAAGCAAATGACCACATTTTACAGAATTATAACTATGAAAAGTAGAATTTGAAGATATAGTACCACTTCATAAGACTCATTATTTACATTAATCAGGACCTAACTAAATGTTGTGATTGGCATTCTTTGTTAGGCTAGATTAGTTTCCCGCTAAGGGCCTTCTAACTCTAAAATTCCATGCTTTTCTGATTCTTAGAACTCTTACTTGGAAGTCTCTGCCTTCTCAAAGTTTTATCCTCTAGCCTATCATCAAAAGAACATGCCCAGTCTACTCTTAAGAGTTAATCTAACCCTGGGATAGTAGGACCTTTGGCAATATACAGCCTAGATTCACAAACAATGAAGCTGATTAGACTAAGTAGAATTTTATTTTCTTTTATTTTTTTTACTAGAATCATGAAACTTGAATCATATTAGCTGAAGGGAATGTACTGGGTGATTACTTCATCTTCTATCTTGATAGAACACATACTTTAGTCTTGGATATATCATCTAATGAAATCTTGATAGCTAAATTAATTTAAATTGGCTGAATACCTAGTTTCCTTAAGTGGTCTGAATATTACAGATATAGGGTAATAGTGCATAGGAAAATATTATCCCAGGAGGAGGGGGAAGGGATGCAAATTGCACAGAGTTCAGTTTAAATCTGTTCTTATTAGTAAACGTTCACTAATGACCTTAAGAGGTAAACAAAATGTTAATAAAAATCTTCAATGCAATGGCAAGGATATAAGTTAAACAAAGCAAACTAGAGAGGCAAAAGATCCATGTGAACAAAATACAAGTCAGCATACTGAGGAGGGAATATGTTTTATTAGAAAGAGAAATCTGGTCAGGGATCATATAGGAAGAAATGGTAGGATTGTCCACAGGGTGACATTGGATATTGATTAAAAAATGAAAAGGTAAGGTAACCTCAAATGCCAATTTTGTTTTGGTGATGCACAGTCAGCATCACACAGCTAAAATCCAGAAGGCTGTAAGACTGTTTGCACATTCTCATTTTCCTCACTAGGGGAGATGAAGCATAGTACTGAATCTGAAGGAAGGGGAAATTTGAGTTTATGGCCCATCTCTGTAGCTGAGTGCCTATAAGCAAGCAGATTGCATTCTCCATGTTTCTGAGTCCTGATCTTTAAAATAGGAATAAATGACTCTACTGTACCCATTTTATAGAAATATTGTGAGATCAGGTGAGATTATTAGTGTGTGGCATTTTGCAACCTAAAAAAACCTAGAGCCATGTTAGCTTTGATCTTGATGACATGATATAATGTTGTAGATAGACAGATGACTAAGGAGTCAGGAAGAGTTCAGTTTATCTGCCATCTTTGATTCATACTGGCTATATCATCATGAGCAAGCTGATTAACCTTTAAGTGCCTTAGAAATGAGTCTCTTGGACTGAGTTATTAATGTGCATTTTTGGTAAGAATCTTCCCACCAAGAGCTCCACATAGTGAGGTGATCACAGGTCTGGACTAAAATAGAGATATCATTATTATTATTATTGCAATCATCATCATCATCATCGCCATCATGGTTGCTGCTATTGTTTTTAGCATGAAGTCACCACTTAGTAAAAATCTGAGAGTGGTACAAAAACTATAATCATCCACAGAACTCACTCAACTGGACCTTGGAATTTCTGCACTGAAAATGACTCAAAAGCTGCCTAGTCCAATTGTTCTCTAAATAAGTGTCTGTATTCCAAAGTTGCCAAGATGCAATATTCTATTATTTGCCTAAACTCTAGAAAGTTGTGTAAGGGTTAAATTAGGAGTTTTGACAAAATAAGAGAGCAGCTTTTAATAATTTAAGTTTTAATGAGAATATAGTAAAGTTGTAAATTAATATTATCCCTTTAAGCCAGAGAAAAGAAAACTTCTAGCAGCTTTTAACAATTAACAATTTAGTTTAATTAAAATAGAGATAGTAAAAGAATATAGTAAAATGAATAAAGGAAAGGAGAGAAATATAGGAAAGAGGTAGAGAAAGACAATTTCCTAATGTCTACTAGTTATCCTATAATTACCTATAATTACTACCTAAAATGGCCTATATCTACTTATAAGTGCCTTGAGAGAAAGGCCACCTGATCAGCCTTCAGCTCAGCTCACCAGGCAGAAAAGAATAAAAGGAAAAAAAAAAATATATATATATATATATATATATCCTCCAATCATCAACTAATCACCAACCCATACTACCAGAGACCAATCCCAATGACCAACCCAAGCCCAATATGCAACTTCCTCCGCAACTTTTAGCCCTAATTGTCAGCAACTAATAGTCTTTTCTCCCCTTTTTACCTCACTTCCTGTCTCTATGGTTCCTCCTTCCTGTCTCTATGGTTCCTCCTTCCTGTCTCTATGGTTTCTACTTCCTGTCACTGTAGGCTGGTGAATTCCTACACATCTCTATGGTAAGAGGACCTCCAGGACCCCCATTAAATTAAAAAAGGAATAAAGAATTCCTTTTTACAGTTACTAGAAAGTTTGTCCTAATACTAAACCGTAAGTAGGAAACTCTGTCCAACTTTTGTTGGTTCTGGCCTGAAACATCAAGCAAATCCAGTTGAAACCTTCTGCGTGCATCTTTCAGATCTAGGAACAGAACTATCATTACCGCTAGCCCTAAGACTTCCCTTATCTGGGTTAAACATCGCTGTTTCTTTCAATTGATCCACAGATCATGAAGGATAGGTTAAAAATAAGGCAAAGGAAGTGTGAGAAAACCCCCAAAGTAGCAGTGGGGACACAGAGAGGAGAGCTTTTTAGGAAAAGCCAATAACTATTTTTGTTCATATCAGTAAGTGCTATTCAAAAACTATGTAAGGTTATTCAGAAATTTGTGGTGGTGAAATAGTAATAATAAAGAAAAATAAAATAAAGAATAAAAATAATATTTACTTAGTACTTTTCTTACATTATTTAATTTGGTTCGCCAAAGAAATCTGTGAGGTTAATACTATTGTTATACCCATTTTATTAATGAAGGAATTGATGTTAAAAGATGTTCAATGATTTGTTTATGGTCACAGAGCTAGTAAGGGTCAGAAATAAGATCTAAACCCAGGAATTTCCTGATACTTGGTCTAGCAGTTTTTCCATTATACTACATGGCTTTTGAACCATGTAAGGAATACAAGTTCATTACAAAGTTCTCTTCCACCAGGTCTGGATAAAGTGTTGGACCTGCAGTCTAGAAACCTGAATTGAATTCAGCCTCAAAGACTTATTATCTGTGTGATCCTGGGCAAGACACCTAACCTGTCCGCCTTAGTTTCCTCATTCGTAAAATGGGAATAATAGAAATAGCATCTATATTCCAGGGTGGTTCTGAGATTCAAATGAAATGATAATTATAAAGCACTTTGCAAAACTTAAATCTCTCTATAAATTCTGCATATTTTATCATTACTATTATTATCTGCCATGCTGACATGAACATTCTGAATCTCAAATCAGAATGACTTCTGGTGAGGTTCATTTCTAGGTCTGAGATACTTTTTTTTTTTTTAATTTGAATTTGTAAATGCTGTAATGTAAAGGTGAACTGAAAAGCTCTTTGTCTTCTGAGACTAGAATATATGGCTCTAATGTTAGAAGCTGATATTTCTCTTGCAACAGCTGTTTTCCTATTAATATATGTGCAGATTACTTTGTTTAGCCAGGCTTATACAGAGTGATCTTACTATGAGGGAGAGTATAGGCCTGGGGGAAAAAGGGAGGAGGAGGATTTCTTGGCTCAAAAAGCCTGCTTTTTTAACATGTAGACAAATCCCCATTAGTCACAGAAATGGCACCAGCATCTTTCAGAATAATTTTCTAAGGTAACTCAAGGTAGGCTCTCACAGCATAGCAGATGTATTTCTCTCCCTTTCCTTTCAAGTGTCCAAGACCCAGATTTAATGGACTGGCTTAAAACTTTTCAAGAGTGCAGATGAAAGTAATTCTTATTTGTTTGTTTGTGTTTTTCCCCCTTCTAACATGAAAAGCCTGAATAGTTTCCTGGTTATTTTTTCACAGAGGATTGATAGAAACTTCTTCTGTGATCCTAATTCCAGTTTTACTTAGACGAAAACTCTTAATTTCCACTAAAAATAGTACTTCGTTACTTCTTTCTTTTTTTTAAACCCTTAACTTCTATGTATTGGCTCCTAGGTGGACGAGTGGTAAGGGTAGGCAATGGCGGTCAAGTGACTTGCCCAAGATCACACAGATCTTCATTACTTCTTGACATACACATTCATCTCTAATTCTCTACTTCACTCACCTTCCATTCCTATCAAATTTGTCTCCTCGTGATTCTCCATTTATGAGATTTCCTCTCCCACCTCTACTCCTTTGACTAGGGCTCTCCTCTCTACCTGGAATGTACTCTCTTCACCCATCTGCTTGATGGAATTTGATTTCCTTCACTGATCACTTCACAGGTGATCCTCCTCTATTATGATCTCTCCCAATTGATTAGCGCATCTTCTGAAATTATTTTGTGCTTGTCTTATAAATGTTTCAAATTTCATTTTCCAGGTTCACCTACCCTTTTGAAGATGTGCTAATCATTGGACCAGGAGACAAATGCCCAGATGCGCTCTGAGCAGTCCATACATGAAAAAAATTTAGCCTAAGAAAAGAATTTTAATAGAATATGACTAATCTCTCTTCCCCATAAGAACTCAGAAATCTGAAGCTAGTGAAGAAGTGCTCATGAAGTGTTCTGTTCTCCAAACTAGCTACCCTCGGTTGTTTCAACTTGGCCTCATAGCATAGAAGTCAACAAACTATGGCTGGTTGGCCAAATGCAGCCCGACACCTGTTTTTGTATGGCCTGTGAGCTAAGAATGGTTTTTACATTAATTCTTTCTTAGCTCACAGTTCATGTGAAAACAGGTGGCTGGGTGGATTTGGCCCCCAGGCCATAGCTTGCCAACCCCTGGTTAGAGTCCCTGCAGTACTAAGTTATTCTCATTTGGATATCCTACTGCTTCTCAATGTTCCATTTAAAAAACAGGGTGAACCTCCCTCCTTTTATTACAGAAATGAGGTAACTGTGGCTGTGGAACATTGCATCTACTCCAAGATTTGGTCGATAGATAGGTTAGTTTAGTTGTACTGCTTTTTCTTTCTTTCCTCTTTCTTTTAAAATGTTCATGACTAAATATGGCTCATCAGGCAGGAGGCTAATGGGGGCATATTTAGAAATGAAGCTTATGTAGAAACAAAAGATATCCATTTTTTTTTATCCACAATCCAAGAAATGAACATAATACTTAAGCTGTAGTCTGACAGGGCAAGACAGAGTAGAATGATCACTTTTACTGTTCTAGGCAATATATATTTTTTTTAAATTAATGTAGCTTTGAAGGCCATTATCCCCCTAATATTGGTTATCTACCAGTCAAGTAGGAATTTTCACAAGCTACCATCTAGCAAAATCTTTCTTTAAATATTTATTTACTTAGTGAGCATCTCTTAAGTCCATACAATGAGAAAAATACTGCTCCGTGTTGGGTATATAAACAAAAATAGTCTCTCCCTTCCAGGAGATTATAATCTATATATTCTTTGAGACCAAGGGAAAGTGAGTAAGTGGTAATCCTAGGATCAAACAGATTAAAACAGGAAGAAACATTATCAGAAGAGATTAGTAACTCTCTAGAAATAATATCTCAAGAGACAGTAAGCAATCACGTGCATGGCTTTAGATTTCTAAACTTAAATATATGAAGTAAGGTCATATATAGTATGAATGAGAGATCCCATTGCAAAGTGGTAAATTTGACAAAATATTACCTATGTCTATGCAATGGGATTCATAACAGGATAACAACTATGGAAAGGTGAGATATGAGGAAGAAAATAGATGTAATAGTGCTTTCTATTAAGGAAATTAAGGAAAAAACACTTGGAAGCCATTGTCTCTCAAAAAAAAAACAGTCTACATATCCCAGTGTATTCATAGGAACACTTTTTGTTGTATCAAACAATTGTAAACAAGGTAGATGGCCATTGGGGAATGGCTGAATTAATTGTAGTACATGGATGATGGGATGGAATGAAATATTATTGTAGAACAAGAAAAAAGCAAAAATGACAAATACAGAGAAGAATGGATATGATTTACATGAATAGATGCAGAGTAGAATAAACAGCACCAGGAAGGCATAAAAGAACTAGAACAACGTACATGGAAAGAACAAAGCCAGGATAAAACTTATATGGAAAATTATTAGATTGTTAAGCATAATCTTGCCCCAAAGAAGAAATATGAAAAAAAAAAACACTTCTCCCCACTTTTTTGCAGATATGAGGCCAGGAAGGATGTCTATGATAGAATAAAGTATTACATATAATAACAGATTTTTTTTCACTGTGTTGATTGGCTTTGCTGATTATTTTTCCCATTTTCTCCCTTTTTTCATTTTTTTCCTTTATTATATGGAGAAAGTCTCTGAGAGGGGGAAATGGAGAAGAATTAAAGGAAGAAATCTAGGTGATAGAAAAAATATTATCAATAAAGCTCCATTTTTAAAATTAAAAAGTATGTATATTGGAAATTTATATGTAATATATCCAAAAATATAATTTAAATGGTGATGTAATGGAGCAATTTCCTAAAAAAACTTTGTTTTGTTGGGGGGTGGAAACTCTTTTCCAATTTAGATTTAATAAATAAATGTATAGAAGATGAAATCAAGACAAGTAAGTAAGAGTGGCTATTAAAAGAGTTGCAAGACCCTGAAACGTGTCAAAAATGTTTTGGTTAAGAAAAATTTGGCTGGTGACAAAAACTCAAAAACAAAATAACTTTGGTTCATTTTTAGCTGTGTTGGGGGTAAGAAATATATTCAAACACGTACATTTATGTACCTATCTGTGTGTGTGTATGTGTGTAGAATTATAGGACCAAAATTGAAAACATGGAGCACAGTATCAGTGGATTGACAAACAGATGCAATATTGTTGTAGAAGCATAATATAGCCCACCTACCCAGAGGGAGGAAATAGATGAAGAGTTCAGGAAACAGAAAATCTGTTGCTTTGAAATGTTATGGGGTAAATTGACTATCTGGACATCTGTTGGGAGTCTCTCTTTGCCAACAGCACAGGAATTAATAAATTCTTGTCTTGCTTTAGGGATAATGTAATTTTTCTGAAGCTGGAGGTTGTGGAAATCAGAATTATTGTTCCACACTTAATTCAACTAACAAAAAAGAACTGGTTGCTGAAATAAAAATGATGATACCTTTGAGAGTAATGACCACTCATCTTAAACTTACTAACAGGAAAGGAGAGGAATATTGGGTATTTAGCTAGGTCCCCTTTATTTGAAGAAAAGGAATTGCAGAAAAAAAGATAAATAGGATAAAGATTGGGTGTATATATACAGAGAGAGAGAGAGAGAGAGAGACAGAGAGAGAGAGAGAGAGAGAGAGAGACAGAGAGAGAGAGAGAGAGAGAGAGAACTCTTAAGTGAGGAAACTCCTTTACTAATGAAGTACACCAAGTTTGCTGCAATGATTAGTTTTAATCAGTATGATCAAGAGGATTTGAACATAGCTTTTCTTCTCTTTAAGGCTAACTTTTCTATATCCTATGCAACTCTACCGTTCGATACCAAATTCTAATAACATGTAGAGAAGGGCTCTAAATAATAATATTCTGAAGGTACAGAAACATATAATTTAAATGGAGGATCTAATTGAGGGATTTCCTAAAGTAACTCTTTGTATTATTACAGCAAACTCTTTCACCAGTTTAGATTTAATAAACAAATGCATAGAAGATTAAAAATAAGACAATTATCTAAGAATATATATAAGCGAAGCAGGACACTAAATAATAGTGTCAGAAAGACTATAGTTCAGAATGATTTTACTGGTGATGAAAGCTCAGAACAAAAAAAAAAAAGAAAGAAAGAAAAGTAGATGTTTTTTTAGTCCTGTTGGGGACAAGATCTAGATGAAAGAAAATAAAATTCCATTATTCATGTGAATGACTTTGGACATTTTCAGTGACTATTATCCCATGCCTTAAGTGTTCACTCTCCTTGTCTCCATCTCCTGGTTCCCTTCAAGTCCTGGCTAAAATACTACACTTTCCAGAAAGTTTCCCACTTGGTTTTAATTTTTGTGTCTTTTTTCTGTTGAATATCTACAATTTAATTCCATATGCAGCTGGTTTGTATAGTTCTTTTCATATTACTTCCCTCATTAAACAGTAAGGTTTAGAGCAGATATCATTTTATGTCTTCCTTTGTATGTCCAAGACTTACACAGTATCTGGCACACAGTCAGAGATTAATACATGCTTATTGATTGACTAACAGAATGACAACAAGATTTTAGAAACTGACAACATAGCCCTGGTAGATATGTTCCAATAATGGCACAGTTTTAGGCTCAGGTATCACTCTGAGGGTACTCTTTTTTTTTTTTACTCTTTGTTTTTTGTTTGCATTTGTATCCTCAGCACTTAGCATAGTGCCTGACAAATAGTAAGCATTTAATGCTCATTTTCTTGCCTGTTGCTTTTTGTTGCCACAGAGTAGAACTAGGGATGAATATTGAGCACTGTAACTCTCTTCTGGAAAACACTTTCTAAGCTGAACATAATCGTTATATGGTTGTTCAAAAATGAGCAAGGTTTTCTATCTCAGGGGCCAGAAGGATGACAGTGTCAAGACAAATAGAGAAATTTAGAGGAGAAACAGATGTTGGTGGGAATATGATAGATATTGAATTTTAGGTGCTTTAAGTGCATACTGAAGATACCATGTAGCTGGAAATGGCAAAACTATAATTCAATGGAGAAATCAAGAGTTAGGATTCTATTTTGACTATCATCTTCACTGAAATAATAACAAACTATTCAAGAGAAAATGAAAAAAATGTCAAGGAAATATTGGAGGAAGAGAACTCCTTATCAGGATATGGCAAGAGGAATAACAGCCAAGGGAAAAAGAGAATTCAGAAAGACAAAAAATTCATGGAATACAGTGTTATGGAAGGTAAGAAAAAATAGTATGGCCAGATAGAATGCAAAGAAATCAAAGAGGATGGAGAAAATGTGACATCACTGGTTTTGAAAATAAAAGTATTCTTAGTCTTCCTTAGAGAAAGTCAATTTTTAAAAGCACAGGAGACACTAGAAATTAGGGTACAATGAAATGAAGAGTGAGTGAATAGAGAGGGAATGGATTCAGCAAGAAGAAAAGACTATTTCTAGGGTTTAACAGTGAAGGAAGGAGAGAAATTGGACTTGGACTCTGTCATGTTTAAAGGCAATATCAAAGGAAAGTTGTTTGTTGTTTTGTTTTTGGGTAAGGGAGAACTGAGTATATTTCTAAGAAAAGGAGCAAGCTCACTCATTTGTCTTCACAGTATATAATTACTCTAGCTCTGTTAAGAGAAAAATAAGTTTTTATCAACCATTCAATACTCATTAATCATTTATTATGTGTCTAAAAACAATTCAAAATGCCCTGCCTTCATGGAGTTTACATTTATGAGTAATAAATATGTAAACATAGGTACAGGTACATAATTTATACATATGTACACACATAAATGCATACAAATGATTACATGCAAGATAAATTTGAGGTCAGAAGACATTAACAGTTGAGGGAATCATGAAAAGTTTAATGTACAAGGGGTCAATTGAAGCAAAGCAGGGTAATTCTCAGGCAGGGAAATTCCTTTCCAGGTGCAAATACATGATAACATAAACCTTCAGTCTAGGCAATTTCCAAATATACAGAGAAAAACCTATAGCAGAGCAGCTTCCACAGACCATGATGATACCTGCCCTTCTCTCCATGCCACCTTTTGCCTTCCCTCCAAAGTTCTCCCCTAAAAGTTTAAAATTTCATTCTTGGTTGTTACCATCCCATACATGGACACACACACACTCCTCTCTCTCTCCCTTCCCTCAGCCCTACCCGGAGGAATGTATTTATTTTGGATGGGAATTCATGGATGCTGAGTTGGTACTTTGGGGTAAAACTATCCATGGTTCTCATTACACAAGTAGCATACGTTACCTCATTGTTTATATCACTTCTTTGAAGTCAGGCTTTCAATTACATGTGACTATGGGCTTGGTTTGAGGCTAAATTATATTTATTTTGCAAATATGTGAACAAGAGAAATTGATCTCTGTCCATTATGTCTACTACATTTTGAATCCCTAAAGGCACCCAGCCCTATCATTTCTATCCTTGTTAAATCAATTGTATTTCTAGAGTATTTTTCAATATGCCAGCTTGCTTTTGGGTTTTAGTTCAATTTTTCTTTCACGTCTTATTTATAATTTCCAATACATTTATTGTATGTAGCTTTCAGCATTGAGACAGATTCAAAAATCTGCTGGTTCACCATTATTAATGAGACTTAATGAAAGAAAAGAGTGGTTTGTGCCTCTCTTGGGCCCTTGCAACTGGGCGAAGGTCCATTCATTTCTTAAAAAGATATCTATTCCATTTTCTTGGCTTAACAAAAACCAGATTAATATTTTTGTAGCTCTGGAAATCCTACCCCACCTACATTTTTTTTGGCTAATGCATGTTTTTTTGTCCTAGTTTTAGAACATCTATCTCATCATAAAACTTTTGTTAACAAACCAATGATTTCCTAAAGAAAGTAATCCTTAAAAACCCAAAGAAATATGTTTAAGATCTCTATAACATCAGTTTGTGTTTCACTGAAATTTTCAAGACTCCAACCGAATATTCCTACCACATTAAAATAGAGAGACACCACCCTGGAATTTCATTTTTGAGTAAACTGAATTCCCTGTCTTAGTGGGCTAATTTTCATTTTCAAGAAGAAAAGGTCAGGGTGAAGAGCCATTTCATTGTCATCGTCATCATTATCGTCATCGCTGCCATCATCATTAGCTATCACAATAATACTAGCAAGCTTTTACATAGCACTTTACACATATTTTCTTAATTGGTCTTCCTGTGAGGTAGGTGCTATTATGATCCCTCTGTTATAGATGAGAAAAGGAACATTCATAGAGTGCTTTCTGGCAATAAAGTGCTTTATATAAGTATTTTTTCACTTAAAATTTATAACATGCTAATGGCAGCAAGTTGGCACCACAGCACACAAAGAACTAGACCTGGAGTCAGGGAGACCTGAATTCAAATCTGACTTCAAATACTTCACCCTATGTGACCTCAGCCAAGTCACTTACCCTCTTTCTGACTCAATTCCTTTGTAATGAAGATAATAGCTCCTTCCTTCCAGCTTTGTTGTGAGAATTAAATTAGATAGCACACGTAGAACACTTTGAAAACCTTCAAACACTGTTTGAATGCTAATGATGATAATAATAATAATAGGAGGAACAAAGAATTGGGCTTATGCTTGTAACTTTATTTATATAAAAAACTTATATAGGAGAAAACCACCTCTTTCGACACAGAAACTTCCTCTTTTGAAACAAATCATCTTAGAGAGTTGCCTTAAAGTCTTGAAGGTTATGTGGACCAAGGTTGGAGTGCCAAGTTCAAGGAAGGAGAGGTGAGAGAAAGAAATGGCAAACCACTCCAGTACCTTTGCCAAGAAAATCCCTAATGGAGTCACCAAGGCAGACTCGATTGAAGCAACTCAACAACAACAAACTAAGGGCAATTATACCATGAGTCATCCTCAAGCATTTATGAATGGTCCCCAGCCCCAGCTCAGTGATGGAGATACTAAGACAGAAATGAAATATTTCTTGCCCTCAAAATGTCTACGTTCTTTTAGGAAGTTGGTCTTCCTCTAGAAGTAAAGGAAAATGCCATTATAGTACCCTCGCCTTGATATTGTCAGTGATGATGTCAATGCCACTTAAATGTATTTTGCCAGAAATTGGACCTTAGTTGGACTTGCATGAGTGGTCCCCATCATACCTAAGACTCTCTTATTCTGTTTTATATTCTCTAGTTTGGAGGGACAGTGGAGGAGGTTGATAGCATTGGCTAGAACTCCAAAGCATTATTCCATAACCATGTTCCTTCCCTTTTTCCCCTTCCTTCTAACACAAAAGAGCATTTTTTGAGACCCCTCTTATGCCTATTTTGTAGCATGGCCAGGACGGTTCATAAATGTACCACAGAAGAGAATATCACAGAGGATGAAGGGATCTTTTCTTTCTGCTTCAGAAATCATATAATCCCCAGGGCAGAGAAGAGACTCAAGATAAACAATTTTAAGGTTACTGTTTAAATTAGGTTTTCTCTAACCTATTCTTGCATAATTATATTCAGACATTGATTTTTTTTCTTTACATAAGTGAGAATTAGAGTGCTTCAAGAATTAATTTTTTTAATTGGTGAAATTCTTCAAAATGTTTAAGAAATCTATTTAGGAGCTACATTGTTAGGGGAAATTAGTACTTTATAATAGGTTTTTCAAGATCAAGATGAATTTCCTATTAGCATAGATAAACCCTAAAACCATCACCAATATTTTGATCATTTATATCTATATACATAGTTAAATGTACATATATATGCATATATATAAATTTACATGAAGATATGGTCACATGCCTTACAAGCCATATGCAAATATACATGTCTTTGTGTGTGACTAAATAAATGACTAAATAAATAATAGTTACAATCATTGTAACTATTATTTATTTACTAATAAATAATAGTTACAATCATACTAAATTATTAATAACTAATAGTTACTAAATAAATAATAGTTACAATGATTATAACTATTATTTATTTACTCATTTTTCAGTCATGACCTCATTTGGAATTTTCTTGGCAGAGATACTGGTCTTGGTTGGCCATTTTACAGCTCTTACAGATGAAGAAACTGAGGCAAATAGGGTTAAGTTACTTGCCCAAGTATCTTAGGTCCTCCTGAGCTCAATCTCTATTCACCGTGCCACCTGGCTGCTTGTGTGTAGCCATATCTATAGAAAAATAAACTGATCCATGTGTGAATGACTATAACCCATATGATAGCAATGTGTCTGTATATAAATATATAAAATATTTGTCGACATAAGAGAATAAAACACATGATATTTCTATAAAGAAATAATATATGTATGCTCAGATATACACCTGTATTTCAATGTTTGTGTTGTGGATGCATGTATGTACTGTATATTTGCTTGTACATGTGCCAAGTTTATTTCTTCTGGATAGAATTATCTGACCTTACATTAACACTGAAGGTATGTGAGTAGACCATGTCCACTTGTGTTTAAATGGAGTAATAATAATAATAATAATAATTTATTGATTAAGTAAACTTCCTTACAACAAATTGGAATGGTTATTCCAAGTCCAACATTTGAATAAACCAATAAATATGCCTCTCTGATCCAGAGCTCCCAGTCAGTGCACCTTCATTCAATCTCAGTCATGCAAGAAACAGACTGGAAGGTAGTTCCCTTCCTCCTAACTTCTTCCTAAGTGTCCAGATTCATTCAATATAAGTTTTTGAATGCAAATATTAGCATGAAATATTTGATAACTTTTAAGAAAGGATTAATGTCCCTATTCCAATTAAGATTCTTATCTCCTTCCCCACTTGGCATGACCCAAAGGAATACACATTCACTTAATAGATTGAAATACATTTACTAAATGGAATGGAAATTTTAAAAATGCTATGTTCAAATTACTGACTGGTAACTCAATGGCTGGAGCAAGGTCTGAACTTACAGCAACCTAGTGATTTTAGCTTCTCTTCAGATCTGAGTTTTATTTTCATCACAGAAACATATGCATCAAGATGCTGTTTTCAGATGAAAATTATTATGCATTCCTCAATATTTATGCCAAAATGAAGGGAAGTGGCATGTTCTCACCAATAATTATTCCAACTCAGTGCTTTGGTAAGTAAGCCATAGGAGAATCCAATAGTGAGAGTCATTTGGATTTCCTCTTGAGGAATATCATTCCTTGTTATCTTCTTCATTTTATAGTTGTTCTTGGCGGGCTCAACTCAACTTTCTGTATTCCTGGGATCTAGGGGGGCCTTTTTCTGCTTACAGCCCCTGACCTGAGTCCCACTATAGATGAGAGGTCTTCAATTTAATAGGAAGAGTAATCCTTCTTGCCCTTTTTTTGTATACACACACACACACACACACACACACACACATTCTTCTTGCAAAAAACTAAGTTCATTGTCAATTTTTCTTCCTTCTGGGATGTTTTATAAGAAGCATGCAAATGCTTTTGTTTTAAGAATGATACTCACTGTTTGTTACTAATGGCAATGACCTGGGGAAGACAAATCCCACTCTTCCATTCCTCTTTTTTGATGTTAGCCTAGAGTCATTAAATTTTAGAGTCAATAACTGAAATTGTTTCAAAACCCAGGTGACATTCTTCCTCTTAGTGAAAGATTTTGCAGTCCCGACAAAGTTACTCGTGATATTATTGAATGTCCATAGATATAAATCAAAAGCATTGTGATAAGCATTAAAAAGTATATAATGTAATTATTTTCAAATCACAGGTAATTATTGCATGGTGTTTTTTATAGCATCCACCTTAATAGTTCATTCAGTAAACAGTGCACCAAAAAAAGTATCCCTTGTCAAGTTGGCTTTAGTTATTAAATGTCTAAACTTCATAGGCAAAAAATATACTGTATTAAAATATGGGCATAGTCTGTGCTACTGTTGGCACATAAGTAAATGCAAGAATGGGAAAAATAAAATAAAAAAATGCCATAATAATTGACACATTAGCCAACACAGGCCAAAAATGAAGTTGTATCCAAAAAGATATCGCATATATATGCACCAACAATTTTTGGTGACATGTAACTTTTTCTCCTATTTTTCCTACATTATTATAGCTTGCTTAGTCTAACTGTAAATAATTCTAGCTCTTCTATACCTACCAGCCTTTTCTGCAGTGGGCAAATCACTTAATTCTGCCTGCCTTGATTTTTCTCAACTGTAAAATGGGGATAATAATACCACTTAACTCAAAAAGTTGTTGTAAAAATCAAATAAAATATTTGTAAACCAGTTGGAATGTAGTAGGTGTTAAATAAACATTTGTGTCCTTCCTTCATTATTTTCATCATCATCACTGATGCTAATATGTCATTTTATAAGTTTTGAAGTACTTTACAAATATTATTTCAGTTTTTCATCACAACAAATCTGATAGTAAGGACTATCTCTTTTTATAAATTAGGAAATTGAGACAGACAGAGGGAAAATGACTTATCTAGGATCATATTATTAGAATGTGAAGCCAGATTTGCACTTAAGTCTACACCAGAAATATCATGTACAGCCCGAGATTTCTGTTCTAGTATCAGAGTCCTCATCATTTTATTTTATTTTTAAACCCTTAACTTCTGTGTTTTGGCTCCTAGGTGGAAGAGTGGTAAGGGTGGGCAATGGGGGTCAAGAGACTTGCCCAGGGTCACACAGCTGGAAAGTGTCTGAGGCTGGAAGTCCTCATCATTTTTAACAACATGAAACTCAAATGCTAGAATGTGGCTGTCCGTGGCAGTCTTCAAGTTTAGTTTATGCTCGTCAATGCTACCAGTTACTTGTGGAGTTTGATTTCTGTACCTTCATCACAATGGATCTTTGGGAGGACTCTGCAAACAGAGAGGATGAATGTGAGCTAGTCTTTGAGTCACAATGACTGGAGTTCAAGTCTGGTCCAAGTTTTTTTGGCAGATATAGACAAAATAGCTATTTAGAGAGATAGATATTAGTTTTTTGGGAACATATTTAAATGAAAATTTGCTTTATTAATATATCATTTTTTTCATTTTGTAGAAAGAGAGCTCATAAAACTGATCCTCCTTGACAGGATTGTTTATGTAGAAATATTAAATGGAAAAATATTAAGAGAAATTTATGATTATAAAAATAGATGCATTTATATGTGCACATGTTACATGTAGTACTATTATTAATGACAATATATATGCTTTTTACACATTTGATCAAAATTTATATATATATATATGTATATGCATACACATATATATATATATATTTTACATTACAGTTTGCCCTTTCTCCTAATAATAGTTCTTTGGGTTTCTACATCTATGTGTACATGAAGACAGAAATAAATGTACTAGACAAGCAAATAAAAAGGCGTATATTCAAGAAGATGATTTCCCAGTGAATTCAGATGCTATAGAGTATAAAATGAGTGAGTTACTCTATTATGGACTGTCCATCTTTTTTCAAAACTAATTATCAACATATATGCTTTCCTTGTCTCTGTATTTAGCCAATATCCCAAGATAAAACTTTGTCTAAAAAAAAGTTGAAATTTAATTATTTTTTAAATCTTTTGAATTAGCACTGTAATGATTTGATTTACAATACTTTATATCAGCCTTCTAACATGCATTATGGGGCAGGCAGACAGACATACTTCCATCAACATAACAGGGAAATAAGCCATGAATCCAGTTCCAAATCATGCTGAAAGAACTATAAAGGCAAAGAAACCCAAAGGAGAACCATGATATCCTTGTTTGAGATCTGGGCGATGAAACAGGGAAATCACATTCTCTCACGCCATGGCCAGACAGAGCTACGGAAGGCAATTCATTGTATAGGTCTGTGATAGCCTGCTTGTGTGTATGCCTGTTTTTTCTCCCAGAACAAAGAGACTAATGGATTACAAACATAGTATAGAACAATTAATGAGGCAATTTGTGCTGACACATAGGCAGGTTCCAGCAAACACCAAAATAATGCCTCCAATAAAACACATACTCAAATGTCTAGTTTATCCATTTTAATTGAAGGATAAGTTCTTTAACTTTGGCAAAATGGTATTAATATTGATCATGATAATAAACCAGTGTTTTTGCCTTATTTGTCTCTCCATTCTAGACTATTCACACTATTGTGGTCATTACCTATAGAATAATTTTAGCTTTGCTCTCTTCACTCTCCTTCCTGTCACAGAAGTCTTCCAAAGTTTCTCTTAATTCTTTAGCCATTCCTTTCAGTACAGTAATATTCTAATATATTCAAATACCCACAATTTGTTCAACCATTCTCTAACTCTCACACATGCATTTTGTTCCCAGTTCTTTGTTATCACAAATAATAGTGCTGTGATCATTTTGTACATATGGGTCTTGTTTTTTTGTGTGTGTTTTTTTTTTTTTACTGTCAATCACTTCCTTAGGGTAAAAGGGCATGAACGATTTAGCAATTTTTCTTGAATAATTTCAAATTGTCATCCAGACTGGTTCAATGACTTCCTGCCTCTAAAAGGAGGGGATTAATGTGCCTTTCTCTTACTGTCCCTCCAGCAACAAAATAATTCAAATTTTCCATTTTTTTCTAGCTTTCTAGGTTATGAATTAATATCTCAAGTTTGTTTTAACTTGCATGTATTTAATTATTATTAGTTCTTAATGTTTAGGTGGTTATTGAAGGCAGTTTTTTTTCTTTATAAAAACTGTTCATATCTTTTAACCACTTGGCATCTATTCCTAATAAAACATATGTTCATCAATTCCATATACATTTTCTATAGCAGAGTTTAATCAAATATTTGATCCAAATATTTTATAATTCACAAAATTTCTTATAATTTAATGATTTTATTTGTGGAAAAGCTTCTAAGTTTTATATAATTTTTATTGTTGTTCAGTAATGTATGGATCTTTGTGATTCCATTTGGGGTTTTCTTGGCAAAGATACTGGAGTGGTTTGCCATTTCCTTCTCCAATTCATTTGACAAATGAGGAAACTGCAGCAAAGAGCATTTAATGACTTGCCCAGGTTCACACAGCTAGGCAGTGTCTGAGTATAGATTTGAAGTCAGGAAGATGAGTCTTCCTGACTCCAGGACTGGAACTCTATTCACTGTGCCACCTGGCTTCTTTTTTTATAGCTAAGATGTCCTATTTTATCTTTTCTAAGTTTTTAAATCCATTTTATCATGATAAATTCTCAACATCTATAACTGTCAAACATTCGACTTTTAGTCTTCTCTGATATTGGTAGTGTGTGATTTTCTTTTAGATTGTTTATCCAATTTGAATGTATTATGGTATACTATAAAGTACTAGTGTGTAAACCTTTTTATTCAGTAAATTGATTTCCAGATTCCCAGGAGCTTTTTCACAAATAAAAAGTACCTTTCTCAGTAAGTTGTTTGGGGAGCATATTGAATTCTGTACTACTTGGTGAATGTGTTTTAGTTTTTTGTTTTTGAATTCAATACCATAAGCTTTTGTTCAATCAATACTTTGTAGTATCATTTCAGATCTAGAATTTTAGCAACTCCTCCCCCCAACTCACATACATAAACAAATGTTTCTTGCTATTTGTTATTATATTCCCAGATATTTTAAACCTTTTTTATTGATGTTTTTACTTTGAAGTCTATAAGGCCTTTTTATGATCATTTGAAAGATAAAGCACAAAATAAGTAGGGAAACGAGTAACATTGGCACTTTTACTATTTTGACACAGCCTACCCATGAACATTGAATACCTCTTCAATTATTTTATGTCCTTTTATTCTTATTTTTAAGTCCTTGTTTCATTTATATAAATCTTGAATAAATTCTGATAGATTAATTAACAGATATCTAGTGTGTTATAGTTACATTAAATATATTATTCAACTTCTTTATTAGAAAGTAACAATTTTTAAAAAAATATTTTCTATTTTTTGACTGATACTATTTGACAATGTCAACTATTTTAGTATATGAATCATTATAATGTTTGAAAATTGATATGGATTTACATTCTTGTTGGTTTTTTTCCCATGATTTCTTTTTCTTAACTTGCTGATGTGACTAGAGTTTTTATCAGTATATCAAATAATACTTGAGGCAATGGGTACCTGTGTCCTAATATTAATTTTATTAGGAAAGCTTCTATTTTATCTTCTACCAAAAACAATAATGGTATATTTGGTTTGGGATAGATACTTTAAATCACATTAAGCAAATATTCTTTATTTACTTTGTCTTCTTTATAATTATAAATTTAAATCAATGTTGTATTTTGTCAAGGTCTTTTCCTGCAGTTGTTCATAAAATCATTTTACATTTGCTACTAAAAAAGGTTACATTTATATTTTCCTGATGTTAAGCCTATATTTCATTCCTATAGTAAATCCACTCTGGTTAGAGAAAACCATTCTTTGAAAATATTGCTCTGATCTCTTTTCTATTATTTTATATAATTTTAAAGTATGTGACATTGGTACATAGTATTCTGTCTACTTCATCCTTTCTTAGTTTAGATACTATGAATTCTCTGATCTCCACTCCATACCAACTCTTAGTGATCAATCTCCATTCATGTTAGTTTGTATTTGCTTCTTAGTACATTTGCTCTATGCCCCATCCCACTATCCTTCCCCAAATATTAACAGCTACTTGATGGCAAGGACTGTTTTTGTCTTTGTTATCCCCAGTGCCTAGTACAGTGTGTTGCATAGAAAAGGTACAAAGTATTTTTTTTAATCAAACTATATACATGTAGTAAATGTGTTCAGTTGTTGCAGATAACAAAAACGAAGAAGGTAATAATTCCTACTGTTGAGAAGTTCACATTCTAGGAGGGGAGAGAAGAAGTTGGTATTTACAGAATAATAGGGGAGATAAAAAACAAACTATTTACTGTAATACAAAATTAATTAAAGTAATTAGAGAGGGAGAGCACTAGCTAGCAATTGGAAGAGAAAGGATATGAGCAAAGGCTTCATGTGGGGAAGTGGTGCAAAAAACAGAGCACCAGATCTGGAATTAAGAAGACTTTAATTCAGTTCTAATCTCAGATACCTACTAACTCTGGGCAAATCAGCTTCTTTTCCCCTCAGTTTCCTCATCTATGAAAATTAGCTAATAATAGTAGTTACCTCCCAGGAATGTTGTGATGATCAAATGAGATAATTGCAAAGTGCTTAACACAATATCTGGCACATAGTAAGCACTATATATAAAGTCATCATCATTATTATTATTGGTAGTATTTTAGCTACATCTTGAGAAAAGAGGAATTCTATAAGGGACAGGTACAGAAGTAGTGCAAAAAGGTGAAGCGAAAAAAAGGAGAACAGTTTAAGTGAATCTCAGCTGGGATGGAGAGATAGATTAGGCAGATAGGTAGATAGATAGATGGATAATAATAGGTAGATAAATATCTACATAGGAGTAGTTATATATACACATATCTGGTGTGTATACAGGTGTGTGTGTGTGTGTGTGTATATATATATATATATATATATATATATATATATATATATATATATCGAGAGAGACAGAGAGAGAAAGATACAGAGAGAGACAGACAGAGAGAGAGAGACAGAGAGACAGAGTCAGAGACAGACAGAGACAGAGAGAGAGAAAGATACATAGAGACAGAGAGAGACAGAGACACACACACANCTCTATTTATTCATGTAACACATACTATATAGTTTTGAGTTTATAGAAAAAATTATCCAATTTTCTTATTTTAGTCTGTAAATTAGCAACACGTTTAATTCAGTGATGTATTAATTCCTCTATAAAACAGTACTCAGAGGAAGGGGCAGAGTAAGTATAAAACTATATGTATGTATGAATACATACATACATATAGTTTTATATATATATATATATATATACATATATATATATATATAAAATCTATAGCCTTGGATAAAGTTGGGATATATCTATAATCTTGAATAAAGAAAAACTGTTAATATTAAAGGTATGCCTAAGGTGTTCCTCCAAAGTTCCCAGAGGTACAAAAACTTTGATTCTCATTTTTAGTCTTATTATACATTTTAAAAATAAGGATATTAAGGTTTAGGTAGCCTAAACAACTTACCCAATATTATATAATCAGAAAATGGTAGAAGTAAAATTAAGACCTCCTGGCTCCAAAAGTTTTTTTCCTCCTTGAGTGACAACAGAAACATCACTTAAACTACGGGGCCTTAATTAGGATGACTTCTAAGGTGCCTTCCAAATTTACATTTGTGATCTCATCAATGAAAGGAATTAACCATTGAAAGGAACTCTTATTGCAACTACTTTTTTAAAAATTATGCTAATAATCCTTCAAGGATTTGTAGTTTTGTATATGCAGGTACTTCTTCCATTTCCATATTTCAGAGCTCTTCTAAAACTTATAACATAGGATTATAAACTTAGAATTTGGAGGTAATCTAAAATGATCTATTGGTTTTATAGATGGAGGAACAGGTTCAGCAAGGCTAAGTGATTTGCCAATGGCCATCACAGCTAAATGGTAACAGATCTGAGATTGCAATCTAGATTCTCAGACTCTAAATCTAGAATTCTTTCTACCTCACTCCACTTGCATGCCATTTCATAGGAGGCTTCTGAGAATTGCTATAGTTCAAAAAAAGCATCATCTTGTCTTCAATTTGGTAATGATCCTCTATGAATCTGATCCAGCTTATCCTTGGATGATAATAGTCATTATCAGGACACAACACTGAATAACTGTATACCATTTATCCCACTCCCTCTTCCTAAGGAACCCTCTGCTCTGCACTGTCACATTAAACCTGGGTCAGATCTAGTCATGGAGGAGTTTATCCACCAATAAGAGAAGAGTTAGATTCTCATATCCTTTGGCTCACTGAACTCCTATCCTAGCAGGCCAAGGACAAATTATTCCAAAATTAGGTTGTGAGTCATATCTAGGATCATCCCATGAGTAGAAAGATCCTCAGAGTTCACTATGAATCTGGTATAGAAAAAATGATTTATTTCCTAAGTGCAAAAAAAATACTAAAGATAGAAAATTCAAAAGCATACATTTCACCTTGTGTTTGCACTGTCTCCCTCACTGTCCATGTGTTCTAGAAAGATAGGCTAAGATTGCATCCATCCTCTTATGGGTAATTGTCTTCTCTAAGAGCATTGAGACAGTTACCTGAGACTCTTCTCCTGCTCCCATTTAACACCAACCAAAAGGATCCAGGACCTCCAGAATTCTTGAACTTAGACAGTTATCTCCAATGTTCACTCACTCAAAATCAAGGAAGAATAAACACAAAAGAGATGGTCCAAAACCTAAAGTTCTCTTCAGGAGGATGAATGAGTATTTCAAGAGTACATGAGTGAGCACTCTCATAGCAATAGAAGATTTTCTTTCCCTAAATTTGCCTTGAAAATAACATAAAATTGTTTGCTCACAATACACAGTTGAAAGGAAGAACTCTGAGGGAAAGTTTCCATTGAGTCATTTATTCTTCCACTCAGCAGCTAATGAGGAGGCTACCTATTCATCTCAGAGAATTAAAGTCTTCCTTTATTCAGGACCAGAACAAAGAAGGAAAACTAGCTTTGCATATACCAAGAGATGGTCCTAGTTATACAAATATTAATCACTCCCATTTTATAGAATGAGGAATCTAAGATCAGAGAAAATTGATTAGCTTTCACTCATACCACTAGAAAACTCAAACATGTCCTCTGACTCTAAAGAAAATTTCATGTTAACTGCTTGATCACATGGGTAGATGGGGATGTGATTGGGGATGTAGACTCTAAACGATCACCCTAATGCAAATATTAATAATATGGAAATAGGTCTTGATCAATGACACATGTAAAACCCAATGGAATTGCTCTTTGGCTACAGGAGGGAGGGTGGGAGGAGTGGAGGGAAAGAACATGAATCATGTAACCATGAAAAAAGATTCTAAATTAATTAAGCAAAAAATTTTCAAGTAAAAAAAAGAAAATTTCATGTTAGACAAATAGATTTCTTTAGAAAAATGCTTTTCTTATGTGAGTCTTGAAAACTGACCAATAAAGTAGGTTGGAGGTGTATTAAAACACATTTTCCAAATGAAGAAATTTAGGCTTTGGAGAAGTCATATAATTTTCCCAAAGTAATATAAATAGAAGAATGAGATTTCAAATCCACATAGTTAATCCATAAATCCATAATTAATAACTGACATAATCCATGACTGCCATATTTGTCCACTCCACAAGGAGACCAAGAGTTTGCTAATCATGTTAGTTTCTAAGTTCCTTTAGACTCCTTATTGGAGACATTGCTTTACCTACATCAAACTTTTATTTTCTAAAATAAAACAGCAAGGGATGCCTGTAATCATCTGTGCACATTCTCAGACATACATATGCTCATGGCTAGCAAATATAAATATATAATTAGCAGCCCAGGACTTTGTATGTGTGCTTAGCAAACCAGCTTTATTCAAAGGGTATGTACACAATAAAAGCAACCATATCCAACACAAGTAGGCCATCTATTATCATTCACTGTGGCTCAGCAAGCCAGTGGCCAGGGCTGCATAATTTCACAGTGTAAATGAATCTGCGAAGTTCTATAGTTGGGCTTATCTCCATGTTATTACTTTACAAATCCTTCAATAATCCACTAGCCATGATACACACTATTTAGCAAAAAAAAAAAGAAAAAGAAAAGAAAAAAAACCTTATTCATGGATCACTCTATACTACAGTTAATTATGTGTTTTTTTTTTCTTTTGTAACTTTTAAATCTACCAGCCCTTAATCATTTGTATCTGCTAGAAAAGTTATTTTCCTCTGGGTGGGGGGAGTACGCTATGCAGAAAATGTTGCATTTCCCCATATACAAATTTATCCTTTTTTGTACATGTAGCTTCTTTACTGGCTCCAGCAAACAATAAATAACATAAATGAAGGTTATTATTGTCATCTTCATCATCATCATCATCATCATCATCATCATCATCATCATCATCATCATCCTTCTATTTCCAGAATCTTTGTCTCTTTCTTCACTTGAAGTCTTCCAAACCCACAACCATTTAAGACTAGGCATTTCATTTCTGGACAGTTCCATTATTACCAGTTTTTTTCTCGATATCAATCAAACTTTACTCCTTCGAAGTTTCTACCTAATGCTCCTACTTGTGTTCACTTGAGCCAAGAAGAACAAATCTAATTCCCCTTTTAAAACTCTCCTCTTCAGGCTAAATAACCCCAGTTCTTTCAAACCATCCCCACATGACAAGAATTTTACCATCCAGGCTGCCATCCTTCGGATCTTATCAACATCTTTCCTTAAAATACGGGCCTTAGATTTCAATATTATAACACAAATGTGATTTGACCAAAGAAAAGAAGGCCAGAATCATCACCTTATTCCTGAAGACAATAGTCCTTCTTTTAAAGTAGACCAAGATTGAATTAAGATTTTTTCTTTCTTTCTTTTTGGCTACCACATCACACTATTGACTCACAGTGACCTTTCATTCTACTAAAATTTTCAGATTTTCCTAAGATAAATTGTTATCTAGTCATGCTTTCCCAATCTAGTATTTGTAAACGTAGTTTGGGGAACTTAGTTGTAAGACTTTCTATTTATTTCTTTTAAAATTTCATTCTATTAGGTTTGGCTCAAGTTTCTAGCCAGTCAAGATTTTTTAGATGCTGAATCTGCCACTCATGGTGTTAGCTCACCTCTCAGATTTGTATAGTATCTATATAAAGGCAGAAAAAATACAGTAAAATTAAATTGATTCAGATGTCACAAATGGAGATTTTGTGATGACTCAATTAGACCCAGATTAGCAAATCTATGTAATTATACACAGAAAAACAAAAAAAAACTTTCTAAGAATTTTTGCTTTCTAAAAGTGACAAAAATAGCTTCAGAATATAAAGGGAGGTGTTTCCTGTTATTGATGGTCTACTAAAAAGAAATCTTAGTTTGATAGGAAAAGGATATAAAAAGCATGTTAGTCAATTCCTCTGTGCCAGATACTATACTAAGCACTGATTAGGTGAATACCTGCAAGTGGAATAGCCTCTGTGTGCAAGGAACTCACATTCTAATGAGGGGAAGCAACATTTAAAGGGCCACCGAAAAGAACTGGGTAAAGCTAAGAGACAAGGCAGGTATACAATGTATAAATGGGTATATAAAAGGTAATTAAGGCAAAGAGGTAAGGCAGGTATAAAAAAGATGTCTGATCAGTGAAAAGAGAAGAGAATGGAAGGGGCAGGAAGAATGTGGAATGTGGAATTCTACGTATGACCTCATAAACAAAAGCTGAGCAAAATTTCTACTTACTTTTAGGGCTTTGGCAGGAATCTGCTAATTATGAATCCATTCCACTTAGTGGAGCTATGCTATGAAAATGTCGGATAAAGCCCTAGAGAGGAGGGATAAAAGTGTGCCGTGCACAGCTCTTTACTCACAGGCTCCTGTGCCTGAGATCTCAATGTAGTGTATAGAAACAGGAAAGAAGTGGTTTTCTACAAGAGCTAACAAGGAAAATAACAGAAAACTGAAGTTCCAAAACCCAGAAGTGGAGGATGAAGTGAATTTTTCCAAGAACTGCAGAGTGTGATTGCTCTGTCTTTCCAAATGCCAAGAAATGGATATGTGGTTATGATTTGGGTACTGACCTACCTATTACAGGAGAAGATAAATGGATTAGAGAAATGGTTCTCTGGGTTAACATGGAGAATTATATGCCTCATGAAAGAAATGAAAGAATGACTTCAAAGGAGAAACAATGGATATATGCTAATAAAGCAGAACTCTAATCTGGGTAAGGAAGATGGGAAGTAGAAAATGACACGGATAAGGAAGAAAAGGACAGAGGAACCTATTATGAAATGTAGAGGGTGAAGCTGGGCATACTTAGTAGGAAGCAGTTTCTTGTATGACTTGGATTGGTGATGAAATCAAACAGCTGCCACCAAGGGAAAGGCCAGTCACTCCTGACCAGAAGAAGATTTGACTAGCGATGGTTGGTAAAAATCTTAAAGAGTTGTCTTGTAAGCATTTAAAGAAGGATGGTGTGTGTGGTCACTAAGATCCAAATGCTACTTCATTCAAGACAAATCATAACACTTCAATTGTATTCCATTTTTACTAGACTAGATTGGGAAACATTCTGGATTTCAGCATATAATTTGTCCAAGCATCTCATGATATTCTTCTAGATACCTTTTATTGACACTAGTCTTCTAGTGGAAAGGGAAGAGAGAGTGAACGAGAGGAGAAGAGAGGTAGTATGAGAAGAGAAGGACAAGGAAGAAAGAAGAAACAGAGGGAAGAGAGAAGAGGGAAGGAAAAGGTAAGAAGGGAGGAAAGAGGAGAGAGAGAGGTAATAGGCGAAGGAGAGAGAAGAGGGGAAAGGAAGGGAAGGGGAAAGAAGAAAAAGGAAGGAACGAGAAAAAAGGGAAAGAGAGAGGAAAGGTGGAGATATAAGAGAGAAAAGGAGGAGGGGATGGGAAGAGAGGGGAAAGTAAAGGGAAGAAGGGAAGGAGACTAGTACATCAAATAGAACTGACAACCGTTAGAGCCAATACAGTGTCCAGCCATTAGGTATCTCTTAGAGTGATGTGGATAGGCTAACCCTAAAATGGAACATACAAGCCTCAACACAATGGAATGAAAAAGAAAATAAAATTCTCCTCATTTTTCCCATGAAGCATATACTATGTTTGTAGCAGGACCTGCTGTCGGGTCCACCCCTCCTGTTTAATAAAATTGCATTAACTTTATCCCTGTTCTTGATTTGTGGCTTTCTCACGTTGTGAAGAATAAATAATAAATGATTGTAAAGCACTTGTAAATATGAAATGCCACATAAATGCTTAATAATAATCAGCTTAAGGCCAGGAAGCCAAGGGCTCTGAATAGAAATCATTGCACGGGGCCATTGTTGTTTATACGGCTGAAAGAGCCATGTGCACAGTCTCCCCTTCAAATCATCCAGCAGATTTAATTTTCACCCATTCAAATCCCCACTTCTCTGCAAGCTGAGAAACCTTTGTTCCCCTGTTCCTTCGGTTCTGTCATTTGTAATGGCCTAATAGAATAGTAATGACATATCTTCTCTGTCTTCCAATGCCTACTTGATTTCAGCTATGCCCCTAACCCGGTTCCCAGAACTTGCTGAATCCTGTTTGACTCTATCTCGAGTCACCATTTCTAACCCCATTTGGGGGACCTGCTCTACATGTGCTCCCCTGGGCAAAACATTTGTCTTCCCAACTTCAGATTTCATCACACAGCTTTCTGGGCTGCCAAGATAGCAGGGAATGTCATTCCTTGATGTTTGAGGCATGAAGCATAGAATCCTGCTTGGTGCTTGGTTGTGGAGACCCTCTTCCTTTCGCACTTTGTTTGGAAGTCTTGCATACAACTTTTGGGTGCCATTTAACTTTTGCTGAAAACTCTGCTATCTAGGGTTATAGCGAAGGTCAGAAGGGGAATGAACGTTTCAGATGGATGTGTGCTGGGAGGAAGGGGAGGAGGAGGATGCAGAAAATGACAGCAGGGAACACAGGCAGGAGGGAAGACCTGTCCAGTCTTTCCTGACATTATATGCTCCACTCGCCACTGCCCATCTGCTTGAATTTCTAGTGGAAACACAGTTTGGTGACAGCAAGTTAGGGCTGCTACATCTGCTAGTGGCCATAACTCAGGTGGGAAGACTGGAGCTGTGGCCCAGGTTACTGAATCCAGAGGGCATAGAAATGACAGTGTTTTCAGTCCTTTAGGAGCACAGAAACAAAATGAGAAGCAAATGTGGAATTCTATAGACTCGCCAATGGCATATTTTTCGCCTCTTCCATCTGGACTGCTCCCCCTGTTTACCCTTGCCTTTAGAAAGTCTGGCTTCCTCCAGACTCGGCTCGAATGCCTCATTTTGGAACAGGACTTCCCTGATCCCCCATTCCTACCCTTCCCCCCTGCTATTAATGCCTTTCTCTCTAAATTCATATTACATTTATTCAGCATGTATCCTTTACAAGTATATTTGAGAAAAATTATAACATAATGAGATAGATTTTTTTAAAATTTACCTTCTGTCTTAATATGAATTCTAAGACAGAAAAATGGCAAGGGCTAGGCAATTGGGATTAAGTCGGTTGCCCTGGGTCACACAATGAGGAAATGTCCATGGCTAGATTTGAACACAGGTACTCCTAACACTTGGCTTGACTCTCTACCCACTGTGCTACCTATTTACCCTGGATTTTCAAAAGGAGGAAAATCTGGGCTCAAGTTATGCCTCTGACACTTACTGGCTTCAAACTGAGGTAAGGGTCACATAACTTCTTGTGTTCTAGATCATATACTCTAACACTTAAAGAAGGTATTGACCTGAGAGTTTTCTATACCAATAAAATCATGTGTCCATATCCTATCTCTAGCCTCTAAAAATATAATTTGGAAGCTCCTTGAAAATGAGAATTATTTTCTTTTTTTCTTTATATCTCTGTCATTTAGTAGTGGCCAACCTATATTAATCCCCATGGGACATCTAGATGGATAGACAATGGATAGAGTGCCAGATCTAGAATCAGTTCAAATCTGGTCTCAGATACTTCCTCGCTGGGCAAGTCACCTAATCCTAGTGGCCTCAGTTTCTTTATCTGTAAAATGAACTGGAGAAGGAAATGGAAAACTACTCTGTCATCTTCTCTGAGAAAACCCCAAATCAGACATGACTAAAACAACAGAAGCAAAATTCTTCATAAATGGTCATTGTTTGATTAGATGTAGAGACACCGAGTTTGGAGCCAGGATAATCCAGGATCCAATTCTGCTTTAGACATTTACAGGCTTTGTGACCCTGCATAAGGAAACTTCATCTCATACTCTGACCCTCAGACAAAGTTTATATCCTAAGTTATAGTTGGGTTTCAGCCTCCTTGGAGTGATGAGAGAGTTCTGACATCAGTAATGGGAAGGGCAGTTGAAGCAGGTGGGCATGGACAGAAAGATGACTTTAATAGATGTGGGCAGGATCTGTGTGTCTTTCAGAAGCCAAGCCAAAATTGTCAAGTACTTGATCATTGGGGGAAAGTATCTCTGAGGCTATTCTAGAAGAGTCCCCTTTTTTCCCATCTTCCCAAGTGCTATAGCACTCAAGTGTCCAAGGCAGCGAGTGGGTCATCCCCACCTCTTCATGCTCTGCTACTTGGCATTCCTCTAAGTTCCTTCTCAATTGTCATATCTCCACAGGCCATAACAAGGGACAACAGTCAGCAGCAATCCAATTTCGACCTCCATCTGCTGGTAATAAGAACATAAGGGGGAAATTAATGTACACTCACACACTTGTCATTCCAGTAGCACCACTTTATTTTTCTATTATGACTTTCTTTCAAGGAGATCAAAAGCAGTTTACATGCAATTTTCCCAAAAGTGTCTCTCCTGGAAGGCAGAGAGCTAAAATGATTCTCTTCTTTGTAGAGACACAGAGAAGTTAAATATGTGTCTAGAATCACACAGCAATGTTATGGTAGAGTCTGAATCCCAAGTAAACTCCCTGGAAGCTTAATCATTGTGCCTCTCCTTAGAAGCAGAATGTGCTGCAAAGAACTAACTAATTGGTCATATTGTCAGTTTATTTCTAAGATTTTTAGAGAAAATCTATGTGTACTAAATTTTTAGACAGTTGTTGGCAATTCTTTGAATATTTTGATTTGACATTTATCTTCTTATTCCTCTATCTTAAACCATATTATTTTAAGCAAAAGGAATTCCCATCCATATTTCTCTTTTCCTTATCTTAGATTCATTCTCTGTTATTTCCTGCCTTTAATTCAAGTCTTACTTTCTTTCTTAGAACCTATACTAAGTAATGGCTACAAGGAAGAAGATCAGTAAGGATTAGGCAAATGGGATGAAGTGGCTTGCCCAGGGTCTCACAGCTAGGAATAATCTGAGGTCAGATTTGAACTCAGGAACTTTTCTCTCCAGGACTGGTTCTCTATCCATTGCTGCCCCTGTTAGTTTCTCCCCACCCCTATCTTTAAACATCATTTTCTACTACCAACATATATGGGGTAAATGTAAGGAAAAACTAGGCAAGAGTTCCCAAGTTATTTTACCTTTCTCTCTTCCTATTTGTTTTTTGAACATTTGCTCTTCTTCCTTCTTCAGTTGTTCTGAGTATTAAGGATAACTGGCCCTTCCAAATCAACTCCACCCATTTTAGGTGATGACAGCAGCAATCTGGGGCTCAGGGCTGAAGAAGTTGCCTGGAATTTTTGGATAAAAAATCCCTAAACCTTAAATTTGAAATGGAAAAAACCGATGATGTTAATATCACTTTTCAGTCACCTTGATGATGATGATGATGATGATGCCAGTCTTATTTCTGTATCCTTCTCATAAACAAATACATAGATTCACTCATGGAAGTCCTTCTGAGCAGTGAGAATAAGGTAAAAGATTGAACAAATGTTAGGAGATTTAAATTCCAATTAATTTTGCCAACTGATTTCTCTGTGGAAGTAGCATTCCTAGGAACACAGGAAAAGTCACTGTTCTATACTGTTGCTCATCCCGTGTTTTCCAGGAGGACCACTGACATCACAGGGCAATTTCTTGACTTGCTCATTTTGACTTGCTCCAGACTTAAGTGAGGTAGAGTTGCATAGAATCGTCAGCCTCATTCTCTTCAAAAATCATCCAAGAGGCAGCTAGGTGACTCAATAGATTGAGACTCAATGGACAGAAGCCTGGAAATAGGAGCTCCTGGGTTCAAATTTGGCCATAAAAACTGCCCAACTGCCCTGGGCAAGTCATTTAACCCCAATTGCCTAACCCTTACCATTCTTCTGCTGTAGAACAGATAGTACCTACTCTAAGACAGAAGATAAGGGGATATTTAAAAAATTATCCAAGTCTAATGGCAAGACAAAAGTCAGGATGACTGGTGATGGCCCAGAATGAAGTGGATGACCTGGGCATCTTTGACATCTGACCAGCTCTAAACACTCTACAGTGTCTGCTTCAACTGCCTTCATGGCTGATGGAACAGATTGTTCTCCTCCTCCTATTCCACAAGGGGAAGCTTTTTCAAGCTTTGGGTAGTCATCTTCCTAATTCACTAAAGGATTTGAGTCCTATTGGTTACCTTCAGCCCAGTTTAGCCTGCCAACTGAGAAAGTTTTACCAGGGTATGGTCATTGTGCATGCTATAACTTCTTGGAGCCATAGGTGAGAGTTGGGTGAAATGTAGACAGCAAAGGTGTTTGAATAACCTGAAAAGAGTTCAGCAAGCTTCAAACTCCAGAGAGGATAACCTCCTTGAATACTCCACATACCTCAAGATTGTTGAGAGTTATGTTGGCTAGGACTCAGATGCTTCTATAATTTTTAAAGTGAAATGGTAAGACTTGAAGCAAGAAGAAAGCTATATTTTTGCCAAAGGATACAACATCCCCTTATTAAAAAAGAATATATTGACTCCAGTATCTAGGAAATGGTTTCTTTCTTTCTTTCTTTCTTTTTTTTTAAACCCTTAACTTCTGCGTGTTAGCTCTTAGGTGGAGAGTGGTAAGGGTGGGCAATGGGGGTCAAGTGACTTGCCCAGGGTCACACAGCTGGGAAGTGTTTGAGGCCGGATTTGAACCTAGGACCTCCCGTCTCTAGGCCTGACTCTCAATCCACTGAGCTACCCAGCTGCCCTAGGAAATGGTTTCTGACTTTCAAAATGGTCCTCTCTGGGGAAGACTTAATGACAGACTTCCCATAGACACAGTATGAAAAAGTGATTATGCACAAATTACAATACATGTCCATTTCAGAAATCTGGCCAGTCGTCGGACAACTATCCACACCTGACCAAAATCTCTGGACAAATGATGGACATATCATTAAGAAAATGCCAATTAATCTGTCATTTAACATGGAATTACTTCACCAGGTATCAGAGACTTGGATAAATTATCTAAGTCTCAGGTTTGTAGAGCCAATGTAAAGTCCAAAGAGGTAGCCTAAAGAAGGCTATGACTTGATTTGTTAATGTACCTGATTGTCAACAGGTGTGATCAAGTGTAAAGAAGCAAGTGTCACAAGAGTACCTGGGCTGTCACAGGGGAGTGAGGGCCTTTCTATGGGTGCCTTCAGAGGCTAGATGAAATGGAAAAGCTGCTGAAACCCTCCATCAGTTGTCACTTGACAAAACTATCAGATGTCAAAATATATGTGGCACTAGCAACCTGGAGAGGAAAAGGCTCAAGTTTGTGGCAATTAAAATCTTCACATTTCCTGCTGATAGAGGAACATTTGGACATGCAGATTCAACTAACCAATCAATCAGCAGATATTAATACTGTTTTATATCAGACACTGCACTAGGCAAAGGAAACTTTCTATCCTTGGATTTACATTCAATTGAGGGAGATGGGAGGTAAATGAGAGAGACAGAGAGACAGGGACAGAGACAGAGAGACAGAGGGGGGAGAACAGAGAGACAGAGATAGTGACAACGACAGAGACAGAGAAAGAGACAGACAGACAGACAGACTATGGATGATGGATGGATAGAGAGGTTATATCTACATGTATAAATGTATATACAGATATATGTAAATTAAAATAAAATAAAAGTTATCCTTTCCACATCATGACTTTCACCATCATTGTTTCAATATATTGTAGGTCAGCACAAGAAATTAAATGGGATTTTGTGGTGGGGGGGGGAGTCACAGATGACATGTAAAGGCCATCAGATAAAACAGAAAAAGTTTAGAAACTCAGAAATGCATACTTAACCCAAAATGTACAATAAAGCACTATAAACACCCCAAAAAAGAAAACTAAAAAACCCAGATTTCTCTGATATGAAGGGAGGCATAAAACATTTTTGTGTGGATTTTTCCAGATCACAGGGGTGCCATGTCCCTAACCCCATGATGTGGAAGGCATAACTGTAGATACAAGATATTTTGGGGAAAGGGCAATGGCTACATAAGGCACATATCATATAGAAAGAGGAATTTTAATTGAATCTTAAAGAAGATGGGACTCTAAGAAGGGGAGGTAAGGAGCAATTACATTCCAAGAATGAGGATCTGTCAGTGAGAAGGCATGGAGATGAATGGGAAAGATACTTAAGGGAAGGGGCTGCCACTTGACCTCTTTCAATGCTTTAATAAATCATTGATTTTATAGGTGGGACCACTTGTTAAAAAAATGCAATTTGCAACTCATCTAATGGCTACTCATACTGCATCAATCTTATCTATTCTATAAATCTTCCAGAAAATAAATCAACCAACAAGCATTTAGTAATGCATCACACTAGGTGTGGGGAGAAAAAAGACAAAGATCAATGAGTTCTTTCCCTCAAGGAGCTTACACTATATGAGGCCAAACAAAATATAGATTTATAAGCAAATAAAAGATACATAGAAAATCAATAAAAGATAATGTTTTAAGGAAGTCATTTAGTAACTGGGCAGCAGGGATAGGGTATCAGAAGTATCAAATAATATATGTACATTATCTACCTAAAATGCTAGAGATTTTTCTTCAGCTATTTTTAATAACATTTTAAGCAATTTTAACATTAATAGTCATATATGCAGTGTATCCATCTGTTATTCCTAAGTGATGTTACTTGACCAGTCCTGATGGCATCTTTTATCCTACATCTAGTAGAGGAATCATTGCCAGCCATTTGCTACAGCCAGATTACATGTGCCACACATTTTTCCATTATTCATTGAGTCATATATAATTTTGATTCTTCGGAAATTGTGGTATTTATTTCATGGTTCCCAGCCATGTGGCATCCTTAGGCTTGAGCAGGATTCCATTTGGGAAACTGTGTGGCACTTTCCATGGTCCCAAGCTGCTCCTGGCTGTCAAAGTCCATCTTTTTTTCATCCAACCTACACTTTCTCAAATTCCTCCAACTCCAACAGTTTTTCCCTTTTCAAAGTTCAGTTCTTTAACTTATGATGGCAGCTGGACCTGCTTGAAAAACTCAGCCCTCTGAATATTTCTGTTTACTTTCTCTCCATGAGATTGTAAATCCATAACTTGATTAGAAAGACCATATGGAGGCTGAGGAGCAGGAGAAAAAATGTTGGTTTAAAAGTGACTAATTAAAGCTGGTGACTGGACTAGAAATATCTCTCCACCTTGCCACTAAAACATTTCAGATTAATTTCTAATTAATATCTAATAGAAAACATGAAAAATTAATGTTTTCTTGGGTTTCAATTAGGGTTTCATTGCTCATGAAAATAAATAAAGACAAATAAAACTGCTCATGAAAATGGACATAGACAAGTAGGCACATGTTATGTTGCCCTAGTTCCAGCTAAGCATCATTAATGTATCTTAAGAACATCATATACATGACTGCTGGAGCCCTGATTCCTTGACTTCATAAAGCACTTTGTAAACTTTAAAGTGTTATGTAAAAGTGAGCTATTGCTGATGTTGCTATTATCATCACCATTGTCAACATCATCATTAAAAGCCATTATATTATTATTGACTGTGTGACCTTAGACAAGTTACTTAACTTATTTGATTTTTTTTCCCTCTTCTGTAATAGTTTGGAATAGAAAGTTTCCATGGTCCCCTATAAATTTCTAAATCTATGATCTTAATAAAGGCTCTCAAGGTTTAGAATTGCTCTCTTCTTCCATTCTCTTATCTACTCAGTTCTTCATGAGCCAGCAAGACCCATAAATAAACCAATATAATTGGTCAATCAATTAACATTTGTCAAATATCAGTTTGCAGCTGAGTGAATGAGAAAAGGTATTATGGGAAAAGCAAATGAAAGAACATAGGTGAGTTGGGGAGTGTTCTTGACCAGCACAAAAAAAAAGACATTTATATTATGTCCCTCAGGCCCATTTTCTAAGTACAGGAATTGACCTCAGTCATAGCAGATGAGATATTTGGTTCTAATGTTTATTCTATGGAGCACATAAGCCATCATGTTCAGATTCTATCTTTAATGTACTCTCTGCCTGGGTCACAACTAGGGAGGGCATGACCAAATGGACCAAAATATAGCCCTCTGGGGGAATACAGACATACCATGTGAGCTTCTGACTGTTTCTGTCTCAGCAATATTTTGAGCTTAAACGGAGAGAGAGAGACAGACAGACAGACAGACAGACAGACAGACAGAGACACAGAGAGAGAGGGAGAGAAAGGAGAGAGAGAGAGACAGAGAGGTAAATACAAGTAGGGCAAACAATTTTCTACCATCAGGATCCAGGATCCAGGTACCAAACTCTAACCCATAGCTGACTTCCCCAGATCTCTACATGGATGTTCAATAACACATTCTCACCCACTCTACGTAAGAATCTAATGAAGGATGGGCCAGACTAGACAATCACAGAACATGACAATCCACAATGTGACCATCCACGTGCTTTCTTTTCTCTGAACCAGGAATGAAAAGAACCTCCAGTGCTCATCACTAGTGCATGATGCCAACTGAAAGGTGCTGATGGGTAGATCTTCAACTGTTCTCATGAAAGGAAGATGATTCATTGACTGAATGGAACCACAGATGAGGGAAACTATAATTTCTACCTTTTTAAATTTCATTTTGATATTACTAATCCTATATCCTCTTGCTAGATCTAGGTCTTATTGCATTAGAAATAGCAATATCTGCCAAGTTCTATGAAGATTGTGGTTATATGAACTGTCCAAATGATTTGCACCCTATCCTTCATTTCAGATAATGAGAATGTTTATGAGCTCATTATAATAAGAAAAGCTGAAGTAAGAGACTTTACTCTGGATCAAGAAAACACAAATGTCAAGGAATATGGAGGTCCCGTGACATCTGACTACAAGAGTCCTGTGACTTCTGACACAGACTCAAGACAAAAGGAAAGAGATTAGAAAAGATTATCAAGAAAATAATCATCACTGACTATATGGCATATTATCATTATTATGTAAGACTGTTGATATATGCTAGGCCATAAGATTTCTTTTTAAAAAATCTTAACCTTCCATCTTTGAATCAATATTATGTATTAATTCTGAGATAGAAGAGAGGTAAGGACCAATCAGAAGGAGGAGAGGGTGAGGGAGTTGAGAATGTATTGAATATACAAAGCTGAGTTAACATAATGGTGAGATTTCAGGTGATCAGCTTATCCTGGGAGGGGTATCAAGTCCTTTGGAGCTCAAACCCAGCAAAGTTGCAGATGGAAAGTGGAGAGTGGGCTTCGACAACACAGAAAAACACAAAAAGAGATACACAAGTCATTTATTTAGAATCTCGTTTCTCCATTGTGTTTACTCTTATGGTAATAACAGTGAACCAAAGCAAAAGTTTTAAATAAATGTAGACTATCTTCAGGACCACAAGCATCCTATTGAATGCCTTCCTTGTCCTTGGAGTACAGCTTTATGCCCTTCAAATTCTCCCAAGTAGCTTCACATCTTTAGGAAAATGTGCAAAATTCAATTATTTGGGGGCAAAAATAACCAAGAAGAGAGTAAAGAGTAACCTTTCTAAGGTAAGTTGCCAGCATATTGGAAAGGGGTAATGGAATTTATCCTGGGTTCAAATCCTGGCTTTTCTACAAGTCACTGAAATGATCTTGGTCTCAGTTTCCTCATTTGTAAGATGAAGGGGTTGGACTAGATGACCTCTAAGAGGACTTTAAGCTTTAAATAAATCACACATTTTAATGCTGTTCAAAGTTCTGGAACAATATAAAAGGCACTCCTTTACAAAGTTTTCAGCATCTTAAAGTGGGTATCATGCAAGGCTAAGCCTCCACCATGAGCTGAAAGTACACCATAGAAGCTAATGCTTTCTTCACATATCTATCCATGCTAGCCTACTCAGGTATGGACAGCTTCTTGAAGACAGCGATCTTTTCTCTTTCCAAGGTTTCTAATGGAGTTCTTTATACATAAGTTAATCCTGATAACTGTTGACCATAAGCAACATGCACTGCCAGCTTAGTTTGGCTATGGCCAAGTCCATCAAATCATGTGCCATTTCCATTAATTTCTGTTTTGCTTTGGTAACTATTTCCTGTTATTTCTAGTCACTCAGGGCTCAGAGAAAGATCTCAGAGGTAGCCACACTGAAAAGGAAAAGAAAATAATATGTATTTCAACAGCAGATTTTAAGAATCACAAAGGAGAGGTGAAATGCACATCGGAAACTAAATAAAATTAGGGTGCAGGGTGAATGAAGCTAATGTTTATTTATTTTATTTATGTAAACAAAAACTACTTTTTCAGAAGACATGAGGTCATGAAATCCCTTCTTGGGGATTTTAAAAAACATCATGTCATTCCTGAGAAGGAAACACATTGAAGAGATGGTGAGATGCAGAAGAGAAGCCTCCTCCTCCCCTACTCACTAGAGAAGGATTTAGATAGCTTTGAATGGACCTCCTCCATCTCCCCATCAATGTTCTAACATCGTTACCTGAGAAAAATAGGAGCTTCTATAATACTATCATCCTGCTAAATAACATCCCCAGATCAGCTGGCAGTACTTCCAATGGGCATTCTAAGCCAAAGACGTCAGTAGTCATATTTATATGTTTTGTCATCTGTCCCATGTATGACCATTTTGTCGTTAAGGATCTCTGTCGAATGCCTTACTGAAATTAATGTCTCTATAGTATTCTCCTGACCTATTGATATAATTTTGTTGTTGTTCAGTCATTTCTCAGTCATGTCCAATTCCCCATGACTCCATTTAGGATTTTCTTGACAACAGTATGATAGTGGTTTGCCATTTTCTTCTCCAGTTCACTTTACAGATGAGGAAACAGAGACCAACAGGGCTAAGCGATTTGCCCAGGATCACATAGCTATGTGTATTATGACAATACTTGTGATATCAACCTGTGATATGAACCTCTGATTGGATGCAATATGAAGCAGATTAAAATAGGGAAATATATGCCTGTTAAAGATATGCCTTACTTCCTTGCTGTGTGAACCTAGGCAAGTTGCTTAATTTCTGTTTACCTCAATTTTTTATCAATTGTAAAATGGGGATAATAACAGCACGTATTTCCAAGGGTTGTTTTGAGAAACAAATGAGAAATTTGTAAATATTTAACTTAGTTTTTTTAGTATTTAGTAAAGATTTTTTATTTAGTATTTAGTATATTTACATTTATTTATATTTTATTAAACTATATTATATTCATATATATATTAACAAATTTATTTATATTTATATAAAGGAATATATGTATATAAATATACATTTATATATATATTATACTAAATATATTTATAATAGATTTAGTAGAGATATTTAGCACAGGAGTTGGTATACAGTTAGTGATAGATAAATGTTTATTCCCTTCCTTTCTTCACTCTCTCCATCATTCCCATTGTCATAAGGGATGCTCAGCATTGGTTGGCTGATTGTTCTTCTTTGTACTGGAAAATACAGGTCAATACAAGCTTTAGAAGCCTCTGCCACAGGTCAAGGAGAAAGAGCCTGTGTGAACATTTGGGATGGAGATGTCTCTAAATCACCTTTCTTTTGAGCTACTATAATTCTGCTTTGCTCCTAGAGCATATCACCTTCTTTGATGTGGGCGTGCCATATTGGATGGTCCTATGCCAAGGTCTCCCATGTCTCCTAATAGCATCTCCATCAAATAGGAATCCTCAAGCAACATTGAAATCTTTCAAGTGCTTGTGTTTACTCTTTGCTTATTAAACCACTATCTAGAACACTGTGAATAAAATGAGATTTGTAATTACCCACGTGACAATGTAGTCTAATTACACACAAACTTTATATATATATATATATATATAAAATGACTATTTTGTAGAATACAGCTTAGAGTTGGATGGTCATTCTCTACAGTGGGCACATTAAGTACACCTTGGACAAACACCACATATATATTTAATAATGATATATTTTATAGAAGGAGCTGAGTCCAAAATTCAACAAAAGCCAGATAGTAGACTAAATTATCTTTGGGAAGTTGCATAGGGTTTTTGAAAATTTGACTTTCCTTGAAACAAAAGCTTTTCTTTCCTTTATACACAGCTATTTTTTCAATGTTGTCTTTGGGTTATGAATCCTGGAACATCATGCTCTCTAAAGAATCAAAGTGGGGGGTCCCCACAAAAGTCAACAAAGGGATGTGTGGTGGGTATTAGTCTCCTGTAGCCCACTAGGCATACAGAATTGGTCAGGAGAAGCCACCAAAGAAATAATGAAAGAAGAAAATGTCCAGAAATGAAGATGAATTGGTAAAGGCATGAGAGTCAAGAATAACTGACAAATATCCTGAGTGCTTGATTTGTACTCAACTATTATCAAGATATCTAAAGAAATAGCCCTACCATGTGAGGTAGACTTGAAGATTTATCCAAAGATGTGGATAAAAGTAATTGTGTATAATCTATTCTTGTGCTTTGGGGCCTTTATTAATAACTAAATGGCATTTATGAAATAAAGAGAAGCACTTCCCTGACATAGAGAAGACTTGCTATAAGCAAGAACTCAGGACAGACTGACACAGGAGCTAATATCTGGCTCAAAACAATGTAATGATTCAGAGTAAAGCTTCTTAGAGTAAGAATGAACATGACTTGATAAACTGCTCCTTGGGAAGATGAAATGGCTTTAGTGCATAATTAATTTTTTTATTTTAAATATTTTTATACCTTTATTTTTTATTGCCATTTGTTGTATCTGAATTCCTGTGTCAAGTTTTTATAAATCAGGGTCCTACTGTATCTCATTTAAGAGTATTGATGTGTCAGTCAATTAAGCTGACAGAGGAAAGTCTTTTAAGATCCCACCAAGGATATTCATCTCTCCAGGTATAGCCGAGACCTCTGGGAAATTCAACATAGCTTAGTACAGGACAGATATTCCTTAACTTCTCACCTTTAACTGAATGAAGATAGCCTAGTAAATTGCTATTCCAATGAAAATCAAAAGACTAGAAAGATATAATGTCAATTTCTCAAAATATTCCGGAAAGTTTCCATTTAGAGCAACCTTGAGATGCAGTTAAAAAACACCTATGAACCTGAAAAATATCCACCTGCCCACAAAATGTTCAAATGTCATAACTATCCTTAATGTTCTTCTGAAAGTATTCCCTTAATAGTATTTCTAGCATATTCTAAAAGATAGATAAAATCAATTCAATCACAAAATCTTCAGCATTAAAAGACATTAAATACCTAAGCAGCCAATATCTCTGCTGATCATACACCTCTCTTTTATAGGCTTTATTTTATATTGATAATCAGAGTATCATTGAAAATATGATATTGAATCTCTCAAAGAATTCACAGCACTATTCAGTAATTCATATGGCTTTGAAAATGTAGTCTACTGTAGAGAATGGTTTGCTCATCTCACGTTTTCATCAAACACTTTCCTCCATATGTGTGCCGATAATTTTCATGAAGATTTAATATAGATGATAAAAAAAGGTATACATAGATATTGTCTGGAATCTTTTTTTTAATAGTAAAATGACCCATGATTTTTATCTCCATTCATTCAATATCTTCCTCTCTCTTTCCAGAAGTTTGAGAATGGACCATTTAAACCAAAGATGTCAAACTCAAATAAATTCCTGATAGCCACATATTGACTTAAAAACCCACAAATTAAAATTATCTATATTGTATTATACTTTTATTTACTTTGTTAAACATTTCTCAATTAAACTTTAATTCGGTTCTTCCACTAGCAGTTTTGCCAGAGTTTAACAATTCTTTCTTGAACTATTCCCAGAAGGAAACAAGACCCATCTTCTTATCATCATTGTCCTTCCAGACATAATATAAAGTTATGAATCAAGGAATAGTAAAATCTCCATTTCCTGGTGATGTCCAGAGGATGATATAACAACATTAGCTAAACATAAGTAGATTATGTTGATATTGTTCAATCGTTTTCAGTCATGTCCTACTCTTTGTGACATCATTTGGGTTTTCATAGCAAAGATACTGAAGTGGTTACCATTTTCTTCTCTAATTCATTTACAGATGAGGAAAACTGAGGCAAACAAGGTTAAATTACTTGTCCAGAATAGCTAGTAAGTGCCTGAGGTCAGATTTGAACTCAGAAAACTGAGGCTTTCCAACTCAATGCCAAGCATTCTCTCCACTGTACCCATATTTAGATTATAGTATATTATTAATAGATAAAACCTTTATTAAACATGAATTATGTAATAAGCACTTAGGGATATAAATACAAGTGAGTAAGAAACATCATATTATATTATATTATGTTGTTATATTATATTGTGTTATATTATTATATTATATTACATTGTATTATATTACATTGTATTATAATATTATATGATATGATATGATATTACATTAACAACAAATATTATATTATATTGTATTATATTATATTATATCATATCATATCATATCATATTATAATTAAACTTATATTCTAATGAAGGAAATCAATTCATAACAAGGAGACAAAAACCAGCTAAAGGGATAAGGCAGGAAGAGTATCTTCCTGCAGGATTTTTGCCTGCTAAGAGTGGTCTAAGACATAATTTTTTAAAGCATTACATTCTTTATTAGAATCAATACTGAGTGTTTATTCCAAAGCCAGAAGAGCAGAAAGGGCTAGGCAATCAGGATTAAATGACTTGCCCAGAGTCACAAAGCTAGGAAGGGTCTCAGACCATATTTGAACTCAGGACTGTTCTCCAGACCTGAATACCTATCCATTTAATTGCCCCTGGCCTAAGATATATGGAGAAAATGTAGAATTTTTTTTTTAAAAGAGTATAAATATAGTCAAGTAGCAATAGCAAAAAACAGTAGAGGAACAACTTGAATGTTGTACACGTTCCCATATAATCTGATCTGGAGGAATCAATCCTTCAGATTGGGAGGACATGGGTAAGAGATGTATAAACTGGAAGACATGGAAAAGTTTAAAATCTGTACTTCTCTGGGATATATTCCTACGGCAGAGGTTTCAGATTCATTGACGTGCTGGAGACATATTCATTGAGGTGGTACCTTTCTTCAGCATGGTACCTCACTAGATTTGTTCAGAGATTTACATAACCGCAAGCAACCCTCAGAAGATTTACAATTGGAGATATGTCTATAGAGTGCAATCAAGTCAATCTGTCAGCAAACATTTTTTAAATGCACACTCTGCAACCAGCACCAGTTGGCTCAGCGAGGTGAGGCTGCTGTTTTCAAAAACCTCCATGACCCACCATGTTGTTGGAATTGAGTACGGGGTGCTGACAGTCCAAATCACCAGATCCGCAGTGCTACGGACTTATTTCAGTCATGGATAGGAATGTAAAATAAATATCATAGGCATATATTCTCATGAAGCCCAATAAAAACAAGAAGCAAAGCCTGTTGGATTTATTTTAACTAATTTCTATTTGTCAGACTACTTTTAGATCCATTTCCCGCTTCTTTCAGGGACCTCTGGGCAAGCAAGAATTTCCAGGGTTGTTTGGAATATGGAAAAAGTAGATGCTAAAAGTTTGTCTTTATTCAGGACCTTTAAATTCACTCAGTGGGAATCAGAGACTAGAAAAAGGATCATTTCAACAAGCAAAGAAGGCAAAATAGTAAACTGAAGTATGATTCTCTCAGTATATAAAAACCTGATGGTTCGAGGCTGCTTTCCTTGGGTATGATTGCCACTGATTGGTTGTAAGTTTAGCATAAGATTGGCATATTTCTACATCCACTTCTGCAGGAATCTTTTCTGAGATATATATTTCTCCAGCAAATTTGCCAAGTTCCATTCCACATTTCTGAGCTCCTGAATTTGATAAATGAATAACCTCTTGTCTTTGGGGGTCACCCATCAGAAGGGGTGTTAAGTTCCATGATCCTACAGCCAAACCCCTTCAAATCTAATTAATGCCTAGTAGTCAGAATACATTATTTTGTTTTGATGAGAAATTGTATGACAATTATTTGTTCCAGAGTCATTTTTGACTTCGTAAGTAGCACACGTATGTACCAATCCGATGTAGATGTATGTCATGCATTCTGTTTCTCCATGGAGGGCTACTTCTGAAGGTAATCAATAGTGAGCAAATAAAGAGTCCCTTTCACATTCCTCTCTTTTTTCAAAAATATTGTGAAATTAACCTTCAGAGCCCTTCTTCCTTAGAGATGCTGGGGAAAAGCATCTACTTATTAGTACCGAAGAAAATGAGATGTAACAGGTGTAGATCATGTCTCTCCTGGAAATGGGAAGATGTGATTTCGTTTTGCTCATGAACAAATGACCCTGGAGATGCTCCAATTCTCCTAACTCACATGTCATGCCCTTGAGAGTGGAAACAAACTAAATTAGCTGCAACTTGATAAGCAGAGCCCAATGACTTGTGCCATGCATATTACAAGATGTGGTATTTTATTTTATTCGACTCAAGTCTTTTATTTAATTAAAGAGCCCTTGTGTTTTCTGGCTTCAGCAAGGAAGGGACAGCATTCAAGAGCATCCTGCAGGACCTGATCTGGTTGCCATGCAGACATCCCCTACCACTACCACATAAATGTATGGCAGGCCGGAATTGTTTTGTGTGAGAGAACAGATAAGTGACATGGATTGAAATTATGGTAAATTTAAATTGATGGCCTAATTAGTATTATCTCTTTTTGTATTCATTGTAAGAAGAATTATCCAGGAGGAACTCATTTTGCATTAATGTTGATATAAAGTGTAATTCTGCTGGATTTTCATTGTAATTTGGCATTAATTAATGCATCATTATTTTAAAGTGTTAATTAAATTGTTACAGAAAAGGGACATCTGCAGTAGTTCAGGAGGAAAAAAAAACATCACATGAACAATTAGGTTTGCAGAGGTCTGTGGCACAATAGATGAAATGCTCTGTGTCATGGTCAAAGTCATAAAGGCCACAGTGGATCGCAGTCAGATGACCCTTTTCTTCTGCTGAGAGATATTAAGTCAGCCCTTTTTTTTTGTTTTTAATTAGACCTATAATTTTATAGTTCTAGTGATATCCCAATGTATAAACTTCTCCATTGATGTGGTTCAATGGCTTATCTATAACTTAAAGAATTATCTGGAAAACTAAGACGTTAAGTGATTTGCCCAGCCAGAAAGTAACTGAAGTAGGACTTGAACCTATGTTTTCTTGCCTGAGTCAAGACTCTACAAAATGTTGCCTTTCAAGTGTACCAACAATGTTTAGTAATAATTAAAGAGAAAATAGTCAATTCCACATTCCTTCTTTCCTTTCCTTCTACATTTGATCCCTGGTAAAAAAAATAGGAAGCCTACTAAGAGTAGATGGATATCTATGGGTTAAACAGGGAATCATTTATCAGTAGTCCAATAGTTCTTTACCAACCTTGGGGAAAACTTGGCAGAAATCGCATGCTATTTTCACATCAGTAGTGACTACTTCTCTTCATGGAATGTGTGCATTAATAGATTCCGACATACAAGACTCTAATAAGCTATTATTCTTATTGGTAATGAACTCCAAAACAAACTGTGACAAATCTCAGGGGGAAATAATCACTAGTAATTCCTTGCGCAGTAGACCATCATTGCTCAGGCATCTGGAATTTGTTGAGTGATGCCATGGGTTAAGATATATGATTCTATGGAAATTCCATTATGATTTCATACAGAGAAATCATCATGGCAATTGAATTCCAAAGAAGGTTGATCGTTCAACACAGTTCATCGTTTTTTATTTGTTTGTTTTTTCTACATATGATTCAAGAGTGGCTCAAAGGAATACACCAACTTTGTGATCTCACAAGATCCCAGATTGGGGGTGAGGGGGCAATGCCCTGACAGCAGCATTATTTTAGGAGTGGGGATGTGTTACCTTACAAAAGGATGATCTTTGTCCCCGCTGATATGAGCTGTCAGACCAAGACTGAAGAGAAGAACAGAGGATGCTCTGAGCCCTCACAAGATACCAATACAGCATAAAAATCTAGGAAATTCTATTACTTCATTGTATTTAAGAGTGGGAGGGAGCTATTCGCTTCACACAAAGATCATGTGCTCTCACTATATGACAAGTTCTCCATGCACTAATAACCATGAAGGTTCATTATTCCTCAGGCTCAATAATTGCTTTCATGAATGATGAAGACCATATATATTCCTATTTTCAAAGGGGATTATCAACCAGTTTCCCCACCCATACTACTAAAGTGAAAAGTGGTGTGTCAGGTTTTGCTTGGTTCCTAGCTGAATCTAGATTAGGACGAAGATTGATCAGCTAATTTAGCATTTGTAAAGCATCTGCTAGGTTGTAGACAAGGTGTGAGCAATATGATGCCCAAACTGAAGGAATTCTTGTCTTTGAAAAGCTTACTTTCTCGGAGGATCACAATATAGACACACAAGGAAATATCAAATAAATCAAATAAATAATCAAATTCAATATAAAATAATTCTTGAGGGGACACTGGCAGCTGCAGGCATTTAAGAAACTGTCTTGTAGGAAATGCTTTGCTTGAATTCATCTGTAAAGGAGTAAAGACTTTAACAGGAGGAGGCAAGGAGGGACAACATTAGAAACCATGCTACCTGGGAGGCAGCATCCTACCACCGAACCTGCCAGAAAAGCCAAGTTTAAATCTGACCTCAGATCCCTATTAGCTTTGTGAACTCTGGTGAGTCATTTTCCTTTCCTCTTAAATGAGGTAATATTTAAAAAGAACTAAATGTATGTCAATTATTATTCCTACCAAGCTATTACCAAGCATTAACAGCTTAATAGAAATTCAACATTATGTAACACAGGGTGGTGGAAAAAGCACTGGATTTGGAATCGGCAGACCTAGGTCCTATTCTCAACCTTGACATGTATTTGCTATGTAACCTTGGTTTTTATTTAACTACTTTGGGCCTTAGTTTATGCATCTGTAAAATGGATCGGATAATAGTGCCTACCTCAGAAGGTTGAGGTAAGCATGAAATGATGTATATGAACTTTAAGACATTACATAAATATGAGCTATTATTATTTTTCTTTAGAAAATTCCCTTTAGGGATTTTAAACTTTTGTTTGTTAACAAAATAAAGTCAATGGAGATCATGGATCTTTTTGGCAGTCTGATGAAGCACAGAGGTCCCTTTGTAGAATATTGTTTTTAAATGTACAAAATAAGATAATAACATTTAATATTTACATAGCATTTACAAATAGCATTTCATTTTATTTTCAAAACATTCTGGAAGGTGTAGGTACTGTTATTATCCTCATTTTAAATAAGGTGCTATTATAATCTTCATTTTAAATAAGGAAACTGAGATAGAGAGATTTTATGATTCATCCACAGTCACATATTTAACAAGTATCTTAGGTACTACTTAAATTCAGGGCTTCCTGACTCTAAGAGCTGAGCTCTACCCACTGAACAATCTTATTACCCCTAAAATAGAGATTCCTAAGGAAACTAGCTGTATTGAAATTTCATTATCAATTTTTTTCTTTTTAGGTTCATAGAATCCCAGGCTAAGAACCCCTCCTTTAGATAAATCATAGCTTATTCATTTCAAAAATGGCCAACTCAATAAAATTAGAGATTGTGTCTCACCCTTCCCTCAAGTATTTTCTTTTGTATCGAATCATCTTTTTAATCTACTAAGCTGTTTACCAATGGTGGGCAGCTAGGTCCTACAGTGGATACAATGCTGGACCTGGAGTCAGGAAGACTTATCTTTCTGAGTTCAAAACCAGCCTCAGATATTTACTAGAAATGTAACTCTGGGAAAGTCAGATAGCCTTCTTTGCCTCAGTTTACTCATCTGTAAAATGAGCTGGAAAAGAAATGGAAAACCACTTCAGTATCTTTGCCAAGAAAGCCATAGAGTTAGATATAATGGAAGAACAGCAAGTGGTGGATTGGGTTTGAAGTTGGGAAGATATGTTCAAGTCTGACCCCAGATGCTTACTTGCTGTGTGTCCTTAGGTAAATCCCTTTATTCTGTTGGCCTCAGTTTCCCCATCTGTAAAATGATCTAAAGAAGGAAATGGCAAACTGCATCAAAGATACTGATCTTTGCCAAGAAAACACCAAATGGGGTCAGGAAGGGTCAGACACAACTGAAAAATGATTAAAGAACACCCATATGGCATCTTCTAATAGAACTAAGACAATTCCATGAGCTTTTTTCTCAATCATTGTATTTATATCCCCTGTGCCTTATACAGGGCCAGGCACATAGTAACCACCCAACAAATGAGTGTTGAATTGGAGACCACTAGACACAAACCTCCTTCTTCTCTCTCCTGCCTTGGTACTGACTCCCATCCCTGCCCTGCACTTTCTCCCCTCCATTTCTGCCTCTTAAAATCTTTTGTTTCCTTCAAAATTCTGTGCCTGGCACCTAGCAGGTGCTAAATAAATGTCCATTCCCTTCTTTTTCCCTTCAAGGGCTCCCTCTGCCTTGAGCCTCCTTTGCCCTAGAAGTCCCTTGGACATCGAGAGCTTAAGGGACTCCCCCAGGATTTCACAACCAGTATGTGTCAGATGAAGGACTGAACTCAGACCCTTCTTAGCTCTGAGGCTAGGAAAGACACAAAGAAAAACAGTCTTTTAGAGCACAAATTAAATACTTGCACAATGCTTGATGGGAGTAATAGTCTTGTTTTATCTCATTTGAAAAGCAAACAGATTTCTGGAGGGAGAACTCTTTTTTGGAAAGAAAGAGCAGGCCAGTTCAGGTAGTTCAAACGAGTTGCCTTTCCGAGGTTTCGGCTAAGTGCACGAGAGGCCCATATTCCCCAGCACATGGTCAAGAAGGCCTTCCCCTCTTATCCAGTCTGTTTACACAGAGGTGCTAAGATTAAAACAGGGTAGAAACCTAATCCCTGACAGCCAGTCAAGAAAGAGGCTTTGGTCTGGAAAGTGCCTCTCCTAAAAGCAAAGAGAATTATTTTCAAGCCAAACATAGGGGGTAGTTTGGAGGAGGAGAAGGGGCAAAGGAAGGGAAATAAATGGAACTCCTTTGGGCTGGGCCGCCATATGCATTTACCTTTTTATGCCCTACCCAAATATTGGCTTGTCCTTATGTCAAGCATATCCATGCTCTATTCTTTTTCTTTTCTGACAGCTGTAAAGAGATTTGTTTGTGAAAGCGTCTCCCATTTCACACACATTCTTCCCACCCCACCCTGACTCCGCCATCATTAAAGAAAGTCTATGTTTCTTCAGGGTGGAAAGAGAAGAACTAAAATCCTCTTTCCTTCAAAAAAGGGTTTGTAAGCAGCTCCCAAAGTCCTTTGCTCACAACAGACCCTCACCAAAGGCTACAGAAAGACTGCCGAGGGCCTAGGAGGATTTTTCAAAGATGAATATTAAATCCTTTACAGTCCAATGCTTAGGCTGTCATAAAGGGACTCTAATGGGGCGCTCCCCATCTTTCCTCCATTAAGATCCAACAATTGCAGCAAAGACACAAGGCCTGCTTTAATCTTTCAGGATAAGGTGCCCCACTTCTCTTTTTTTTTTCCATCTAAATTTAGTGCTGTGGCACTCAGTTAAAAGCACCTTGTGTCCAATAATATACTTCCTGGCCTGTTCTGAGGTCTTGGGGAAGCATTTTATCTTTGATGTAATTGCCAGGGTGAATCCCCAGTTATAACATACTCTCCAGCCTATAAAATAATTGTTGCGAGTGAACCCAGTCCATAAATATTAGTGATTGAAGAGATCGGTTGGAATAAATCAATGGGGGTGACATATTTAATAAACTTTGTATAAACATTGTTTGCAACGGCTATAAATAAAAGAGTCTTTAGGAATTTTTACATATTGCACATTCCTCTTCTACCCATTGGGAACCACAGTGGTAATTTCCACCAAGCCAGAGAGGCGGCTAATCCTTCATGAATTCTACATAGACGTGATTTTTGGGGTGGGGAGGCACTCCCGGGAGGTTGACCAGTGCAGGGAACAGGCTGGCTTGTGGGCTGAGGTCAGCTCTTTTGCCGTCCCTCTCTTCATCACACACATGCAAACAGCAGGAGATTCTCACTTTGTGGGAAAAAAATAAAGTTTATTACCAAAATTCTTTTTTTTTTTTTTGGAGGAAAAAAAAATCCCCACCATCAATAAAGTATGATTTAGATGGCATTTTGCATTCACACAGATTTGTGTATAAATAAATAAAAAGGATTTTGTGGAAAATGCTGTCATCCCTACATTGCATTTTAAAATTATCTCCCCTTACAAGTTTCAGCACATTTCCATTATGTGAGTAATGTGAGCTCCCTCCAGTGGCTAACTTAATGTCTTTGAGTCCACATGGGTGGTAATCAAAGGTCATGTGACCTAGTGGCTCCATTCTGAAATTACATTTTTCTGAAGTAATGAGTTCAAGTCCATCCCAGGGTATTGGGAATACCATTGGTTGGGGAACCTGGACACCTGGGTTCTAATCTGAGCTCAACCACTACTTTGTTGTATAAATCGATTAGCCATTCCAGTCCTCAGTTTCTATTCCTGAAAAATGCGTGGGTTGGTGAAATTAGTCTCTAAAGTCCCCTCTAGTTCTAAAATTGTAGGATTTAAGTGCCATTTAATAGTAAATACTACTTTACAGCTTAGGAAAGCCTTTCCTTACAACCATATGGTGGAGAATATAATGTAATCTTCATTTTGTGGATGAATAAAATGAGTCTCAGAGAGGGTAAATGACTATCTTACTATTAGACACAGTGTCCCAAAAGGATCAGTGTAGTTTAAGAGTTTAATTGTTTAGACCAAACAATAAACATTTAAGCTTTAATAGCTTAAAATTGCTCCAAGACTTGGAGCAGCCAGTATATCTGTTAGGATAGGCAAATCTCCAACTTAGGGATTCTAACTCCAGGTTCACTAATTCCTTACAAATGGTCCATTTTTAAGAATTTTGAAATATGATTTGTTCATTTTTCTTATGACACTCAACCGTGGCTTGAATATAATATTAGAACTTCATATTTCATGGTCTAAGATGTCCATACTACGGAGAGGAAGAGCGAGGTGAATTCAGAAATTTAGAGCTAAAAGAGACCCTTGGAAGCATCTGAACTAATGTTGCCTCTCATTTTACAGCTGGTGGTCCAGAGAAAGTGGTTTACACAAGGTGACCCTAGCAGTTAAGGCAGGACTAGGATTTCGAACTCAGGTCCTTTGACACCAAATCAGTGCTCTTTCCATGGAATTGCAGTGTCTTTAAGAAGAACCAGGAAAATACTTTCAGTCAATTAAATTCTGGAACACATTATACCTTCTACAGTATCTTTCTTCTACTATGTCATCTGAACCTTATTGTCGTTTGTTTGTTCTTCGTTTTCAAAGAGAACCAGTGACATCAGTGGGTGGTATCTTAACTTGGATTTAATGGAGGCAGACTGAGATAAAGTCATTGCTTGCACTTTCTCTTCCAGGGTCATTGAAGCCCAGTGGCCAAATAAAAGTCAGGATGACCGGTGGCAGCCCAGGATGTAGTAGATGACCTTATGCTTTCAACGCTGGAGTATCTTTGTAATCTCAGAGAGAACAAATCATGTGTGTGTTTATGGGTCTTTTGTAAAAAGGTCAGACATTATACATTATGTCTCCACTATTAAGGAAATAAAAAGAAATTCAGAAGAGACTACAGTAATTTTATTACTCTATTATTCAATTGTAATGTGTACGATATATATGTATCTTTACTATACACATATTTTTCTTAAAAAGCTACACGTTATAAAAATTCACATTTTCTTTTGGAATTCTCTTTCTTGTTCTTTGTATATTGAAATACATTTCATATATACTTAAATTTATACTCATGTTGTCTCTTCCTTTAGAATATAAGCTCCGTGAGGACAGAGATTATTTTGCTGTTTAATGTTTCTCTTTGTGTCTCCTACTCTTTGTCACTACAACTAGTAAATAGTAGGTGCTTAATAAAAGTTTATTCATTCCCTCCCCAAAAAAAGGTCTCCTACCACTACAACTAGTAAATAGTAGGTGCTTAATAAAAGTTTATTGATTCCCTCCCCCCAAAAAAGGTTAACAAATTATCCAAGAAATAAATGTCACACACCTAGAAATCTCTATATGAACTAAGTGACATGGGTGGTTGGAAATTTACAACCTTTCATATTTATTTTTATTAGCAATATTTTACCTACTCTGTATTTCTCTGCCATTAATAAAAAAACAACAACATGGGCATCTTCAAGCAGTCAAAGTTTCTCAAAATTCACAATGAGTTGAATCAATGTGGCTATGTAATTCAATATACATGGGAATGGACCTTATACTTTTAAAGAGCTGGGTACAAATCTCATTAAATTATGCTTCAATTAAACTTCTTCTTAAGTATTATTTAATTATACAGTGTGTGTTATCTATCTCTGAATACCTGACCATTAACTTCGTTTCTTCTAGGAAGAACATGGTGAAAGAAAATGGTTACTGATTTGGAGAACAATGACTTCATGAGGAGCAGTGAAGAGCAGAGGTGTCAAACAAGGCAACTAAATGAGGATGCTGCGGTCTCTATACTGATTTAAGAAACCACATATTCATATTTTCCAGGCTTTCTTGTATTTTTCTTTATTCTGTTGACTCTTTCCCAATTAGATATTAATCCAGTTCAGGGTGCACTTGGGACCTGTGTATGAGACACCAGATTAAGGACCTCAGCTCAGGAATTGGGGTTACGATCCAGACGATGAAGATGAGGCTTAATTAGAGTCCCTCTGCTCAAGTCAGCATTCTCAGGTCCTTCTGCAGCCTGAGAGGGAGACCCCTTTGTGAGTAATTTGCCCTTATTTTTACAGATCACATTTTGAAATGTTCTTATTCGCTTGCCTTTTCATTTTTTATCTTGTAAACGTGGTATCCGATGTAATCTACAGCATGCCACTTCACTGCTGTCACACAGAGAAGTGACAGCACTTGTCACTACCAATCTCTTAATGTCTGGTCTCATCTGAGTCAGTGCCGGGGAGACGCACAGCCCGTTTTTTCCAGGTGTTTGTTGAAACAGCAAGTTACGCAACATGTCGGAGCTGTGTTCCTTCCCAAGAAGGAAGGCACCACAGGTAGGAAGAGATCCTGATTTTTCAGGAAATCCAATCAGGTAAGGCGTTCTCTTTTTTCCCCCCAACCTCAGAGCACACCAAGAAGTAATATAAAGTGATTCCATCCCCTTTGTAAGGGCAGAGGCAGAGAAGGTCATCACATATTTCTTTAGGGAGCCCTTTAAGTTAAAATTGGGGTATGAGTCCTAAAAAATAAGATAGAATATCATTATCTCAGGCTCTGACTTCACGTTGCACCAGAGATGGATCCGCTCTGTTGGAATTTGCTTTGGGTCCAATGTGGCACCAAAGTCATAGCAATGAGGACACGTGGCCATGCAGAAGTTTGTCTAGAAAAGATCTGGCAGTTTTAGTGGACCACAACCTCAACATGAGTCAGACAGAATGGCCTCAAAAGCTTTTGGACTGCTGAAAAGAAGCCTGGCTTCCAGAAATAAGGAGGTGATCATCTCATTGTTCTCTGCCCTAATCATAATATGTCTAGAATATTATGGTGAGTTCTAGGTACCACAGTTGAGCATGGACAGTGATAAGATAAACAACATTGAGAGGCTGGGGAAGAACCAGAGAAGAATGTGTTATAGGAACTAGAATATTCACACTGGAGAAAAGAAGGCTAAGTGAGGATGCCATATCTGTCTTCGAGTATTTCAAATGTTTGGATGGCTGTCATGGGAAAGAGAATTTACAATAATTCTTTTTGGTTATATTTGGCAGAAATGGGAGCAATGGATGTAAGTTGAAGGGATGCTGATAAGATGGAAAATATACAGAGGCTAGAGAAGGACTAGATAAGAATCAGCTGAAAGAAATGAAGAATTCTTATAGAGATAGCATGAGGGTGGGGGACACGATTATCATCTAAGCTACACTACCTAGGATTTTAGTCCTGAAGGCACCCTGTGCCCACTGATAAAATGAATTGTTCTTAGGCATCTCTGTACTCAAAAAAGGAAGAAAAAATGATGCCCCATGACTCTTTCCTACCCATGAACTAAGAATCTTAGGGAACATAGCAGCAGAAATAGCACCTTTGGGAGGAACATGGACAATACCTATGCATTAGGAGTGCAGATGCCTACAAAAGTGACCAATGTGTGAGTCCTTTCCTTCCAGAGTTAATTGAATAGAAACAAAGACTTATGAAGTTAGTTGATGAGGATTCAAAGATTTTTTTTTCAAAAAAGAACTGGCTCCACTCTGTAGAAATTTATATTCCATTAAGAAGATATGGAAGTTACACAGATGAATATGGCAGAAGGCAAAACATTATTCTTATTATTCTTGGTTCTATTCAAAGCTTAGTTCAAGTTGTATCTTCTACATGAGACTTTTCGTGATCCTCCTCCTCCCCAATTGTTAGTTCTACTCACCCTGAAATTATTTGTTTTGTAAGTAGTTTGCCTTTACCCTTTTACATATGTATAGGTGGCATTTTTATTTTTGTCTGTATCCCCAGCATCTAGCACCTATAATGTCTAGCACAGAGTAGGTGCATGATAAGTATTTGTTGAATGGGATGAATTGAATGGGATAGGGAGCAAAGGAAATACGGGTCTGTTGTTCTATGAACTTTGAAGTATGAGATGAGCACCTTCAGGTGGGAAAATCAAAGGAGATTTGCAGAGAAGATGGCTTCCGAGATGAGTCTGGAAGGATGATTTCAATGAGCTTTAAATGAGATGAGAGTGCATTGAAGCATGACCTTTATGTAAATCACAGAGCAGGAGATGGGGACACCACATCTGGTGTCAAAGGTTGCTGTTGTTGCTCAGTCATTTTCAACCACGTCTGACTCTTTGTGATTCCATTTTACGGGTTTTCTTTTTTTCTTTTTATTAGGTTTTTTCTTCTTTACAATATTTTTCCATGGTTATACAATTCATGTTCTTTCCCACTTCCCAGCCCATAGCCAACGTGCAATTCCACTCACTGGGTTTTACATGTATCATTGATCAAGACCTATTTCCATTTTATTGATAGCACTGTGGTGGTCTTTTAGCATCTACATCCCAAATCATATTCCCATAAACTTAGGAGTTTTCTTGACAAAGATACTGGAGTGGTTTGCCATTTCTTCTCCAGCTCATTTTACAGATGAGGAAACTGAAGTCAACAGGATTAAATGACTTGCCCAAGAGTCATACAACTAGTAAGTATCTGAGACCAGATTTGAACTCAGGAAGATTTGTCTTCCTGACACCAGACCTGGTCCTTATCTACTGCTCCCCCTAGATGCTCCTTGTCAGAGGAACTGAATTCAAATCCTAATAGTCACTTGCTAACAGTTTAACTCTGGTTGTGACATTTATCCTCTTGGGATCTCGGTTTATTCATCTGTAAAGTGAAAGGATCAGAATGAAAATCCATTCCAGCTCTCTATGTCTCATCCTAGAATAGGTCCAATTTGGGAAGCCACTAGAGGGCCAGTTTGGCTAGACTCTAGAGTATCAATAAGTAATAATATGAATTAGTCTGGAATGGTAAAGTGGGACTCTTTTGTAGAGGGTGAGAGATTAAGGGATTTTTATTTTAGCCTAGAAGCAGTAGAGAATGATTAAAGTCTACTACATGAAGCTCAGTTTCAGCAGATTCATTTCATCAAACGATGTCTCATGCTAGGGAAAACTAGGGAAAAAAAAATAAAACTAAACATATGGTTATTGGAGATCTCCTTCCTGGAAGGACTCGAGCAGAAGCTATATGATCATGGGTTGGATATACTATAAAGAGGGTTCCTGGTCAGGTTTGGATTGGACTAGATGACATCTGAAGTCTTGTTCTACTTTGAGTCTGGGAAACATATGGCAGTATTGGGGGAGACCCAATCTTTGGGTGCCTTTTGACTTAGCTAAATAGACCCAGGCCCAGCCAGATTTAGCAATTCAACAACTGCAGCTGGGAACGCTTTTGACAACTTCCTAGTCTGGTTTTTAAGGAGCTGTTACAAAGCTACTGCCCTTGCTTCCCAGAATAATCTAAGAGAGGCAAAATGATGGGTTTTCTTCCTCTTGTTGCTTGAATGCTGGTATTGTCTGCAAGCTCTTTACTTCTCCAATAGGGTAAATGTTCTCCAGGGCCACCAGCTTTGGCCTCTTGCCATAGCCCATTCCTTCAAGATCCCCACCCCAAGAATAATTATATCAGTGGAAAGGAAATCCGTGTTGAGTAAATATTTAAATTTGTCATCATTATGATAAGGGTCTTTTACAAATATTATCTCATTTGATTGTCACAACAACAGGCAAGGTAGATGCTATTATTGTTAGTATTTGATAGCTGAGGAAACTGAATAAACAGACATTAAGGGACTTGTGTCCAGTGCCACATAGCTAGCAAGTGTCTGAGGTTGGATTTGAACTCAGATCATCATATAAATCCAACTTCTATCCACTGCTCTGGAAGCAGCAGCCTTGAAGAACATTGTCCATTCAAATAGTTCCATTCATCTGTTCACCAACAACAGCAAAGAACGGACCCTCTACCATTTTCAAGAGATTCTTGACCAGAAAAAAAAAATCTTTAAAGCTTGTTTGCTTAGATTGGCAATATCCCCAATGAGTTCTAGTTCCAACCTCAACTCTTTTTGACCCTTCCCTACATACCTTTAGGGACCTTTAAAATCTTGATTTGCTTAGAGGCCAAAACAGTCTTTATTTTCTTCCTCCTCCTCAAATGTCTTCTATTGATCTTGACTTTCTTTGTCTCTGTCTTTGTCTCCACCTGTCTCTGATTATCTCTGTCTGTCTGTCTGTCTCACTCCCTCCTCCCTCTTCTGCTCTGCTCTCTTCTCTTTGGATGTTGGCTATATAATTGGACAGTGTGACTAAAGGAAAAAGGACTTGATAGGAATTAGATGATTGCTATATTGGGATTTTAGGCAATTTCATTTATCTACTCTGACTTTAGTTTCATTAAATTTAAAATGAAAGGACTGTAGGAAATGACTTTTAAAAGTGCTTTCTAGGTATGAAAGGTCCACTAGAATGTCATCTCCTAGAGGACAGGGACTCCTTATCTTGTCTCTGAATCCCCTTCTCCAACAGTCACATAATAGACTTTTTTTAAGCTCTCATCTCCTGTCTTAGAATCTACACTTAAATATCTATATTTAAGGTACTAAAGTATCTAGTATCTGCTCCAAGGCAGAAGTGCTGTGAGGTTTAGGCAACTGGGGTTAAGTGACTTGCCCAGGGTTACAGAGTGAGGAAGTATCTGGGGCCAAATTTGAACCCAGGACCTCCTGTCTTCAAGCCTGACTATCAACCAAGCCACCTAGCTGCCCACACATAGGCTATTTCTTTTATTTGAAAATTTTTATTTAATTAATGTAGAATCTCACACATAGACTTTTTGAATGATTAAATAGCTTTGTTTGTGCTTCATACAACTCCCTATGAAGAGATGGTGAACCTTTTAGAGAACAAGTGCCCAATCTGCACCCTCACAGTACATATGAGTTGCCCTATTCCCCCAGACAGGGGAGGGTGGAATTGGGCTCCCATTGGGCTACTAGGCAGAGGGGCAGGTGGTGTGAGAAACATCCTCAGACTTGGTGGAGATGGGGAGAGAGCAGCCCCCTCTGGCAATCGTGCCATAGGTTTGCCAACATGGCCCTAGGGCTTCTCTATTATAATAGATGGGTTGAGATATGTTTAGTGGAAGGAATTCCCTCTACTAAAGAAATCACAGATCATTTGTGCAATGTTTCAGCAATTTTTCATTTCCCCAAATATTTTTCAATATCTTTTCTTCCATAAACCAAAGAACTCTATAATGTTAATCAAACATGATAATGCATTCTAGTCATCACAAGACAGAAGAGTGAGGTTACCCAGGAGTCATGGTGGGACTTGAATAGGCTTTTTTTTAAGTAGGGAAATACCTTTCCACCCAGACAATAAGGGATTTAATGGTTTTTTTCCCCAAAAGTCTGGACTTGTGATTTCATCAGTATGGAGAATCTCCTTCCACTGATGAAACTTTCTTGGCTACTTTTGTGTTATATTCTCTAACAAGTAAAATTGAGGAAGTAGCATCCTTTTCAGAAATTGGGCCTAGAATGAGCCTTGTGGCAAGTCCCATCTGTTTGAACCCCAAATGGCTGTATAAACAGTCATCCTGAAAATGTTTTGCCTCCGAAATTAGACCAATCTTGCATTTTGTTTTGCTCGTTTTGTTTATTTGTTAGTTATTGCCATTTTGTTGATTTTTCCTGGATCCCCTGGAAAGTGGGGCCTGGATTCCTAAAACTCAGGGTCTGGGATTTTAAAAAAAAGTTAAAAAAAAAGATGAGCATTGGGCAGCATTGGTGATGTCAGCCAATTCATCAGTAGCCAGTACATAAAAGTCCACATGTTTCACTTTGCCGATAAGCTTGTCTGCTTCATCTAATGCCAACAACTCAATCCTGGGAACAGATGACATATTGAACAAAGGAATCTTTTCAAATGCATGGAGTACTTCAGTTTTCATCTTTCCAAAGTGTCATTTGCTGCGAGGATCTATTCTATCATTTCAGAGTCAGCAAATGGCTCTTCGTGCCAAGCCAATATCCTGGCGTTGCATCGCAGAGGTACAAACGACATTCCCCTCCTAAGCATCCCATCAGCTCTAATGGGAACGCTTCGGAACAGATTTTCCAGCTCAACCAGAGACTCCTGGAAGCTCTTTGCACAGAAATGTGTACGCATCATTCTTCGGCGGCCTTTTAACTCGCCTCTCTTTACAGGAACAGTTGTTCCATAATAAATAGACAATAGAGTACTAATTGGGCACAAACAATAGGACTCGATTTAAAACAATTATGTAGGGTACATTCAGCAGCTAAGAGCACGCTTTTTTTTTTAGGACTGTGTCTTCTAAAAAACCAGAGATTGGTAAAGGGTAGGTTTAAAGCCCACGGGGGGAAAAAAAGGTTCAAAATCTACCCCTCCGACTCTTTAGCTGTAGGAGTCTGGGCGAGTGATTTAGCCCATCTGTGCTTCGATGGACTTTCTAAGATTTGTTAACTTAGAGAAGGGTTGGTGATGTTTGGTTTATGTTGGCAGAGAGTTCTGATACCGGGACTTTCCTATCATCATCATCATCATCAATAATTTATTTTTGTTTTTGCTTTATTAATTAAATATATTAATTAAACTAATTATATTCTATTATAAATTGATAAATTAAATAATTATTTAAATTGATATAAAGTGATTTATAAATATGTCCTTTTATCTTCACAATAACTGTAGGAGGTAAGTAATATTACTATCCCCATTTTACAGATGAGGAAACAGAGGCAAACAGAATTAAGTGATTTGCCCAGGGTCATACAGCCAAGAATTGTCTGAGGTTAGATTGGAACCAATTTGTCCCATCTCTCAATCTCTCATCTTCAAAATTTCCCAATTGTCTTGTATCTCCAGGCCTGACTCTCTATCTCAGTGGTTCCCAAACTTTTTTGGCCTACCCCCTTTCCAGAAAAAATATTGCTTAACACCCCCTGGAAATTTTTTTTTAATTTTAATAGCAATTATTTTTTTTTACTTTTATAACAATTATTTTTTTTAAATTTTAATAGCAATTAATAGGAAAGATAAATGTATCTGTGGCCATCACTGATGCCCTGGATCACTGCAGCACCCACCAGGGGGCAGTGGCACCCACTTTGGGAATCACTGCTCTATCTACTGAGCCATTCACCTGTTCCTAAATCAGGAATTCTTTTTTTTTTTTAACCCTTAACTTCTGTGTATTGGCTTATAGGTAGAAGAGTGGTAAGGGTGGGCAATGGGGGTCAAGTGACTTGCAAAGGGTCACACAGCTGGGAAGTGTCTGAGGCCGGATATGAACCTAGGACCTCCCGTCTCTAGGCCTGGTTCTCAATCCTACTACCCAGCTGCCCCCCTAAATCAGGAATTCTTGACCTACTATCTTTGAACTTTAAAATATATGCATTTGGATAATTATGTTTCAATAGAATTGCTTTTCTTTATAGTCTTATGTATTTTATTCTTTCCAAAGCACCATTCTGAGAGGAGGTCCAAAGGTTTTACCAAATTTTAAAATGAAGTCCAGATCACATATTTAAAAGTTTAAGAAAGCAGGACTAAGGGCCGTGGAAATCCCTTTCAGTTATAGATTCAAAAAGTTACATTCCATTTTTTTGTTTTTAAATCTTGGCCCAAAGCAAAGTTATTTTATAATCAATCACAATTACCCATCACAACAGCAATAACAGAGATAACTTGGACATATTGTTTAAGATTTTCAAAATTTTCCCCTATTCATCCTAACAATATCACTGTAAGTAAGTGCTATTATTATACCCATTTTGTGGATTGGGAAACTGGGGCCAAGATTGTCTTGCCCAGGGTCACACCTCCGGTCAGTGTGAAAGTATTGGAAGTTGTAGTTCAGTGGAAATAACAATGATGCAGAGTAACTGCTCTTAAATCCTGCCTCTGACACATATGTATATAACATTTGGAAAGTGAGTTAGACTTCTGGAGCTTCAATTTCCTCATCTGTAAAATAAAGGATTTGGGCTAGATGGTTTCTGATCTCTAATCCTAGGACTTGAAGTCTAGCCATGTCATAATCAATCATAATCCACGAGCCTCTTGGATGGGCTTCCTTTTCTTCCTCCTTGAAGATCCAGCAGCTCTTGGCAGATTCCTAAAAATTGATCAATCTTTTCCAGATATATTGTGCCCCCTCCAAAACATACACATACACACATACACACACACATCTACACAAAATGTATTTATCCCTTCTGAAATAAATGAAAGAACTGGCATATGGTCCTAAGAGAACAAGTATTTCTTCCTGTAATGGGTAAACACAAAGAGAGGATTGCTTGCCTCCCTAAATATAGAGAAAGAACAATACTGGATGGTACATTGAGAAAGGAAACCTGGCATAGCCAGTAGCCAGAGATATCTGGTCATTTTGTATGGATAGTCAGCAGGAGAACCCCCAGGAGAGAGTCCTTGAGCTCACACTGAAGGGCACAATAAGTAGAGTCTCCTTTGTCAATGACCACATAAGCTCCAGACAAATGGGATCTGATGAGATCATGGACTTAAAGCTGGCAGCTAACTTGGGGATCATCAAAGCCAATGAGTGGATTACTCATTTTATAAATAATGGAGGTCTAAGGCTATAATGTGACTTAACCCAGGTCACATTGCTAACAATTAGCAAACGCAGGATTCTAACTCATTTCCTCTAAAGTTCCTTCCACTATATCATTTCTCCCCAAGATGCTGACTAAAAGAAAGCTTACAGGAAAGAATGAAAGAAACCTCTGTTGTTCTCTATAAGCTAGGTTTTCTGTTATCTAAACTCCACACCCCCCTCCCCAATACGGGGAAGACTAAAGTCACCCCCAGGACTTCAATGACAATTCTTCCTTATTGACTGACCTGCCAAAATTTGATGGCAACTGAAGTGTGACAAACAGCTGGCTTACTCCTGCCAAGGAGTAAAGCTGTAGGCAGCTCTCAGTCATCTGTGTTGATAGACAGCAGAGTTAGGTAAAGACAGAGTGGAAGGAGAGGAGAGATGGATTAAATTTATGATTTTATAGTATTTGCCTCCAGGTAGAAGTTTTTGTTCAGAATTGGAAGAGGTGAGATGATATTCCTTTCTTTTCCCTTTTACTAATGTGGTGCTCCCCTGGGACAATGGCTATGAAGTTATCTCTGCAAAAAAAAACTCAGAGAAATATCTTTGGCATGTTAGCAGGACCCATTCCCAGCCACGTAGCACTTTCTTTTTTTATATAATGTATATTTTATTTTTTATATTTTTTCCAGATTACAATAGATACAATTTTGATATTCATTTTCTGATATTTGGCCATCTGTGTTTTCTCCTTCCCTTCTTCCCATTCTTCCCTCCTTCCCAAGACAACAGATTATATGATACTGGTTTTATCATGCATTACATAATTCCATGTTCATCATGGTGTGGAAGAAGACACGGATCACTTATACTAGAGGAAAAATCATGGAGGAAATATCTAACAGTTTCCAAAGTATGCATACCTTTGATCTGAAGATTGTCATCCAGTCATGGTTGACACTGGGTTGGGGGACTTAGCTGCCTTTTGAGCTCCCTTTCCCTCTAATATCCTTCCTCTTTCCCATCAATGTATTGAGAACACTTCTCTCCGTCTAATCCATCCTCATCTTGCCCCACTCCATCTACTACCTAGCCGTCCATTAATGATAATTATGGACCTTTATATATAATATTAAGGTGTATAGAGTACATTATCTCACTTTCATGTCCCAACCTCCTGAGGTGGCCACTGCAGTTATGATTGCTATACCACAGCTACAGAAAGGAAGAAACTCAAAAGAGGTTGAATTGGCTCTTCTTTGACTAAAGAACTAGTAATTATTAAAGGTAGGGCTTGAATTCAAATCTCTCTGATTTTCTGTAGAATATGCTCTTGTCTAGTCTATTTTTTTTCAGCTAGTGAAAAGTACCTAGAGATTTTTGTCCTGTTCCATCTACCCTGTCTGAGATGGGCAGTAGGCTAGAAAACTTTTCAGGACCTTTCCCAGGCCTTTGACTCTAGGTCATCCATTTTTAATTCAGTGAATTGCAGTTCATTTTGCACTTTTAGAATATGCAAACAGAGAACTAATAATAGTGCTGCCTTCTCCCTTCGTAGACATGGCAGAATCTAGCCACACTGGCTCACCTGATATTCCTTGGACCATATACTTACTCGATCTTCCATCTTTTGTGCTGGTTGTCTCTCATGCCTGGAATGTCCTCTATTCTCACCTCCCCTCCTGGTACTGCCTTCTACCAGAGAACTGTCACCCCCATATTCCTCCCTATCCATCCTATACACAGTATTACTGCCTTCCTTCTGCAATTACTTTACCTTCCATTTGCACTTTAAATATTTTATCTATCAATAATTATTTGCATGCCATCTTCTGCATTAGAATTTAAACTCCTTAAGGGATAAGGTGGTTTTTTTTTGCCTCTTTTGCACCCCCAGTACTTAACATATTGCCTGACACAATAATTAATAAATGTTTATTGACTAACTGAGGATGAAGCAGAGATTTTAGTGAACCGGTCTCAGGGTCTAGAATCCTGGACTCGGGTTCCATGGGCTAACATATATGACCCAGGGGAGTAGTCACCATACCCTATAAACTCTCCAAGCCTTCATTATTTAAATAGGTACTGATCTATATTTTATAGAGAATTTCCACATCTTAGGATTCTTCTATTCCAATGAAATCATAGGTCTTGTGCACATCCCCACATCCCTCAAAGTTCTTTGAAACAAAGTCAGTTCCCCTTGCCTTATAATATCTGTTGAACACAAAAAGGAACTGAGACCCAAGGGATGTGTGGCAGTTAAGAAGAGTCTTGGCAACTAGTTCTTGTTAGTAAAAAGTCACATGGGGATTTTTGGGTGGAACCTAGCCTCGTTGGAGGACTAGAGTCTGAGAAGAAGATGAGAAGGTTTCTCTCTGCCCCTTTGACCTAGGGATTGTGACTGCTTTAGTGGGAAGGTCAAATTATGTTAAATTCTGATCATGCAAGCTTTGGTGTGATAGTCCGCATTCTCTGTGCTAATTAATGCCCCCCAATGTCATCCACGTTTGCCAGGACCTACATACAGGCTAATGGGAAAAAGAGTATACATAGACGAGAGCAGCTTCATTGCCCTAGGTTAAATCAGATTTGCTCTGTATTAGATTGGGTCTGGATCAGCACTGACATGAAACCCAAAGTTCAATGACAAAAATCACCCATTTTTAGGAGCATCCATAGACGTAGCCTCATTCCCCTCCCAACAATGTCAACAAAAACTTTTCAGATAAAATATTCTCCTGTATTCCAACAGTTTCTTCACATCTACATTAAAAAAAATTGGAACCAACTAGAGACAGATGAGCTATTTAAAAATAATAACATTTTTATGGAATGATTTTCTCTCATTTTTTATTATTTCAAAATCCAAAATGATTACTGTTAAAAGTCTAATTTTTTTATCCTCCCCAGACTGAGTATTAGTACATTTTTCTGTTATTTTCCTCAGGAGAAGAAACAGATTGGAGGTTCTAAACCCTAGGCTGACAATATATAGCTTTGTAAATACAACATGTAACGATACAAGCATTTACCAACAAGCATTAGCTGTAACAATATGAATTCCACAGCCGAGCAAGGTAATATATATTTAGAATGACTGCTGTATGCCGCATACTAGAGAGGGAGCAGGATCTTGTTTATTGAGACATACAGGAAAGCTTAAGAAGTTGATCTCACAGAAGAAAGGAATCTAAATTGATTTCCCCGAATTTCCACAGCTTTCAGGTAATAAAAACATAACACTCTGGACTCTAAACAAAATCTCCGTCAAAATGGACACTTAGTATGAGATCTAGGCAGAGACTCTAGGGCTGAGAAAATAAGTGAACATTTTTATCTTTTGTTATTGTGGCACTGGGTGTTTATGGTTGGATCTGTATTGTTTTGTCCCTTTTCCCTTCCATTTTTGTTTTTGTGGTTGCTCCTGCTGCTATTAATACATCTGGTATCCAATCATGAATCCAGTGATGTCCATGTCACCCAAATGGCCTCCAGGCATAGAGCGTATCTACATCGGGGTTAAACATCTGTGTGAAGCTGTGACAACACACCTTATAAAAGGTATTATTGAGTAATATAGACTTTCTGTAATAACCAAACAGTAAAGAATATAGCTTTTTAAAGGTCTCCCCATGGCTGATCTCATGACTCAAAGATAAGACACCAGGTTGCAAGCTAAGTAATAAAATCGGGTAGATACTCTGGGCTAGCTTGTGACAAATCATATCAAAGTATTATTAAAGAAGAAACTTGAGACCCAAGCCTATTATTGATTCTTGACAGAATTTCTTATAAATAAAGTGTTGCAATCAGGTCCCGGACTTTCCAAGGTCCTGGTAGAATTCTTCCTATTATAGAGAAGGCTGCAAAATTGTAACACTACATTAGCAGGTGCCATAAGCCCTGTGTTTGGCACAGTGCGGGTGGGTCATGGTCAAAAAAAGAACCAAAAAGAAGAAAATTTCAAGGGTCTTTCCAGCCTCTGGCTTCATATCCCTGCTTAAAATGGGTGAAACATCTCTCTGAACTTCTTTGGCGCGGAGCAGTCGGTGCCATAAACGTGTTAGTGGAATGAATCGGTGACCCTTCGGAGCACTAAGGACACACCTCCATTAGTGTCCATATTCCTGCGCTGAAGAGGCTGATACAGTCAACTGAAATGACAGGGTGATAAATATAAAACCACTATCATCAATAAGACTGGAATGTAAAAGCACTTAGTCTCAGCCTAAGTAACTCACGGAAAGTTTGGTTTCAAGAACCGATGCATCATCCATCACTACTCTACCTTCTGTTGACAAAGTAATTGTAAGATATCTGGAATAGAGGCTCAATATGAACTGACATTTTTGAAAGGAGGAATTGTGTGCTGCACTTACTCATTAAATGTATTTTCCACCACTAAAGATGTTTCCTTTTTTAGTTTATGTATGAATAACTTTCACTAAAGTTCCCTTGACACACTGACTTTGCTTTCAATAGCACCTATGTTCATTAACATAAAACCTGAAAGAAAATAATTTTAATGCAGCTTTTTTAACACTTCAAAAGCCTTTAACAAATTGATCGAGCACAATTATGCATTCTAAAGGGAATTATAAAGAGATCATACAAGGTTGAAAAGTTCTAGCTTAATTTTTTTTTCAAGAAAAAAAGAAAAGGAAAAGAAACCAAAGCAGTCAAGGGGGAACTTTGATGCAGGCTGGATGAAAGTAAACTTAGAATTTTGTAGGCAATTTTATTTCCCTATAAATGCAGCATGCAAAGACTTTCAACAGATGAGGGGAAGGTAACTTAACTGGAGGAGAATGAGATGCATTTTCCCTTTTGGACAAACCATCACCGAGTGACTAAGTTTCTTGAGTCCATTGTCTCTGAAATCTTTTGAGAAGAGTAAAACCTCTTTTTTTAAAGTAAGGGGACACAGATGAATTGTGCTCTCTCCAGGGACTGGTCATTATGGACTCAGGAGGGTAATTAGTTTCCCCTCTCGTTGGCTAATGGGAATATAGCAGTAGAAGCAAAGATCTCCAGTGTAAGTTGTATTTTATAGTCAGGGCAGTGGCTGAGTACCTATACTGGAAGCCAAATCCCTGGCTCATTGCCACTTGAACTGTTTTACTTTCTTTCCTAAATATTTTTATCTCTGCTTTTTGGTTGCCTATTTTTTATATCATACCCATTTTCCAATATGTCCCTCAATCCCCATTGAATCCTCCCTTCATTTTTTTTTTGGAAAGATATTTTATTTTACCAATTACATTTATTTTTATTTTTATTTTTTTGTTTAAACCCTTAACTTCTGTGTATTGTCTCATAGGTGGAAGATTGGTAAGGGTGGGCAATGGGGATCAAGTGACTTGCCCAGGGTCATACAGCTGGGAAGTGTCTGAGGGCAGATTTGAACCTAGGACCTCCCGTCTCTAGGCCTGACTCTCACTCCATTGAGCTACCCAGCTGCCCCTTACCAATTACATTTAATAACAATTTTCCATGTAAATTTTCTGAAGTTATATGATCCAATTTGCCTCCCTCCCCTCCTTCTCTCTCCCTTCCTGGAGAAAGTAAGCAATTTGATCTGGGTTATATATGTATTACTATGCAAACATATTTCCATATTGTTCATTTTGGTAAGGGAATACTTATATAAAACCCAACCCCCCAAAATAAAAACCCAAATAAACTGAAGTGAATTGCATTCTCACTACAGTTCTTTCTCTGGAAGTGCATCATGAATCCTCCCTTCTAATAAAGAAAAAACAATAAAATTGATAAAGAAAAGAAACACATATTTATAAAGAATCTACTATGTCTCAGGAATTGTACTAAGTGTTTTTTAAATATTAACCATTTGATCCTCACAACAACCTTAGATGATAAGAGCTATTATTATCCATATTTTGCAGTTGAGGACACTGAGGCAAAAAATAAATAAAGCTACTTTCCTTAGTGGTTCACAGAGCTACTAAATGTTTGAGGCCATATTTGAACTCAAGTCTCCCTGATCCCAAGTCCAGAGCTCTACCCATCGCATGTTTGCCAGAGCTTGGGATATCTCATACCCATGATCCTTTATCTCCCTACTGAGAAGAGCAATGTTTCCATTGTGTCCTCTGTTCTTGTGAACCAAGATAGCTTCCTGCAATAATTCTGAATTTAGCTGCCCTTCAGATTCTGTCTTCACCAAACATGATTGCAGCCACATTGATTACTCTCCGAGTTTGGCTTCTTTTGATCTACATTACTTCATCAGCGTCTTCCATATTCTTTACAGTCATCATCCAATGATCGCACGAGCTTAAGTCTCAGTTTCCTCATCTGGAAAATAGGAATGATAATACCTCTAGTAGCTGCCTTGCAGGATTGATGTGGGCATCCAGTGGAATAATCTATGTAAAATGCTTTTGCGAGTCAGCCATCATTACTTATCATAAACCAAATTGAAGGCATTTACATAAGTGTCGATCTTAGTGGGTCACAGCTTAGTAACACACAGGACCCAGAGCTTTAACTAGGGATTTCTATGCCCTGGTCCAGCTGTAACCATCAGGTCAAACAACAAAAAAAGCAAAGTCTTGCCTAAACCAGGGGAGGAGGGCATTCGGACATTGGCATTAGGAGGATGGGTAGGGGAGGAGTTAAATTTAGCCTGTCATCTGGTTGCTTGCTATTTTAATGAAAAATCTTGATAATTCATTGCCAAGCTCAATTGTTTCCCTACTGCTGAAGAAATTGAGTTTTCTCTTTAAATGTGACACCCTTTAAATCCAGTGCCCTGGGACATCGTCCCTCTACCCCTGCCCTAGTTATGGCTCTGCCTGGGGCACAATTGAAATCCATAGAACCAATGCCTTTCCATAAAACCTGGTCTGGGTGCCGTGTGAACAAGATGCAGAGAAGTTCTGCTGCCCCACACTGAAACCTTTTTTACTCCAATGCAAAATTTAAAAGAAAAAAAATCAAATATTCTTTTTGCTGTTTAGATGCTCTGTTGCCCGCCTTCAGCAGCATTCCTGTCCCCAGAGCACCTGAACCCATTTATTTTCCATCTGTTTCTTGCCTTCCTAAAGCAGTTTTATTGCACCCCAGAAGGCTTTGCTTCTCTCAATTAGAGAAGGGAGAAGCACTCAGAGACATAGAGGATGAACAAGGGCCAATGCAGGTAGACAAGGAGTATAAACAGGTGGAGGAGCCCAGGGAACCCAAACATTCTGATCCAGACCCATGTAGGGGGCTCTGACTCTTGCCTACAAGATTACATCTTGAGGAGTCCTGGGGATAAGTGTCCATTCGACTTGGAGAACAGTGAGGATGCTGTACGGTAGAGAAGCCCAGGACGCTGCTCAGAAGAGAGAGAAGAAGAAAGGCATAAAGAGAGGTGGATTTTCATGCAATTATTGACAATGAAAGGAGAGCCTAAGATGGTTCCTAGACTGAGCAGTGCTCAGAAGCATGCAAATTGATTTCCTCCCCTGAGCGCAGCCTTGGGCTGGTCCTTGGGAAGTGAATAACTCCAAAGCACAGCATTTTGTATCCACTGATGCCAGCTCATCTCAGGGGGATGTTTCTTCCATGAGCCTCCGAAGGGGTTTCTCTTGAGCTATTCCAGGTTCTGTGGCTTCCATTCAGACCCAATTAGTGCAATATGGGGAAAGGCACTAGTCATATCAATTAGCATAGGAGAAGAGGATGCAGTATGGGATAAGGAAGATTTGTTCTTCTCCCTGCAGAAGACTGGAAGAAACATCCTTAGCCTTAGCTTCTTTTTCCAAGTTGTTACAAGAGCCAATGATTCCTCCTATTAAGGTTTTAATGTGGCACCAATAAGTCAAAACCTGCTTAACAGGTAAGAATTATAGATGGTATAAAATGTTTGAATTTGGGCTAATAACGTATACTAAGTTATAGACGGATGAGATTTAAAATGACCGAGGTAAGAAATTGGGTTCATAATGGACACATTAATAGACCACTAAGCTGACTATAAAGGCTTTAGCAGGCAAAGTCTAAGGCACCAAATATATAACAACTCCATCTATCTTGAGCCCTTCCATCATGTCACCTAATAGAATTTCAAACACTATTAGCACACTGATAAATGTTCATTACATATTGCACGTGAACACTGGATTCTCTACCAAGACACAAAGACGAGCTGTGTAAACTTCTCTATTGGACTTGCTCATAACTAGCCACTCTGGTGCTGCAATAGGTGCCACAAAATTATCCATGGGGCGAGCATCAAAAGAACCTACCTTTGAAGTTGTTGGAGCTACTGATTTTTAGCTAATTATTAATACCAACTAGGTGCTAAACTCAATTAATCCTACCTACTGAAAGAGTACAGGTTCTATTAGCACCCTCTAAATATCCACTACTTGAGACACAATCCCAGCTACTCCACCCAAGTTACATCTCTCTTTGTACAAAATTATTCCCTACCTTCTTCCTGTTCGAACACAAGCAGATTAAGTGTTATTTAAGCTTTGGTAGACAGAGAAGGGAAGCTTCTCTCCTCAAAAATATTTCGGGGTACAGAATATTCATTGCTTTGTCTTCATGACTGTGAAATTATTTCTGTGAGAAAGACCTTATGTGTGAACCTTTCGTTTATTAAGGGAAGAAGCAGATGGTGACAAGTAGAGTAAGTGTCTGATGGGGAAAGAATATATTCTGGACCAAAGTTCAAATAAAGGATATTTTCCTGACTACCAGGATACATCAGAAGACACTATGACAGGGTAAGATTTCTCTCTGATCCAGATGACCATGTTGAACACAGAATAATCACCTGTCTAAATCTTTATAATGCCCATGTCAGTCCTGAGTTTCTCCATAAATCTCCATGGCAACCATCTTCACGCCCTGGCTTCAACTCTAGAACATCTGTTTCTATCCTGAAACAGGAAGCCAAACCATCTGGGAAAGCTGGGAAAAGTGTGGGCCAAAGCTCAGAGAATGGTTAAAAGAGTGAAGGTGTCTAGCCATGTCCTCATGGCACTGGGACCTTCCAAGAACAATGCCATTTTCAACAGGAAGCATTAGGTGGTCCTTTCTGAGATACACGTCAGAGAGAAGCAGGCTTCCAGAAGTCAGACTGTACTAGAAAGAACTGGGATTCACATCTGGGTGATCCATGCTCTCTCCATCTGCTTGGTTTTCTCCCCCCACCCTATCTCTGTGACTAAAGAAAGAAGAAAAAATTGGGCCAGACTGAAAAATGTGATTATTTTAATTCATCACAGATTAATCTATTGCCTCTATAATGTGGCAAGGGCCTGGAAGTAGTCAATCAGCTAGTATTAATTAAATACTTACAATGTAAGAGGCTGCATGGTGCCCAGCTAGAATTCAGCCTGGAAGTCTCGCATCTGAATCGTAACTCTGTCATTTGCTAGCTATGTGAAAATGGGTGAATCAATTAACCTCCTCTGAATAAAGTGACCTCTTCTGTAAAATGGGAACAAATGAACAGAGTTTTGGACCTGAAGTTAGGAGAGTCTTAGTTAAAATCTGGCCTCAGAAACTTATCAGTTGTGTGACCTCAGGCAAGTTATTTTATCTCTGTCTGCCTCAATTTCCACATCTGTTAAATGGACATGATGATAGGGATCCTTGTGAGGAGAAGAGAGGCAAGTTCTACCGGGTCATATTATTCATAAAGGAGAATAACGCCTAATAAGAACAGAAGAATCAAATGGCACCATAGAATGAAGGGCTTTAGGTTCAAACGAAGAGTGTTTTTGACCCTACCTACAGATAAAAGGAAAACAAGGAATTTATTGAGTAAGAAAATAACATGATTAGCTTTGCATTTCAAGAAATCACTTTGCTCACTGGTCAGAATATCACCAGGAACTTATGAGAAAGAATGCTCCACACATCCAGAGAAAGAACCGTGGGAGCAGAAACGCAGAAGAAAAACAACTGTTTGATTACATGGGTCAATGGGGTTATGATTGGGGATGTAGACTCTAAACGTTCACCCTAGTGCAAATATAAATAATATGAAAATAGGTCTTGATCAATGACACATGTAAAACCCAGTAGAATTACGTGTCAGCTATGGGAGAGGGTTATGGAGGGGAGGGATAGACCATGAATCACGCAACCATGGAAAAATTTTCTAAAATAATCAATTAAATAAAACTTTTATAAAAGAATATCACCAGGAATCTGTGGGTCTTGAGGATGGAATAGAAATTGATATTACAATAATCTTAGGAGAATCCACCACCATAGAAGAAACTCATGGAGTCTGAATGCAGATTGAGGCAAATGGTTTACTTTATTTCCTCTATGAAATTTTCTCTAGTGTAAAGAGATATTGTCTTCTCTCACAACATGATGAACATGAAAATATATATTGCACAATAACATATGTACAACTTTTATCAATTACCTGCCATCTCAGAGATAGGGAAGGAGTGGGAGAGGAGAGAACACAGATGGCAAAATGTCAGAACACGTTTATTAAAACTGTATCTATGTGAAATCTGGAAAAAAAATCTATAAAATTAAAAATTTTAAATAGTTTCAGAAAGAGTCTAAACCAAGACAGTAGCTATGTAAGGCAAGAGAAAGAGAATGACAAGAGATACTAGTGAGAGACAAAGTAAAATATTGCCTAACAGATTTGATATGGGTAGATAAGGGAGAATAAGGAGGTGAGGATGGCATCAATATTGTTATGATCCTCACAACCGCCTTCCACTTCTTGTTCCCACTCTAGCAATCAAATCAACAACATCATTGCTTCTGGAAAGAGAATGTTGCCCTGATTCTCCTGATAGCTCAGGTCATCCCATTGAGGCTTCCCCAAACAAAATAACCTTCCATTGCCTATTTTCCTCCTCTATTAGAATACAACCTCCTTGAGGACAGGGACTTTCTCACTTTTTATATTTGCATTCCCCCATACTTAGCTCAGAGCCTTGCACAAAGTGAACCCCTAATAAACATTTTTTTATTTATTCATCCTATACAAATTAAAGTAAATATTATATGAAAATCACTCTTCTAGAAACTAAAATTTATTGAAGATGGTTGATTCTGGTCTTTGCTCATATGGAATTTGCATATATGTAACAACTCAGAAACTTAATTTCTTTTGTTTTTATTGTTATTTGAGTATTTTCTGTTGTTACATGATTCATGTACTTTCCCATTATCTTTTCCTTCCCCCCTCCCAGAGCCAACAAGCAATTCTACTGGGTTATACACGTATTATCACTCTATACCGATTCCCATATTATTCATTTTTGTTATAATCTTTTAAAAACTAAAACCTCACATCCAATATCTATATAAACAAGTGAAAAATCAAATGTTTTCCTTCTGTGTTTCTATTCCCCCAGTTCTTTCTCTCGATGTAGATAACATTCCTTCTCATAATTCTCTCCAGATTATCCTGGATCATTGCAATGCTATCAGTAGCAAAGTTGATTACATATGATTGTCCCACAGTGTTTCAGTCTCTGTGTACAATGTTCTCCTGGTTCTGTACATTTTGCTCCACATCAGTTCATGGAGGTCTTTCCAGTTCATATGGAAATCAAGAAGTTTATCATTCCTTATAGTACAATAGTATTCCAACACTATCATATGATACAATTTGTTCAGCTATTCTCCAATCAATGGACACTCCCTCATTTTCCAATTTTTTGCCACCCCAAAGAGCGAGGATATGAATATTATTGTACAAGTATTTTTCCTTATTATTTCTTTGGGGTACAAACCTAGCAGTGGTATTGCTGGAACAAAGGGTATGCATTCTTTTAAAGTCCTTTGGAAATGTAAAGTAAATGATTTTTTTTTAAATCCGGTGTATTGTCTCATAGGTGGAAGATTGGTAAGGGTGGACAATGGGGGTCAAGTGACTTGCCCAGGGTCACACAGCTGGGAAGTGGTTGAGGCCGGGTTTGAACCTAGGACCTCCCGTCTCTAGGCCTGACTCTCACTTCACTGAGCTACCCAGCTGCCCCCTAAAATAAATGATTTTGATTATATCAAACTAAAAAGCTTTTGTACAAACAAAAACAATGTAGCCAAAATCAGAAGGGAAACAACAAATTGGGAAAAAATCTTTATAACAAAAAATTCTGACAAGGGTCTAATTACTCAAATATACAAGGAATTAAACCAATTGTATAAAAAATCAAGCCATTCCCCAATTGATAAATGGGTAAGAGACATGAATAGGCAATTTTCAGATAAAGAAATCAAAAGTATCAATAAGCACATGAGAAAGTGTTCTAAATCTCTAATAATTAGAGAAATGCAAATCAAAACAACTCTGAGGTATCACCTTATACCTAGCAGATTGGCTAAAATGAAAAAAAGGGGAGAGTAATGAATGCTGGAGGGGATGTGGCAAAATTGGGACATTAATGCATTGCTGGTGGAGTTGTGAACTGATCCAACCATTCTGGAAGGCAATTTGGAACTATGCTCAAAGGGCTATAAAAGAATGCCTGCCCTTTGATCCAGCCATACCATTGTTGGGTTTGTACCCCCAAAGAGATCATAGATAAACAGACTTGTACGAAAATATTTATAGCTGCGCTTTTTGTGGTGGCAAAAAACTGGAAAAGGAGGGAATGTCCTTTAATTGGGGAATGGCTGAACAAATTGTGGTATTTGTTGGTGATGGAATACTATTGTGCTCAAAGGAATAATAAACTGGAGGAATTCCATGTGAACTGGAAAGACCTCCAGGAACTGATGCAGAGTGAAAGGAGCAGAGCCAGAAGAACATTGTACACAAAGACTGATGCACTGTGGTAAAATCTAATGTAATGGACTTCTGTACTAACAGCAATGCAATGACCCAGGACAATTCTGAGGGATTTATGGAAAAGAACGCTACCCACATTCAGAAGAAGAACTACAGAAGTGGAAACAGAAGAAAAACAACTGCTTGAACACATGGGTTGAGGCAGACATGATTGGGGATATAGTCTGGAAACTACCACACCAATGCAACTATCAACAATTTGGAAATAGGTCTTGATCAATGACACATGTTAAAACCAGTGAAAATATGCATCAGCCATGAGCCATGGTGGGGGAGCTCAGGGAGTGAAGGGGAAAGTAAGAGCATGGATTATGTAACCATGTTAACTTTTCTAAAAAATAAATATTAATAAATGTTTAAAAAAAGGCCTTTGGGAATAATTCCAAATTGCCCTCCAGAATAGTTGGATTAATTCACAACTTCATCAGCAATACATTAGTTTCCCAATTTTGCCACATCCCCTCCAACATTTATTATTTTCCTTACTTTCATATTGATCAATCTGCTTGGTATGAGGGAGTACCTTTTCCTTTATGATTTTGGATGCTATTCCATTTAATGCTTTTTAATGTTTTTGTTTCTGTTCGTTTTTTTTCAGTCACATCAGGTTCTTTGTGACCCCATTTGGGGTTTTCTTGGCAAAGATACTAGGGTGGTTTGCCATTTCCTTCTCCAACTCATTTTATAAATGAGGAAACTGAGGCAAACTAGGTCAAGTGATACTAAATGAGAAACAAAACATACATTCAAAGTGCCACAAAATTCTGAGAAGGCAGCCAAAGACTTTACCAGGCTGACTTGTTTAGGCAGCTAAGTGGAACAAGGCAGGGAGCTCTGTACCTGGAATCATGAAGATCTGAGTTTAAAATCCCCATCACATAATTCTTAACCACATGACCCTTGCCAAGTCAATTAAACTCTGCCTCAGTTTCCTCAATTTTAAATTGGTATAATAATAATAACTACATCACAAGGTAGTTATGAAAATCAAATAAGATAATATTTGTAATACACTTAAAACAGTACCTGGCACATAGTAGGTGCTTAATAAATGTTTGTTCTCTTCTCCTTTCCCTGCTAATTGCAGGCATTGAGAGGATCTGAAGAATAAGAATGATCTTATTTGTAGGCATCACATCCAATTCACCAAAGTCAAATATTTATCCTTCTGCCTTGACATAGATAAACTATCTCTCTCATTAGACTTCAGTCTCCTTGAGGGGAAGGATATTTTTTCCTCTTTTCATTCTATTGTCAATGCTAAGCACAGTATGGGTTATACTACAGTCATTTAATAAACATATGCTGACTTGATTTGAAATGGCAATTACTTATAATGATGCTGTAAAAACAATGATAACAATAATAGCCATATTTTACAGTTAAGGTAATTGAAGCTCAGAGAAACTAAGAGGCTTTCCCAGTTAGGAATAATCTGAAACAGGATTGGAAAATGGGGTTCAGTAATCCTTCTTTAATACTCTATTACCAGACATTAACTCTTTAAAAGAAAACCTCATTCATCTAGAATTTACTAGAATTATTAGCATATTCACCTAATATCAAGAACTAAGCAATATATTAAAAAGAGTTCATCTTCTCAGTAGCTAGATAGATCTCAAAATAAATATCCATGTCAAAAAGGCATGGATAATTTTATTTGGAAAAAAGCTCTTGAGGTCTTTGCTCAGAACCTATTTACTCTTATTTTAGATATATTTCTAATAGTCTATTTCTATAGCCTGATTACCTAGTTTCCTGTAAAGATACCACCTTCTAATTTATTTTGGTACTTGACTAGAATTAATAGCACTAAATACCTCATTATATAAAGATGCTGCCTGTTTAGATATCCTTAGAAGTAAAATAATTAGCAATTAATTATTGATTAAGATGGGATTCATAATAATATGTATCTTTCCCATTAATGTCAACCAGAACAATAAGTTGGGGAAGAGGAGGTAACAATAATTCATGTGGTTGGACTATAGCTTTCTGTTTTTGGTAGTGTTGGACCTTCTCAACACAAAATGAACTGATCTTTTAAGAAAGGAAGTAGTCCAGGAGTTCAGGGTTAAGATGGCTGCAGAGTAAGAAGCAGATCTTAACCTCTCCTGACCGAAACACACAAAACTCCTCAAGGGGACATAAAAACAAGTCCAGACGAATGGAGGAACCCCACAACAGGGCACAGCGTGGAAGGTACGTGGAATCGAGACATTTCCAGGCTTATAAAGGGCTCTCACTAAATCGCGGGCTGAGCAACCGCCCCACCCCCACCCCCTCCACACACATCTATAGCTCCGAAGCCAGCTAAAAAGAAATAGAGCAAGTTTGGGGCACCCATCGAGTCATTGGCAGCTCTGGGGCCTGTTCCTGAGAGCAGCAAGATATAGGACCCCAATAAGCCAAAAAACGCAAACGAAATCTGAGCGCAGGAGCAGAGAGTGGACGCCGGGCCCAGAGCGCGGGCTGAGAGTGCAGGCACGGGCGGAGGCGTGGGTGGAGGCAGACACAGCCAGGAACTAAAGCTCTGAAAACCTGAGTGGGGAACCAGTGCAGACCAGTATACGACTGTGGAAGCAGCGCCCTGAGACTTGTAAAGGAACCTCCTGCAGAGGATCAAGCAAGGGGGTCCACCAGGGGGCTTGACCTTGGAAAAAACCAGAACTGAGACCTCAGGAGCCAATAGACCGCGGACAGACACTGAGCGCGAGGATAAACCTGAGAAGCTGCTGGGCTAATGATGGCTACCCAGTCTCAGGAAACTCAGAAGAGAAAGAATAACGACAAGAAAAAGAAGCCTTTAACACTCGACAACTTTTACACAGAGAAAATCCAGACAACCGAGCAAAAAGAGGAGGAGAACAAACAAGCATCCGGACCCTCCTCAAATAAGGAAAACTCCTCATAAGCTATGGAAGAGTTCAAAACTGAGATTTTGAGGAAAATGGAAGAGATCTGGCAAGAAAATAACTGTTTAAAAGGTAAAATCTTGCAATTGAACACCAGAAATGACCAGATTGAAAAGGAATACCAGAAGATTATGGCCAAAAACCAGAAGATTATGGCCGAAAACCAGAAGATTATGGCCGATGATATGATGGTCTACTTAAAAAATCCTAGAGAATCAACTAAGAAGCTTGTAGAAATAATCAACAACTTTAGCAAAGTTGCAGGATACAAAATAAATGTACATAAATCATCAGCATTTCTATACATTTCCAACACAGTAGAGCAGCAAGAAGTAGAAAGAGAAACACCATTTAAAATCACCCTAGACAATATAAAATACTTAGGAATCTACCTACCAAAACAAACACAGCAATTATATGAAAACAACTACAAAACACTTTCCAAACAAATGAAACTGGATTTAAACAATTGGAAAGCCATTGATTGCTCATGGGTAGGTCAAGCTAACATAACAAAAATGACAATTCTACCCAAATTAATTTACCTATTTGGCGCCATACCTATCAAGCTACCAAAAAACTTCTTTACTGAATTAGAAAAAAGTATAACAAATTTCATTTGGAATAACAAAAGATCAAGAATATCAAGGGAAATAATGAAAAAAAATGTGAAGGAAGGGGGCCTAGAGTGCCAGATATTAAACTATTCTATAAAGCAGCAGTCATCAAAACAATATGGTACTGGCTAAGAGATAGAGAGGAGGATCAATGGAATAGACTTGGGATAAATGACATCAGCAAGACAGTGTATGATAAACCCAAAGAGCCCAACTTTTGGGACATGAATCCACTATTTGACAAAAACTGCTGGGAAATTTGGAAAACAATATGGGAGAGATTAGGTCTAGATCAACATCTCACACCCTACACCAAGATAAATTCAGAATGGGTGAATGACTTGAATATAAAGAGGGAAACTATAAACAAGTTAAGTGAACACAGAATAGTATACTTGTCAAATCTCTGGGAAAGGAAAAACTTTAAAACCAAGCAAGAGTTAGAGAAAATTACAAAATGTAAATTAAATTGTTTTGATTATATTAAACTAAAAAGTTTTTGTACAAACAAAAACAATGTAGTCAAAATCAGAAGGGAAACAACAAATTGGGAAAAAATCTTTATAACGAAAAACTCTGACAGGGGTCTAATTACTCAAATATACGAGGAGTTAAAGCAATTGTATAAAAAATCAAGCCATTCCCCAATTGATAAATGGGCAAGAGACATGAATAGGCAATTTTCAGGTAAAGAAATCAAAAGTATCAATAAGCACATGAGAAAGTGTTCCAAATCTCTAATAATTAGAGAAATGCAAATCAAAACAACTCTGAGGTATCACCTCACACCTCGCAGATTGGCTAAAATGAAAGAAGGGGAGAGTAATGAATGCTGGAGGGGATGTGGCAAAATTGGGACATTAATGCATTGCTGGTGGAGCTGTGAACTGATCCAGCCATTCTGGCTGGCAATTTGGAATCATGCTCAAAGGGCTATAAAA
>NC_058133.1:41191972-41203007 GCF_016433145.1 Gracilinanus agilis | reverse complement strand
AGGGAAAGGAGGAGCATGAATCATGTAACCATGTTAAAAATGAATATTAATAAATGTTAAAAAAAAAAAAAGGAAGTAGTCCGCCCTCATGACCTTCACATTTGACATAGAATTTGAAGTACAGAAAGGATAATTTTGCCTCCCTTCTTCAGGGGGAACAGAGGAACAAGATAGATAGATAGATAGATAGATAGATAGATAGATAGATAGATAGATAGATAGATAGATAGATTCTACCAAAAGGAAACTAGACTAGGATTATCAAAATAGGCAAAGGTAAGAAATGAGATTATTGCTCCTTCCCACATTTTTTTATTTTTCATATGGATGCATTCCAGAAAATAAATCTTAACTATTCTGAACTCTCTTCTCTGGAAAGAATAATAGCCCCTAGATGTAGTTCTGTGTGTTTGTGTGTGTCTATCAGTCTATCTTTCTGGCTTTTTTCTGACTCTCTTCATTTCTCTCTCTCTCCTTCCATCCTTTCCTCCCTCATCCTTCTTTATCTTTCCCTCTATTTGTTTCTTCCTTATCTTCTCCATTCCATTTTTCTCTCTTTCTTTGTGTTTATATATATATATATATATATATATATATATATATATATCTGTCCCTCTTTTTGTCACTTTCTTTTTCTTTGTCTCTCCATTTCTCTCTCTCCTTCTGTCTTTTCTCCCATTTCCCCACTCTGTCTGCCTCTTCCTTTCTTTGCCTTTCATTCCCCACCCTCTGAGATATGCCTTGACCTTGTGTCAAGGTATACCCAAATATACAATTCCAGTTATACAAATGATGTGTACACTCTTATTCCATCCAGTCTATAAAGATCCTTGTGGACCTATACCCTTAATAAATTATATTCTTAAAACATAGAAGGTATTCTTGATGCATTTACAAGTTTGTCCTGAGATAGAAATTCTCCCAAAGTACATGTTTTTATAAGCCCTCAATAAGTACCTCTGTTTATTGTGCTGAAGAGTTCACAATGTCACCATTTCCCATGGGGCCTCAGCCTATCATTTTGTCCTGCTGGCCTGTTCTTGACAAGTACTGCCTGGGAAGAGAACTCTGTTTCAATACAAAATCTCTTCCTGGTGCACATAAGCCCTGAAGGAAATCTTTGCAGTACCTGAATGCTCATAAAGATCAACCAAAGTCATCAAGAAAATGTAAAATTGTATAAAATTCAATTCAGCAAATATGTGGTAAGTCCTTACATTGTACACTGCTCTGCATTTGAGGATTAAGACATAGTTCCTGCCTTAAATGGCTCCTTTAGTAGGAAACCCCTCAAGATAATCATATTAATTGATTAAGTTTCTATATGTTTTTTCCAAAAAAAATTGGACAAGATTTTATAAACCTCAACATGTATTTGAAGGAATGGTCTGAATTATTGTGAGAAAAATTGCTCAGTAGTTCTTCCAGGGGAAGAAGAAGAAAGGAAGCACATTGAAGTTTCCATTGGTTTTAGGAAGACTATCTGATCAACAGATAACTTAAAAGTTTGCCAAGGAATTAGCACTTATTATCTGGTAACAGTAATAATCACTGGTATTGATATAGCAATTTAGAAATAACAACTTATTTGGACTTCATAACAGAGGTAGGTGCTATAATTATTCACATTTGCAGATAAGGAAACTGAGGCAGACAATGTTTTAAGCAACTGGTCCTGAAGTGTCTGAGGCCAAATTTGAACTCAGGTCCTCCTGCTTTCAAGTTTTGTCCTCTGTACCACCTAACTGCCTTTATGATCATGAATCTGATGACCAATTGATCTTCATGCCAATTTGATTGAGGGTGGGGTTGGTGAGTAATTACTATGGCTTTATTAACCTACCTTTTACAGATAACAAACTTGAATCTCAGTGAGGGTAACTGAATTTCCACAAGCCACACAACTAATTGTCCGGGGACAGAATTTAAACATAGAGCTCTCTTGACATCAAGTTCAGCACATTAGAACCAAGCAAATCTAATGGGGTAGGAGAGAAGCTAGAGTTAAACTAGCTCTTATTATTATTATTATTATTCAGATTAAACATTAGGAAAGGTCTTTACTACATCCTAGAAGAATTGCCAAGGTCCATTATCAATCAATCAATCAGCATTTATTAAGTATCTACTATATGCTGGATGTTTTCAATCTCTTCTTGACTGAAAATTTTTGTTTTAAAGAAGATGGATATCCCTTCAGTCAATTAGTCAAGAACCTATTATATGTCAAATGCTAAGAAATGGGGATAGATAGATAGATAAATAGACAGATAGAGACAGATGGAGACAGACAGAGAGAGAGAGAGAGAGAGAGAGAGAGAGAGAGAGAGAGAGAGAGAGAGAGAGAGACAGAGAGAGAGACAGAGAGAGAGACAGAGACAGACAGACAGAGACAGAGACAAACAGACAGACAGACAGACAGACAGACAGACAGAGAGATTAAACTCTGTCCTGACAGAGCTTCTATTTTAATGAAGAAGACTCAGATTGATCTTAGTGATGCTTTCCTTGGAAGCAGGATGATTGCCTGCCTAGACCTCATGGTAAAATACTTCTTGATTTGCCTTACCCTAGTAAATAAGGCAAACTCAGAAAAAATAAAGGTAGAAGTATTTTAATTAGCACTCCAAAACATCAAGCAGTTGGGTGCGACCCAGCAAGTATTTCAATCTGAGTGCTTTTATAGACAAGAGAAAGCAACCTCCATATAAGGACAAAAGTATGATGATTGGTTGTTGTTATACTTCATCCTGTCTTTCTAATAGGACCTGTGACAACACAGATGATGTCTTGACTCACGTGTGAAATTGAACTTAAGTGAGGAAGAGTTATATAAAGTCGGCAGCCTCTCTCTTGTGGCACTACAAAAATCAGGATGATGTGGAATAGATCAGGATGCAGTGAATGACTTTGGCCTCATTGATGTCTGACCATCAGAGCTCCATACTTCATCTGCCTTTATGGCCACTGGAGCAAATTGTTCTCATCAACCCATTCTGCTCCAGAGAAGTCTTCATATGCTTGGGGTGGACAGGTCTCATAGAGATGGGTTTGGTGCCACCTCCAACTCTTCCCCATGTCTCAGTACACCTGTGCAAGGGTATTTCCAAAGAGCCCTCTCCTGTAAGCCAGATGTACATAAATACCAGTGATTCCCAAAGTGGGTGCCACTGCCCCCTGGTGGGTGCTGCAACGATCCAGGAGGATGGTGATGGCCACAGGTGCATTTATCTTTCCTATTAATTGCTATTAAAATTTAAAAAAAATAATTGCCAAGGAGCTAAGTAATACTTTTTCTGGAAAGGGGGCGGGAGGCCAAAAAAGTTTGGCAACCACTGATACACAAAGTCCAAGCAAATTTTAAACCTGGCGTCACTAAGACTTCCTCTGCAGAAGTGGTTGGCTTTGCCTACTTCTCTAGAAGTTCCTTCCCTTTCTCTAATGGTATGACTCATTCATTTCCCTTATTGTTCTTTCAATGTTCTGGTCCCAGAAAACTGTTTAGTAGATTCAGAGAAATCTGATTTGGATATGGAGGCAGCAAACCTGTTGGGTCCCTATCCTTAATAGTTTTCTGTTGGGAAAGGTAAATTGTTTCAACCTACTACACTAGGAAAAAGTCTTTAATTGGGCATGGAAGTAGGACATATCTGCCTAGTTTCAAAACAAAACAAAACAAAAACAAGCTTAGCCTATAGAATTTCATATGGTTTAATCTTCCTTCCCAAAATAACTTCTCTGTCATCATCTAATCCTGTTGCAGAGAATGTTGAGGGCAAGGATATATTTTTCTTTTGATCTTTACATTCCTAAGTGTTTGGCATAAGGTAAATAATAATAAATAGCAATTATTAAATTAATGTAATGATTAAATTTAATAATTTCACAATAATTACATTAATAAACATAATGGTAAATGCTCATTGTTTAGTTGACCTATAATCGATAGAAGTGATGACAGTTCTGACTTTTTAGAGGAATTTACTTACCCATGTATCTATCTATATATTTGTTTATTTGTATATGTGTGTAGAAAGGTTGCATCCAGATCTAGATATCTTTAAAATAGTTCTATTGTCAAGACCTAAATCCCATGCAAAATTGAAAACAGAGTCTGAACACATTCCAGCAAGTGGGAGAGCTCAAGTAATCAAAAGCTATCTTAGCTCATAGTGGACAAATCTTCGCCTCAGTACAGACTAATTTTCTTGTTCACCTCCTGTAGGTGGCTCAGGAAAACAGCTCTCTGTAATAATAGATAAAAGGCATACACAACTTGTCATTCTGTTCCTGAGCTCAGCTCCTCCAGGAGCTGCCAAAGGGATGTTTTCAGAGTTTTAGCCACAGCTCCTGTTTGCAGAGAAGCCAGGTTTCGGCTCCCATGGGTCTAAGCCACAATATCACTGCCCAAACCTGAAGCTGTGAAGACAGAACAAGAACCATCTTTAGAAGAAGGTGAAATAGAGCACCATGGAGAAAAACATGATTACGCAATGATCTTTCAACACTGATTTCCACTGCTGTCCACTTTCTGTCTCAGACTAACAGGTGGCTAAAGGGACTTGGGTATAAATACCCACCAACTAAAGAACCATACTAAATGAGGTAGGTAAAGTCATATTTTAAATGTGACCAAATCTGGGAAGAGAAAAGCAGCTTGGGAACCTTTGCCAATTTTATGCATGTTTCGCTGTATTGTAGATGGCACCCTAGATTTAGTGGTCTATCCATATTTCCATCCATACACATTTAACTCCATGACTCTGAATGGAAATATTGTGATGAAATGTTTTATTATGAGCCTTTAATAAAATTCATCAATTATAGTCCATTTTTACCTACCCTGAACGATTCGAATTCTACTTTACAAGAACTGTTCAAAATGACACTTGCTTATGCATGAAGATCCATGAAACACTCTGAGCTCGTTGAAAGAACATGGAATGAAGAAGAAGCTAAAAGAGTGCCTGACTTCCACAGTTGTGATTTTAGTTAAATAAGGAATTCTTGGATAAATTAACTCCCTCTACCAAAGCAAGTCAAAACATACCCTACACTTTATTTTTTTAAATCCTTAACTTCTGTGTATTGGCTCATAGGTGGTAGAGTGGTAAGGGTGGGCAATGGAGGTCAAGTGACTTGCCCAGGGTCACACAGCTGGGAAGTGTCTGAGGCTGGATTTGAGCCCAGGACCTCCCATCTCTAGGCCTGAAACTCAACCCACTGAGCTACCCAGTTGCCCCTACCCTACACTTTATAGTTGTTTGGGTCTCTGGGAAATTAAGTGACTTGAACCCAGGTCTTCCTACCTTGGAAGTCAGTCTTCTGGTCAAAAAAAAAAAATATATATATATATATATAATAGCTAGAGGAGAATTAATGGGGTGGGGGAAGGGGAAAGGCGTTACGAGATGGGGAGCAGGAATAGTTTCATATAACAGGTGATGATGGAGCTGAGCTTTGAAGGAGATTAGAGATTCCAAGAGGCACTGGTGAGGTGAGGAGGGAATGCATTCCAGGCATGGGGGACATCTAGTGCAAAGGTACACTACTTACTATTATGATCTAACAAAGTTTACAAAATCAATTTATTCCCTAATGAGAGGGTTCTATGAGATGTTGAGGGTTTGGGGAGTCTGGAAGAAGAGGCTATTGGTAAAAGAGTAGGAAGGGAATTCTCTAGAAAAACAAAGGAGAGAAAATGTCAAAAGCAAATCTCACTGTGAGGAAGTTATAGCAAGAGTGTTGTCATCGCCCTCCACTTATCATCAGAAGACATGTCTAGATGCTACTTCTACCACTTACTACTTGGGTGACCCTGGACAAGCCATCTTAACAATCTATAACTACATTTCCCCAATTGAAATAAGACGAAGATGGATGTTTAGGAAATGGCTCATATTTGGAAGCTTACTGGTCCTACAGAGGTGCACTTTTCTCTATGCCAAGTAATGCCTCTCCTTGTCTAGGACCGTAGCTATATGTATAGCCTGAGGTCCTTTTACAAACTTATATTCTAAATAATAGTAAAGTACATTTTCCTTGCCACAATAGCCCCTGAATTTTGTCTAGAATCAGCCTTGCAGATGGAGAATACTTTGGAGAAGAAACTGATGCCTCCATATCTTCCCCCTTCTCTCTGGCAAGAGCTCTCCTGTATGCTATGTTTTTGTTAAATATTATAAAATAAATCAGCATTTATTACATTATATTTAAAGGAGTATTCTTAATAATAATTCTATCCCATCAATGTTTATTATGCACTTTGTAGGAAGAGATATGCTAGCCTTTGGAGATACAAGAATGAAAACCACCTTAAGTCCCTGGTGAGCCAATGCAACATAGAGGGATAGGAGAAGCACGTCTAAGAAGAGTTCTGGCTTAATGGAGAATGTGAGAGTTTGTAGAGGAGGAGGGTCACTTCTAGTAAATGACCTCTAATTTCTGTCTACTCTCGATTCATCTTGTATGTCCCTGTTTTTTACACATTATACTCAAATCGTCTTCAGGCTAACCGTCCTCCATCCATTCAGCTGCTGATACTTTTGTATGGATTCCAGTTTCCATTGTACTAAATAAAATACGATGCCCTAAGTCAAACACAAGACTTTGTGTGAGTCTGCACAGGGCAGGAAATAATGATACTATTAACCTCTTCATTATCAACCATAGGTCTCTGCTGATACAACCTTCCATTTCAATTCTCATCTCTGCCTCCTGGCTTTCCTGGCTTTGTTCCACTCCCAACTAAAATCCCACCATCCACAAGAAGTCATCTTCATCCCCCTTCATTCTTCTCTCCATTGACTGTTTCCAATTTATCCTGCATTTTGCCTGTAAATAGTTTTTTTTTTTCCTTTTCTTCGTGTCTTCTGTCCCATTATATTGTGAGCCCCTCAAAGGCAGTATGAAAGAGAACTCAGGACTATCTTAATGGCTTTCTTTGTATCTCTGGGATAAACATGATACCTTGGCACATAGTAGGCATCTAATAAATGCTGATTGACTAACTGGATAACAATTGCTCTTTAGAAGGTCATGCACATGATTAATCACTTTGAATAGCTAAAACCCACATATACTTTTTTCCCAAAATATTATTTATTTCCCATCCTACACATTCCACTCTAATTGATTCTTTAACTCAATTAACCATTTTATGTATTTTGATGTTTAATCCTTACCTGATATCTAATGTATCCTCTATCTTTACCCCATGCCAAATGAAGCACTGAGGTAGTGCAATAGATAGACTATTAGACCTGGAGTTAGGAAAAGAGTTCAAATATAGTCCCAGACACTAACTATGAGTCCTTGGGCAAATAATTTAAACTCTGTCTGCCTCAGTTTCCCCAGTTTTAACATAAGGATAAAAATAACACCTACCCCCCAGGGAGGATCAAATGAGAGAATATTTGAAAAGCATGTAACATGGCACCTGGCATATAGTAATTACCTACTAAATGCTTGTTCACTTTCCTAGGCTTCTAACTTATTGAAGGTTTTGAATCCCATGTCAGTCATTCAGTGTCTTATCTTGTCTTGTCTTGTGTCATCACTAAATTTGATAAACCTGTGATTTATGCCTTCATCCAACTGATTAAATATATTTGACGGTACAAGGATATGAACAGATCCCAAGGGCATTCGACTAGTGACCTCACTCTAAGTTAACGTTGAGCCATTAAGATTGTAGGTCAAGGAATGAGAAAACAACATTATAAATCTGGTCACTCTGTTAAGAAAGAAAAGGAAGTGGGTATGTTCTGTGATTGATGAAGTCATATTGGCTTTTAGTGATCATTTCACTTTTGAAATGCTTGCAAAAAGTACCTTAGGTAATATTTTGTAGAATATTCTCATGAAATGCAGTTAAAAAAACACAGCTCTCATCTGAAGTATTCACCTTTTCATGAAGTCAGGACAAAATTCAGCCTTCTTCAGGTCTATGCCATTGCTTCTATTCACCATGATTTTTAAAAGATGATTGATGATGGTTTAGCAAATATACCTGTGAGTCTTTTCATTACCCTGAGATGTGGCTCATCCAGGTTTGAAATGCAGTTCTTTGAGTTAAGCTAGGTTCTGTCTTATCATCTTTTCATTTTTGTTTTTGTTTTAAATTTTTGATAGTAATTTTTATACTCTCCTTTTTGTTTCACATATTTTAGCAGAATAAAATAGAAACAAAATAAGAATTGAGTATCTCTGCTTTATCTCTGCCATTTTGTCCCATATACCTGGAACAGTGATCCTATTGCTCCTTGACGTCCTTTCTATGAAATACTTATTTCCATAGCATCAAGTAGAACTGATTTAATAACTCTGGGTTTTGATTTTAAGAGATGTTGTTCTTTAGGGAGTAAGCTCTGAAAAATCATAGACTTGTCAGTGCAAGTTGGAAGAAACTTCAGTGTAGATTCGACCCAAATCTACCCTAATGAGATCCATTGTTGATCATGATAATTCTTATTTACTCAGGGTCCTAAAATTGCATCTCTGTGTCTGGTCTCTTTTTTGTTGAGGTCCAAGTTTATGTATTTATCAGCCTGTAGATGAAATCTTCCCATACATTCTGCCAGCAACTCCAATTCAACTATTTAAATTTTAATGGGATACAGTCTAATATAATGAAAAGAACAATAGTTATATAATCAAGAGGAATCACCAAGCATTTATTAAGCACTTAATATATGCCAGGCATTATGCTAAACCTTGATGATACTAAAAAAAGGGCAAAAATATGGTCCTTGCCCTTGAAGAAATCGCAATCTAATGAGAAAATAACATGGAAACAAATATGGAGAAAAAATAGAGAAAGTAAGTGGAAAGTGAGTTTGGAAAGAAGATAATCACAGTGGAAGGTGGGGTGAAGTTTGAAGAGGGGACCAGGAAAGACCTTCTATCCTCCTTTAGTAAGTAGGATTTGAGCTTCTTTTCTTTAAGAAGTAGGCAGATGGAGAGGAGGAAGAGAGTTGAAACTGAGTTCAAATCTGTTCTCTGACATTTACTTGCTGTTCAATATTGCTTAACCATTCTGAGCCTTAATTTTCTTATTTGTAAAATGGGGAAATTCGATTAAATGGCCTTTCACAACTTTCTATGACCTAGACCTATAAGTGGAATTCATGTTCTGCTTGAAGATTTCTGATGAAGCAGAACTCAGTATCCTCGAAGCAACCATTCCACTTTGGGACAACTCTGTTAGGAATTTTTTTCTAGTATCAAACCTAAATTTCCATTTTTACATTGTCTACCTCTTTATTACTCCTGGTTTCCTACCCTTAGACCAAACAGAGCAATCTATTCCTATTATAAATATTTGAAAGAAAATATTATTCCCATCCTCTCTCTCCTTTAACTAAAGTTTTTCTTCTCCAGGTTAAACATGCCCATTTCCTCTAACCTATCCTCATGTGACATGGGCACAAATTCCTTTGCTAGTCCTAGTTACGCTTCTCTAGAATCAAAAGAGAAGGAAAATGACCAGATCTGTGTTTCAATTGGAATAGAGAACTGCCAGGTGAGGAAATTCACTCTACCAATCCAGATCGACATCTTCTCTGTAACTTAGAGTCTTAGGATGGAGTCTAAGGCACTTAGTAGGTAAGTGACTTGCCCTCTTAGACAAGAGAAAATTTTAAAAATAAGCCTTGGGATGTTGTCATTGAGAAAGAGAAACTTCTAAAATATCATTCTGCTCTAAAAGCATAGAAGAGCTACAACTGCCCTCTCCACAGTGAAGCTTAGCTCTCAGAAAACATAATTTTCATGGGTGATGTGCTTTCCTAACTAGGAAATTAGTAGAACAAGTTCCAGGCGATGAAGAAAATAACAATGCCTAAACACGTGAGATATGTTAGCCTGTTAGATATATTAACAGGCAATGACAGTCTAATCTGAAGATATTTACTGTTTGGCATTGGAAGAGGTATCAAGCGAAAAGTATAATTAAAAAGCTTGTTAACCTGCCGAGTTGAAAAGAGTGGGTTAAGAGTGTGGGTCAAGTGACTTATGGTCTCTGAAGAAGTGTGATGACTTCTCCCCTAGGTCGCTTCATCCCCATCATGCTTTCTAGATTATCTGATACTTCAAGAGGAGCTGTAGAAACAGACTAGCTATTTGCCCTTAATTCCTAGTTTGAAGTCTGAAAGGGCTTTTATAAATGCTTTATTTCAAAGCCTGTGATTATTGAAGTTCTTCTCTAATTATCTTGTCTCAGTCCTTTCTTCATATTGGGGTGATGGAGACCATCTCTTGGATGATTTTTTTAGGTCAAATTACCTTGCTTCAATATCTTTTGTGGTGATAGGCCAAATGAGACTGACTTAATTCAATATGCCTCTGATGCTTTTCTTTCAATCTAAAGGGGCATCCATCATAGTCTCTTCATTCTGACTGATATTGATCAGGTAATTGCCCTTAGCCTGTCAAAGAATCATGATTTTTTATAAAATGGGTCTTTTCTAGGAATTAAGTAGAACTAGGAGAAAGATAACAGAGAAGCAGGTCTGAATGAGGAGTCTGTCTGGGGACAAGAGAGCTTTATGGGGGAAGGGGATGCCAGCATGATCATCCAGAAGTGCTTTGGTGGGAGTGTACAATAGTGCATAGCCCAATGTTAAAACTCGGAAAACAGCATGGATGGCATCCCATTTTTGAGCTCTGAATATACTTTGGAATTAAGAGAGCAAAGACTTAGAGCTGAAAGGGATCCCAGTGACCATCTAGACCTTCTTTTGATTTTATAAAGGAGGAAACTGAGGTCAAGAGAAGCCAAAGAATCATAGATCTAGAGATTGAAAGATCTTTAGGGGCCATCTAGCCTAAGCCCTCCCTTTCATTTTATAGATGAGAAAACTGAGGCTGAGTCTTCAAGTGACTTACTCCAAATTTAACAAATAGTAAGCATGAGAGGCAAGGTCTTTACTTAAATCTTACTATAGAGCTAGTTCATTTTTATCATACAATGCTAGATCTCTTTAAAAACAAGAGGGGGGGATTAGTTGTGTTTGAGGTATTTGAAGACTATCCA